>NC_089598.1:109562893-109883721 GCF_019320115.1 Miscanthus floridulus
TCTCATGGAAACGAGTCACTCATCGGCTCAGGGTGGAGGAACATGCCTGTAGATATGAGAGGTACATGCTTTTCTATGGTTGGCTCGCATATTCTTTATTCCTTGTTTTTTCTACCACTTATGAATAATTTATCATAGGGAAAGCATATCATCTAAGTAGTTGATGAATGAGATATGGTATGATAAAAGGAACCTTATTTTTTTTGCAAAGTACTTGAAAAATTTTCTTATAAAAATTCAAAGTCAACGTCTTGTTTCTCAATGATATTAAATTTCCTACCAAGGCCATATATTAACAAACCTTCCACATAAGCTGCTTGCTCTGTGTTGAGTTTTGTGAAGTCTTGTTGACCCTTGTTGAGAGATTTATCATGCTCGCAAGATCAAGATCACGTACACGCCATATATATGTGCTGCTTCTACACTGGAAATACGCAAAAACATGCTTTTCATCCGTCTCAAAATGTTATGCTCCTAAACTAGGAGAAGGCAAAAAATATGTTTGTTAGGTTCTATCAAAATAAATGGTCCAAGTTCTTGATGATATTTCTCTCAAAAGTTTATTGTAAAAAGAGACATGGGTTATGCAAAAATAAAAATGGACACAAAAGAGGTCCAAAGTAAAAAAATAAAAAAAGGAGAAAAGAAAAAGAAGAGGTGAAAATAGATATAGCCCATGTTCTCGTAAAAAAATTTCCACAAGAAATATGTCTCAGAGAGCGTAGTAGAATTAGAATTAGGTTAGCTACCAAACATTCCACGCATATGCACATCTTAATCTAAGAGTATGACACTTCTCTTCTTGGATCCGGGGTTTGACCTTACGATATGCAAGGTGAGTACGCTACATATTTTATCCCCACCTGAACTCCGCATAAGTTTTTTTTATAAGTAGGATAAAGAGAGGCAAAACAATGTTTTGGTGAGGAACTATGCACACTGAGCGATCTGAGAGAATCATTTGGGGAGCAAAGCTACGTTTTGATTTTGAAAATCTTTCAAAAACCCAAGTTTTTTGAGCAGGAGAAGCAAGGATGACTGGATTCCAATCCATTCCATTCCTTAACTACCCAAGATGGTGTGGTAGGCACTTTAAAGTTCACATGTGTGGGTGAGGCTTGGAATAAGGTAATATTGCTACTAGTAGATTCCTTGGCTCTTTGGAAGAAGACAATCGGCTAGAAGTTATTGGATTATATTTTTCTGAACATTGATATGGTGATTAGCCGATGGATTAAATTCATGGGTGACGAAGGACTTGTTCAAATTTGTTTTGGTAATCTTGACGGCTCGCCACCAAACGATGATCAATCAACAACTTTCCTAAGACTCAATCAGTTATTGGGGAGCTGATTACTCTGGTAAAGATTGGCGCTGCCAATGTTGAATCCACGATGCAACAAGCCGACCCAGAAAGCTTTGCAATACACGTATCAACATCTGCAGCTGCTGGCGATCAGTTGGAATATCAAGCTGTATGGATTAATAATAGAAGGATATCTTCAGTGATGCTGAAAAAGGTGGACAAGAGTTTTGATTATCTGTCACATGCAAATAATTAATGGTCAATAGTAAGAAAGAGACTGATGTTCATGATCATTGCCTTTGGATAGCCGATTATAATTATAGACCTAGCGGGCAGTTCCTAATCGGCTGAAGCAGATGAACGGTCAGGAGGTTGAATCCAAGCTAGTCATCAAAGATATTGACTCATGAAAGCTGATTGCCGGAAAGATCAATTCTGGAGTTATCATGATCGGATGTTGTCGGCTTAGAAAAAGAATATGGTCAGACTGAAAATAGTTCGAAGCATGAAAATTCATACTACGAACTGGGGGGCCTGTGTTGACACCAAAATTTGGTAAGTTTACCCTAGACAGGAAGGAGTCAGCCAATGGTATAAAAGCAAGAAATTGTGAGCCAGCTAAGAAATATTATTTAATATATTTTTGAAGAAGCCTCACGTACAAGACCTCTTCACGTAAAGCAATAAAGGAAATATCATTGGCAGATAGTTGGATTTGGAAAACAACATTGCTCCAAGTGCATCACGTATTGGATGGTGGGAGGTGCTCGTATACGTAAAGGAAAGGAAGCTTGCTGGAATATATATTATTTAATTATTAGTCAAGCCGGTCAAATCGTGTGCATGATATACATGGCAAGGGAAGGCGTCTCCAAGCACATGGTTATCATCGGTTAGCAAAAAGCTAAGACGTTGAGTCCAGTTGCCATACGAGGCAAGAGCCAAATTAGTGGATTAGAAGAAAAGGCTAGAAGATTAAAAGCATGCATGCACACATATACATGAAGGAAAAAGGAATCACAGGACAAATACGAGTCTCGGCTGCTGGAGTTGTTTGGCTCTTGACGACTAAGTTTGCTTGAGCAATTTTGATGATCTCATCGCAAGAAACAGATTTGTTTAATAGCCAATACAAGTGGTGCACGTAAACATGGTAATATCAAGGCGTACAAACCATGTACATGTTTGTGACGTACTTGGCTAGGATGCGTCTATAGAAAATAGATATGGCCGGTTTGGCTCACGTGATTGTAATCTTGCCGAAGGCCAAGCACCCCTATAAATATAAGGGTTACGGCAAAATTGTAAAAACACATAATTAATTAAATACAAGTTTTTTTTTTTGCTCCGACCACCCCTTAGGAGTAGGAGTAGAGTATACTTGGCCATCGGGCCGGCCCGGCCCGGCACGGCACGGGCCCGTGCCAGGCACGGCCCGGAGGATGTCAGGCCGGCACGGCATGCGGGCCTCCCGGGCCGTGCCCAGCCGGGCGTCGTGCCTGACCAAGGGCCCAGGCACGGCCTGCTCGGCCGTTTTTCGGGCCGGGCCGACACGAGAAGGCACGACCTGCCAAGCATGCCAGGCTGGCCCGAGGCCCACAGAGAAGGGAAGGGGAGAGCAAGAGGCAGGGCGCCGCGGCAGGCGGGCGCCGCGGCAGGCGGCCGCCGCCGCCGGCACGCTCGCCCTGGAGGTGGGGCCGTGCGGGGACGCCGCGCGCGGGAGGAAGACGGCTACGCGTGCTTGAAGCCTTGAACCCTAGATCCGCCACCGGGGAGCGCGCCCGCCCTCAATCCGCCGCCTGGGACGCCACCACCCTGGATCCGCCGCCGGGGACCGCCACACGCCTCCTCGCGCGTGGATCTCGTCGTCCTCCGCCTCCTCGCGCCGGATCTCGCGAAGCCACCGGATCCGAATCTCGTCGGGGCTGCGAGCTCGGTGGATGTGCCGCCTGCTCCTAGCTGCACCGCCGCCGTGGTTGGAGGGAGACGGGGCCGCGCTCGCTGCCGTGGTCGAGCTGCGCCGCCGTGGTTGGAGGGAGAGGGAGGAGGGGCGCCGCCATGGTGGGAGCGAGGAGGGTCGCCGGCGTGGTTGGAGGGAGAGGGAGGGCTACCGAGGGAGGGAGAGAGGAGGTGGGAGGCGAGGAGCCGAGGAGGAGGCGGCCACGTGGGGAGGTGACTGGGGCGAGGTCGCGAGGATAGGGTTCGGCCTTCGGGCGTGGCCGCGTCCGCATGGGGACTAGGGAGGGGGCTACGCTGCGCGGGCCGGCTGGTGGCCTGGTGCTCTTAGCAGGCCGGCTGGCCGGGCCGCTGTCGGGCCTCCCTCCATTTCTCGTGTCGGGCCGTGCTGGCCCACGGGCTTGGGGGTCAGCCCAAGCACGGCCTGAGCAGCGGGCCGGGCCAGCCCGGGCCCAAGTTTCATCGGGCTGTGCCGGGTTCGTGTCGGGCTTTTTTCCGTGCTTCGTGTCATGCCGTCGTGCCTCGTGCTGCATGGCCAAGTATAGAGTAGAGTAGATCTCGGCGAGTTCTTCAGCGAACAGGGCTGCATCAGTCCGGCCGACCTTGGGCTTGTCTATAAGTACCGTCATGGCTTATACTTCTGTTCATACAGCTGCATCGATCTGGTCGACTTCCACTACGACTCTGGTATAAGCTAGTTATCGACTCTTGTTTAGTTCAAGTACGGTTGCATCGATTCGGTCGACCTCCACTACTCGAACTAGATTAAGGTCAAGTTATTAGCTCTATCTAAGGGTGGCGTTCCTTCGGATAGATTCATTAAGTTACCGATATTGCTTATTGCTTTCATCATTTATTTAATTACAGCAATATCACTTCGTCCAATTGGGATTGATCTAGATCGGCCTTATATCATGTTTAACCCATCGTTTATTAATCTAAACTGATTTAATCTACATCTTAAATGATGAGTTATGTTTTATCAGCTGTTTTATATCAATCTTGATCATGCATAGTGTGCGGTTAAGGAATGTCTGGTCTTGAATAGATCTATTGGCTAACGAAAACCGTTACATGACCCGTTATCACGGCCTATGTGATTCTGCCTCACACTCCACTGTTAGCACCGTGGAGTGGGGATTGTTATTTGGTAGATTTGTTCCTGATAGGGCATGGCCCTAACTGTTCGCTATGCCTGAATCGGCTGTTTTAGCCGATATCGAGTGCTTTCACATATGCAGTTCATGTCACGAGACCATTGGAGTAAAGATAGGTTGAAAGATGTGTTAGCCCCATAATCTTATTATTGTATTATGGCCTGCATGATTCTGCCTTATGCCCCACTGATATTAGTAATAAGTTAGGGTCGTCGAATTTATCGTTGTTTCTATGGCCTGCATGATTCTGCCTCATGCTCCACTGGTCATAACGATATATGAGATTTAGTATGTTCATTAGATTTATCTCTATTAAATGGTTGAATGATGATGAGCTGCTTCTTTTATATAAAAATGGATTCGGTTACTTGCATTCATTGGCTTAGCATAAACTGATTACTGTTGACATCCTATTGCCATTGACTAATATTTGTCTAAATAACGAGATTCATCCTGAATGATAACCAATTTTTCTTCCATAACCCCATGAGATTTAACTGATTTATTCTTATGAGTATGATGGAATCGACTATTTAGTCGATCTCCTTCCATATTGGCTCTTAGAACCGCACATTCGGGACTGTCTGGCCACACCGGCGTGTTCCGCCTAAATTACTGATTAGCTTTCTCTCCTTGTCAATTGTAGGATCAAATTAACTGGCACGTCTCGGGAGGAGTGAGCAGGATCGATAATCCCTGCATTGAAGCTAGGCGGATCTCCAGCTCCATCAAGCGGACCCTTCCGGCTTGCTCATGTGCCCTCAGCACAGGACAAAATTTCATGCCAACAGAAAGGTGTGAACCCCGTGGATCGGTTTGGGGTTGTTCTCAGGCTCTAGAGGATCACTGGGACCTCTGCAACCCATCGCCCAGCATACTTATTGAGTCGGTTGAAGATGCGGGGCTTGAGTCCTTAGAGGACCATGCCATTGGCCCGCTTGACCTGACCATTAGTACGTGGATGCCCGACTAAGGCCCAGACGATCTTGATTCCATATCCATTACAGAAGTGCAAGAACTTTTTCCCGGTGAAGTTTGTTCCATGGTCGGTGATGATGCAGTTAGGAACACCAAGCCGATAGATGATGTCGAGGGAGAACTTGACCGCCTCTTCCGAGCGGATATTAGTGATGGGCTTCACCTCTATCCACTTGGTGAATTTGTCCACCGCTACGAGCAGGTGAGTGAAGCCGCCTGGGGCCTTTTTGAGGGGTCCAACCATGTTGAGTCCCCAGACCGCGAATGGCCAAGTGATAGGGATAGTTTAAAGCTCCCACGCCAGCAAATGAGTTTGTCGAGTGTAGAACTGGCATCCTTCACACCTGCGGATGACCTACTCTGCATCTCGTAGTGCGGTAGGACAGTAAAAACCTTGGCGGAAGGCTTTTCCAACCAGCGACCTTAAGGCCATGTGATGTTCGTAGATTCCGGCATGGACTTCGAGGAGAAGCTGTTTCCCTTGGTCGGTCGGGATGCACTTCTTGAGTACTCCCGATGGACTTTGTTTGTAAAGTTTGTCACCGAGGGCGACGAACGTCTTGGCGCCTCGAGCGATTCGTCGTGCTTCAGTCCTTTTCGGTGGGAGAACCTCCTTGAGGAGGTAGGTGAGCAATGGTGCTCTCTAGTCAGCCTGATCGAGTGCCACCACGGCGATGTCGACGGGCGACGTTGCCATGGATGCGCCAAGGTTGGAGCCCCCATGTGCATTGCCGAGGTCGGGGCATGTCGGGCGTGCCAGATTAATGTTGGAGCGCGTCTGGTTCGGATCCTCTAGAACGCGGGCAGATGGCTCATGGAGGTCATTGATGAAGACCCCATCTAGAGACAGAACCCGCCTAGCAACCAATTTTGTGAGGAAATCAGCGGCATCATTGTCCTTTTTGGGGGACATAATGTAGTTCGATCCCTTAGAATTTGTCCTTGAGCTTGCGCACCTCCTGGCAATATGCTGCCATGAGAGGGCTCTTGCAGGAGGACTCCTTCATGACCTGGTCGATGACCAACTTTGAGTCACCGTGAACATATAGCCGCGTGGCATCAACTCGACGGCGATACACAGTCCGTTGATGAGGGCCTCTAACATAGACAGTGATTATTGGTTTCGGCCGCTCGACTTGGGTAGGCTGGTCGAGTGGGTCAATTTGGTCAACGAAGCATTGCTGCATGCACCATTGATAGGTGGCGCCAACGTTCTTTAGACCAAAAGGCATGGTTACGTAGCAGTACGAACCATACGGGGTGATGAATGAAGTCACAAACTGGTCGGACTCTTTCATCACGATCTGGTGGTAGCCTGAATAGGCATCCAAAAAGGAGAGGATTTCACATCTTGAAGTGGAGTCGAATATCTGGTCTATGCGTGGCAAAGGAAAATGGTCCTTTGGACACACCTTGTTGAGGCTAGTATAATCAACACACATTCTCCACTTCTCGGTCTTCTTTTTCACAAGAATAGGATTAGCCAGCGAGTCAGAGTGGTATACCTCTTTAATGAATCCGGTTGCCAGGAGTTTGGCGATTTCCTCGCCTATGGCCCTGCGTATCTCATCGTCAAAGCGACGTAGGCGTTGCTTGGTAGGCTTTGAGCCTGGGACGAGGCGTAATGCGTGCTCGGTGACCTACCTTGGTATGCTCGGCATGTCAGAAGGTCTCCACATGAAGACATCGCGGTTGGCGCTTAAAAAGTCAGCGAGCTCGCTTTCCTATTTGGCTAGGAGCTTGGTCCCGATTCGTACCGTCTTGGTCAGGTCGGCGGGGTCGATCCCCACCGCCTAGGTTTCCTCTGTTGGGTGGAAGGCACTCGAGGAGGTTGGTTCATTGTAGTCTGGGACTGCTGGAGTCGATGAACTCCTAAGCTTCGGGAGCTCGGTGGAGTTGATGACGGCCGTGGTAAGCTCGTAATGTTCGTGGTAGCACATGTAGGCGTGCGAAAAGGTGCTACCCACAGTGATGACGTCGTTCGGTCCCAGCATCTTCAACTTGAGGTAGGTGTAGTTGGGGATCACCATGAACTTGGCGTAGCATGGCCGCCCCAAGATGGTGTGGTAAGACCCTAGAAAGTCCACTACCTTGAAGGTGAGGACCTCCGAACGGAAGTTGGCTCGATCACCAAACGTGATGGGCAAGTCGATCCGCCCGAGCAGGTACGCCTGAGCCCCTGGGATCATGCCGTGGAAGGGAGAGCTCAATGGGTAGAGCTCCGATCGGGGGATGCGCATGGCGTCGAGGGTGTCGACGTAGAGAATGTTGAGGCCACTGCCGCCGTCCATCAACACCTTGGTGAAGCATTTTTTGCGGATGATGGGGTCGACGACGAGCGGGTAGCGACCCAGTCGGGCGACGTGGGAAGGATGGTCTCTCTGATCAAAAGTAATCAGAGAGTCTAACCAACTAAGGAAAGAGGGGATGGATGTCTCAGCGACACATGCCTCTCTGTAGCACACCTTGTGCTGGCGCTTGGAGTGGATGGCATCGGATCCCCCAAAGATCATGAGGCATTCCTCGAGGTCAAGGAAGTTGTCATCATCCTTGCTTCTTGGCTGCCTCCTCCTTGCCTTTCCCTTCCTTTAGCTTGCCGATGTGCCACAGAAAGCGCTTGAGGAGCTCGCAGTGCTTATGGCGTCTTTTCCACCATCTCCCGTAAGTTGAAACGGGGGGCCTGTTGTGATGATCGACGATACTGACCCTCAGCATTGTTTTGTTCTTGGCAGCACGGTTCTCTGAGGCATGGACGTACGCATGGTCCTCAACCCTGTTTTATATAGTCTCCCATGATTAAACTAAACTAGTAAAAAGAAATGAAACACCTCTCGTGTATTGGAAACAAAATACGAGACGGAAGAATGAAACACCTCCTTTCCCTTCATTTAGGGGCCAATTGAATATCAAATATCAGCCATGCATATATACAAGTTCCTCTCTAGACCATATAAGGTGTGCACTCAACGCTAGATGGCTGAATGTGCATTTCATCATTTCATTTCATTTAGGGACAGAGAGAACGAAACAAAAACAGGAGGGGAGATAGATTTTTCTTTTTGCTAGCTCTCTAGTCCTCTAATCTTCTCAAAGCAGCTCTCTACGGACTGGATGATCTCTGCCGTGATACGATCGCCAGCAGCCACCTTGTATTGTTCAAATTTCGCTTCATCACACTCCAGTGCAGCTTTCTTGCAAGCCCTGATGCTTCCTGGAAAAAGTGAATGCAATGATGATTGATGAGCTAAACTGTGGCAGTTGGGCAATAAAAAGAAGAGTGACCCTTTTCTTAAGGACTACAAATTAGTATTACAAACATGGCAATAGTGCTACTCCCTCTGTTTCAGACATAGCATATATCTAGATGCATAGATACATAGTTTTACTATGAAGCTGGCCATCCTAATTGACACATAGCAATACTTTAAGCAGGAAAATAACTGACAGAACTGAGAGAGTACATTATATTTTGAGTTCTGAAGGAGAAATGTGGTTCCAAAAAGGTCAACAATATATGAGGAAAACAGAATGAATTTGACACACCTATAGCTTTCTATAGCTGTAGCTCCTATGTTCCTTCATCAGAGATGGCAAAAATGTTGCACCGAAAGTTTAGAAATTACTCAAACGAAACAGCAAAACAGCCCACATGAAGATTATTCAAACTTGTGAACCTTGACAGTGATGTGAGATGGGCATATTGAATCCTTTCTAAATCAAAATCCTACCGTCAAATTCTTACTCTAAGTTAGAAGACAAAATCAACTACAGAAATAGGTTATTTTTGGAAGGTCCAGAGTGCACCAAATCAAGTGTCAGTCTGTTAGAAAACAACCAAGTAGAAAGGCAACGCAACAAGATTGTTTTGTATTGTCAGCCAGAGTCTGAGCCACTTACCACTCATGTCGAGCAAGTTGAATGAAACAGGGATCTTCCCAATGCACCTCACCATTGTCATAGCAGCCCAAACTTTCTGGTGGTCTTCACGTGACACACGGACAATGCAGAGCTTTGTTACAGGATTAACATACTTAACTGAAAATTTGCAGAGCTTATAAGTACTTTTATATTAAGAAGCCAGTAATAAACACAGTGCAGCAAATACTGATATAAGATTTAAAAGGTTTCAGAAGTAATTGCTAGTAGTACCTTGCAATGATCCAAGAGATCCAGCTAGGCCACACTCCCCAAAGTTGAGCTGAATGCTGTCTCTTATAACTTTTGTTATATTAAATTGGGTGAGGATTACAGGGTCCTGTTCACCTCTAGCTGCATCAATAAAGACCTCCACCACCATGTACCTATTCTTGAAATGAACCATGGTGACTATACACTTCCTTAACTGCAGAGCTCCTGCATCCAGATGAAAGACCAGTCAATACTTTTAAGAAATGTAAGTAACCGAAGCAACATCTTATTGTCTAAATCCCATTTTCCAAGATAGAAAAGAATTTGGGGGTGGGGGTGGGGGTGGGGGTGGGGACTGGGGAAGGCAGTAATGTAAAAAGTCAATCATCTAGAAGGTATGCATGAGAAAATGACACTACACATCAAGGGTAGGGGCAAAATGGGAATGGCTGACAGAGGCCAAGCTGTTGCCAAATCAAGAAACAATGACTCGTAGTTGTCATCAGTCATCACACACAGTTCGATATTAATGTGGGATATTGAACAACATGGGTAGTGCACATCCATTGAATATGTGCAAAATAATTCAGCTAAAGAAACTATGTCAAAGAAAGTAACGGCCAAATGATTTGCAAGCTACCCACTTGTATAACTGAGACAGTCAAGTAGTGAACAGTTCCTAGTGAAACTGACCAAACCTGCTCAAGCATTTGCTTTGTGCCTATCCGAGAAACCAAAGGTGTTCAAAATTTGTTTATTGGATATCCCTTTAAGGCACTCATATGCAGAGATAAGATGCCCTGGTCCAGTACAAAGTTTATCCCAACGAAAAATAATCCAGTCTCCAAACTTATTAATAGATGAACACTAAAAAAAAGGAAAACCATGGAGAAAGACAAATGTGTAAGCTGCTCACAGTGGATCCTTAAATCATATGAGCATATATCCATCTGATGTAAACAAATAAATAAACCAAACCTATTAAGAGGACCAAATGGCAAACTACTAATCTCTGAACAACATTGGTAGCTAGCACTAGCAAAGCAGTAATCAGATATCACGAGAAGGGCAGGTGGTGCAGCAGTGCAGCACAGTGACTTGGACCTTGGCGGTGTCGAGCCAGACGGTGCATGGAAATAGGTGGCAGCTGACTACTTATATGTTTGCATTGCAGTGAACATATTCAGCTTGTTTATTCAGATTTAAGAATCTAGGCACAGAATTCCTGAACTCTCTGCGGTGATTCAAGTACAGAAAAAATAAACAAACCAAATAAGAAATGAAGCAGAGACCAACTGAAGGATTGCAAAATTATTTCTGAAGGAGTCCAGATCTAATATAAGCTTATGTTGTTCTGTTTGTTTTGTGCTAGGAGTGCAAAATTATTTCTGAAGGGGTCAAGATCCATAAGCTTATGCTGTTCTGTATGTTTTGTGCTAGGAGTGCAAAATTATTCCAAACTCCTAATCTCAATCTTAATATAAGGTTACAAACTCAGGGATACACTAATGACCTTCTCAGTGAACTTGCTAACCATGAAGAAATAATAAAATACTGCTGGATGCATTAATGACCTTGTCAGTGAAACGTAAGTAACAGGAGTGCTGATCCATCCTACAGGCTGATTGATGAAACATTAGGAAATGCGTAGAGCTCACACAGATGGGGAAATAACTACAGTTCAAAAACTACAAGTAATACTTTACGTCTTTACTTATACAGCACCATGTGCACACAGCCTTGCTAAATTTTTGAACAGTAACAAAGATGTCTTCAGGATATCCCAGTTCCATTTATGGACTTGGCTACGGTATCTAAAGTATGACATACGAAAATGAAGATATCTGATCGGCCTCAGAAGCTAAATATGATTTCATCTCTAAGGGTCGTCTACCCAGGATATCTGTTTTATTTAGAGTGCAAAGCAATCGCTTCCTTTCTTTAATCTAACACAACAAGAATCAAGAATCTCGATCTCCAAGTCCTAAATCTGTCATAGCGAACTTGATTCACAAAATGGGATGGGGATTGGACGGAGAGTACCTAGGGTAGGCGACAGTGCTGAAGTGTCAGACCCGCCAGCCCAGATTAGGGTTTGACGTCGGAGGAGGTGTTGAGGCAGCCGGTGGATTCGTCGACGGAGCTGCAGCCGAGGTGGCGAAGAAGGAAGCGAGGAGCAGGTCCGTGGACGGAGCCTGTAGCCAGTTGTCGCCGGAGGCGGCGAGGCGTTCCGCTGCAGCGTCGCGGATGTGGTGATGTGAGCGAGGCGCGAGCACTGCGGGCGACTGCCGGTTTTGGTGGACAGAAGCGGGCCTCTGCTAGTGTCCAGTGGGCCTTGCATACATCAATGTACTTCAAAGCCCGCGACAAGATTTGATTGGAGGCTGCCACTTGAGCCCACGAACGCTGTTTTTGCGGAGCGGGCCGAGTGGGCGCGCAGGCAGGCCTGTGCCACTTTCATCCCTAGACGGACTCGCCGCCGCCCCGTCGGCTGTCGGCTGTCGTCTTCGTCTCCCCTTCCCCAATCCCAGCCCGAGCGAGCCAACATCTCAGACGGGATCGATCCGAGGCTAACCTAGGGTTCCGTCCGGATCCGAGCTCGTCGATGGGGAGGGAGGGCGTGGTGGCTGGGCCGGCGGCGGAGGGGAGTAAATCGCGGCCGGAGTGCGTCAACTCGTCCAATCCATACCACGAGTGCTCCGACTACTGCCTCCGCAAGATCGCCGAGGCCAGGCAGCGCCTCGACGACGAGCTCCCCGACTCGTGGAAGCGCCCGCCCGAGCAACGCACCGTCCACCCGGACTGCATCAACGCCTCCAACCCCTACCACGAGTGCTCCGACTACTGCTTCAGGCGCATCGCCGACGCCAAATCCGGTGCGTCTGGATGATTCCTTCTCGTTAATTCGATTCGTCGTGAAGCCCTTCTATTTATTGCTTAATTAAAAATCTGAGCGCTCCTGGCTGCTTACCGTGTGCTTGGTTGACTTCTCGTTAGGGCTCGAGCGTGGGGAGGGACAGCCACCAGCTGATGTGGCCACCGCTACCGGCACGTCCGATGCAGCGGAGCAGCAGCGACCTGAAGATAACGATGCCGACGAACAGGAGGACAAAGCCGCGGATGATGGTTACCCGCAGATGACGGAAAAACAGAAGAAGTTGTTCGAGTTGCGGCTTAAGATGGTACGACGAACCGCTGATTTCACGTGTCATTTACCTACTTTTGCATCCGGGCTGTTGCCACGCTGTCTTTGATGTCTGACGTTCCGCAGAATGAAGCACGGAAGGCAAATCAGCAGGCAATGGTTGCTGAGAAGAAAAGGATGGAGCCTCGCGGCGAGAGCCGAGGTGTTTCTAAGCAGAAGTGGCTAGACGACAGGAAGAAGAAGATCGGGAAGCTGCTGGACTCAAATGGCCTTGATATGTCCAAGGCGTACATGCTCGATACGGAGGAGACGGCAGAGGCCAAGTACAAGAAATGGGAGAAGGTACCTGCTCCATATGGGTGGGATGGTGAGTGAGCTCACTCCTCTAACGTCCACAGATGTCTGACTGGTACAAAACATTGTTTTGTTGAGATAGCTGAAAATGCTCCACATTGGTGATGTTTACTGGATGACTTCTCTGTTGCGTTTTGCTTAGTCTTTGTTGAGTTTCTACTCCATTCGCATTAGGATTCAGGGTGCAATGTTATTCATGGTTGGCTTGTGACAGCATCAGACTTGGTGTTATAGTACTTTCTGTTATTCATGTTATAAGAACATATCGAAAGAGAAAGAAGTAAATCCTGTGGAACGTAACTTTATTATGGGGTTAATATAGTACTTTCTTGGCAAAGCTTATTGAATAACTATCTCAGTCCATCCTGCATTTGCGCAGTATAAACCAGAGAAGTATGCTAGGTTGGGAATGTGCGGGGGAGATATCTCTGTGTTATGTACAATGGGTAAAAATGCTTGCTATTATGTTGCTACTATGTATAGATTGCAAACATGTCTTGCTACATAATAATCTATATTCAGTACTAGCGTTAAATCATACAATTGTTGCCATAGGAATGTCTTCTATGCCTTTTCATGTCAAATGTTATGATTGGTGCTGTTCCATTTTTTTTCCATTTGTCTTGAAGTCCAAATGCACCTTTATCATTTGGGTGTTTGAGTTGCATCTGAGAAATCGTGCTTATACTTTCAGTTTTCAATCAAAAGACCTTGTATGATGCATACAAAAAGAGGACCAAGAATATAGAAGTCGACATGGAGGTTTACAATAAAGCCAAGGAAGATGACCCTGAATTCTACCGGGACGCCTCAAGTCTCCAGTATGGGAAGGTATTGCTGCCATGGTGCCATCGCATCACATCAACAAATCGTTGAATGTCCTTGTGGAAACAAGTCAACTGACCGTTGTGTGTTTTGCCTTGCACAGGTGTCCAATGTGCCAGCAGAAAACATTGACAAAATGGTCAAGGAACTCAAGGAGCGGGAAGAGAAGCGAAAATCGTTCAGCAGGAGGCGCAAGTTCAACGAAGACAAGGATATTGACTCGATCAACGACCGGAATGAGCACTTCAACAAGAAGATTGAGCGCGCCTTTGGCAAGTACACGCTCGAGATCAAGAACAACCTCGAAAGAGGTACTGCCCTACCGGACTAAAACCATACACAACAGCTATCTTCTGGCATTTTTCAAGCTAACCACTCGACTAGAGGCGAGTGTCCCTGCTGTTGTTTTCCTTTTCGCATGGTTACTTTGTATGCTTGTAACTTGAGGCCACAGTTGCATTGTGACTTGTAAGAAACCTGAACTGGGTTGTAACGACGCGAGGCTGAAGTAATGTACAAACAGTTTTGTATGCATGTGAGCTGAATGGGATGAGTGATTTGTAATGTTGTATATACCGCGTCCAGGTTTGTGTAAATTAAAATCAATTCTGGGACATTGAGAGCGACCTGTGTGTCTCTCTACGTAGACTAGTGAGGCAGCCACCCATTCTTTCATTAACAAAGCATCCACACCTTAAACATACCTGAGAAGAGAGACGAGGAAAGACACAAACCGAGGTACATCTAGCATCCCTCTGCAATCCTTTTCGTCTTCCTCTTGTCCGTCTGAGGTACAGCTCCCTCACTTTGCATTTCCGTTCTGCATTAGGCCAGCTCGCCCACCGGCAGTGCGGTAGAAGCAGACCTTGACGACGACCTGCTCCAGTTTCGGCCTGCTGATCTTCTTCCTGGTCAGGTATGCTGGTGCTGCTCTGCTGCTTCAATTCTTTAACACAAGTATAAAAACATGGCGTTGTTTCTTCAAACAATAGGTATAGGCATGGTGTTTTCTTTCATCCTTATACATCTCTGTTTCAAAGCCGCGAAACCGACGAAGTTTAGCCTTACCGAGTGAAGACCAATTCAAAGCAGCTATTGAGCAACAGCAACCAGGTCAACAATAACCTTTGTAGCCTGTCCACTTCTAAACGCCTAGTTATAAAATTCTTGTCATCTTGCCATCAGCACAAAACAAATCCTCAATGGGTTTATTCCATTGTGTTGGTTGTTGCACATGTCACTTTCTTCTGCCATCACCGTGTTCAGCACCCCCACATTACTCTATTTATATACCCTCTACTCTCTGAGTTTGCTCCTACATTTATCATACACAAGCTACTTATACAATATATTGTACGTCCCTTTCTGCTCCCAACTACTATACTGCTCCCAGTTTCTGCCCTTTTGTTTTTGTTGCCCAATCTTCCTTCTTGTTCCATCGAAACACATGCTCTCTTTTCTGTTCATCCTGCACTTACTGCTCTAGTTTTTTTTCTTGTACAAACACCCTGATTGTTTGCTGCCTCACTACCAGTTCTTGTGGCCTCCCAATCAACATCTGATACCAGTATTCAGTTCCTTGCATAAACTTGTCAGGCAATGTCCAAGACTGAGAGCAGAAAGCTGTCCGATGACTATGAAGTTGTGGATGTCCTTGGCCGAGGCGGGTTCTCGATAGTGAGGAGGGGAGTGAGCAAATCGGAGGGGAAGACCCAGGTCGCCATAAAGACCTTGCGAAGGCTTGGCCCGGCCATGAACGGGATGCAGCAAGGGTCAAAGGGTGGCCTTCCGATGTGGAAGCAGGTATCCATCTCTGACGCCTTGCTCACCAACGAGATTCTCGTCATGAGGAGGATAGTTGAGAACGTCGCGCCACATCCCAACGTCATAGGCCTGCATGATGTGTACGAGGATGCGCATGGCGTGCACCTGATCCTGGAGCTGTGCTCTGGTGGTGAACTGTTTGATAGGATAGTGGGGCGTGACCGGTACTCGGAGTTCGATGCAGCAGCTGTTATTCGTCAGATTGCTAAGGGGTTGGAGGCTCTTCATAAGGCAAACATCATACACAGGGACTTGAAGCCAGAGAACTGCCTCTTCTCTGACAAGAATGAAGATTCCACGTTGAAAATCATGGATTTTGGTCTAAGTTCTGTCGAAGATTTCAGCGACCCAATTGTGACTCTGTTCGGGTCGATAGATTATGTTTCGCCAGAAGCTCTCTCAAGGCAAGATGTTTCAGCTTCAAGTGATATGTGGTCCGTTGGGGTAATTCTATATATTCTGTTATCTGGGTATGTTTGATCAACCTTCCTTGTGATTCTCTCCTGGTTTGATTTCCTGTTTATATCCTGATGAATTTCACTTGGTGTGATTACAGATGCCCGCCATTTCATGCACCAACTAATCGAGAAAAGCAGCAAAGGATACTGCAAGTAAGTCTTACTGTGGCTAGTCTCTGGACATCATGTTGCTCTATTTGAGTTCATAGTTGTTCAGAATTATTCTGCCTTTTCATGTTTCATGTGTTCACAGTTTGAGCATTCCTACGACCTGATCTGACATAAGTAACACATTGGCTCACTTGTAGTGTAAATGGGATCCAAATTAAATTCTATGAAAATACCTTTGTATTTGTTAACAAAACTATAATCATTTGATAGCACATACCATATGTCATAGTCATGAATGTAGTGCAGTTTAGATTTCCATTCACTTATGGTATTAATGATATATGCTCTTCCAACCTAAATTACATTTAAAAGAAGAGAACCTAGGTGGGCCTAGGTAAGATTTTGGAGCAATCGTTTCATAGCATGGAAGCAGGCCTCTCAATCAATACTGAAGAACTGCCTTTTCATGTTTCATGTGTTCACCGTTGGAGCATTCTACAACCTGCTCTTACAATAAGGAACATGTTTGCTCACTTGTGGTGGAAGTGGGAGCCAAATTAAATTCTATAAAAATATCTTTTTATTTGTTAACAAAACTATAATCATTTGATAGCACATGTAAGATGTCATAGTCATGAATGTAGTGCAGTTTAGATTTCCATTCACTTATGGTCTTAATGATATATGCTCTTCCAACCTAAATTACATTTAAAAGAAGAGAACCTAGGTGGGCCTAGGTAAGATTTTGGAGCAATCGTTTCATAGCATGGAAGCAGGCCTCTCAATCAATACTGAAGAACTGCCTCCTTCTGGTAGCTGTTGGCAGTCATATTTGATCTGTCCTATCTGTCATTCTGTTTTAAAGGCCAATTTCTCTAGAGGTGTCAAAGTACTAGCACCTAAACAGACCTTCCTGTTGGCTTGGGTGTACAAATTGTTCTTGATACCTTGCTATGTCCAATCAAATCGCTCAGGGAAATACAAAAAGGTAAGTTAATATGGACATAAGATCAGAATAAGGCAACCCAACCTCTCAAAAAGGAATCGAACCATTTTCTTGACGAAGTGAGGTTTCAAAAATCTAGGATTGTCTTTGGATTACATGATGGTGTACTCTTAACTGCTTACATGTTTCAACAAAGATGGCATCACTTGTCTTAAGTTGCTCTCCCTAAATCTGGAGGTTTTGCTCTAATGATGTGTGCTCTTCATTCTCCTTTCAGGGAGAATTCAGTTTCCAGGACCATGCATGGAAAACAATATCTTCATCAGCCAAAGAATTGATTTCCAGGCTTCTTTCTGTTGAGCCTTACAAGAGGCCAACAGCAAGTGATGTCTGTCCCATGCTTCTTTTTTTTCTCTTCCATCCATATTGCCATATTGGCCAATCCGAATTACATATAACTGTGCTTATTAAAGTCGTGGACCTTGTTGTCTTGCATCATTTGGACCAGCTTCTGGGGCATCCTTGGGTGATTGGAGACTGGGCAAAGCAAGACCTCATGGACGCAGAGGTCATATCAAAGCTGAAGAGGTTCAATGCTAGAAGGAAGCTGCGGGCAGCGGCAATCGCAAGCGTCCTCAGCAGCAAGGTGGCTTTGAGGACAAAAAGGCTGAGGAACCTTTTGGGAACACATGACCTGAGCTCAGAGGAGCTAGACAATCTGCGGGCTCATTTCGCACAAATGTGAGTATATAAGGAATTTGTTTGGTACTCGAGTTTTGATTCTAGCACTCATTTAGCAATAACATGAGGTTGAACTGAAGATTATAAACTGTTTAAAATGTGTCTAGATCCATATTCTCCGGAATTGATTTTAAGCATAGAATTACCTGTACTTCGTGAGAGAAGTGCATAGTAATTGCTAATCATGATGTTTATGTTTGGCGTGTCCTTGACCTATCTACATGGAGTTATGATCATTCAGAAGCTGTAGCATTATAAACATGATAGTGTGCATTCTCGAGTTTTGCACGAATGTCAGTATATGAGGAATTTGACCCCTTACTTTGTACTTGGTTTGGTATTCGAGTTTTGATTCTAGCATTCTTATTTAGCAGTAAGATGAGTTGGCGTGAAGACTGTAAGCTGTTCAAAACGTGCCTTATATCCATGTTCATGATCACTCAGATCTCAGAAGCTGTAGCATGAAAACATGATAGTGTGCATTATTGTTTCCTTCATTCGCCGGAGAAATTTCATTATACAGCAACAAGCAGTTGTTGCTGGCAAAAATGAAATCTTCACATAGTTAGTTCTGAAACCTTTTCACTGAAAAAAAAGGACACCTGATATGATATGATATGCTGAGTGCTGTGACTAACAATGAGATGGTCGTGGATCGGGTGGTGCATATGCAGATGCGCGGACGGCGAGAACGCGACGCTGGCGGAGTTCGAGCAGGTGCTGAAGGCGATGAAGCTGGAGTTGCTGGTCCCTCTGGCGCCGCGCGTGTTCGACCTGTTCGACAACAACCGCGACGGCACGGTGGACATGAGGGAGATCCTCTGCGGGCTCTCCAGCCTCCGCAACTCCCGCGGCGACGACGCGCTCCGGCTCTGCTTCCAGGTGACGAGAATCGATGGTCCCTGTCATTCTGACTCATAGCAGTCCCTCCCTCCCTCTCTCGCGCGCGACTGACATACTTACTGAATGGACTGAAAAAAATGACGTGTCAGATGTACGACGCCGATCGGTCGGGGTGCATCAGCAAGGACGAGCTGGCGTCGATGCTGCGAGTAAGAGAGCTAACAAACTGCCCGTCCTTCCTGTCTGTATGATATGGTGGTATATGTTGTCATGAGTTTGCCTGGTATTACTGTGGTCGCAGGCGCTGCCCGAGGAGTGCCTGCCGGGCGACATCACGGAGCCCGGGAAGCTGGACGAGGTGTTCGACGAGATGGACGCCAACGGCGACGGCAAGGTGAGCTTCGACGAGTTCAAGGCGGCCATGCAGAAGGACAGCGCCCTCCAGGACGTCGTCCTCTCGTCCCTCCGGCCTCCGGCGCCGGGGCAGTAGATGTAGACGGAGCGAGAGAGATTCAGCCCAGTCCAGCAGCTCGTTCCCTTCCCTTCCCACGAGAACACCAACACAACAGCATTGATCAGTACGGCACTGTACGGAGTATTAGCATCATCAATCAATCATGTCTGAACTTTTCCTTTTCCTTTTGTTGCTTGTCCCGTTGTCCGGTGGAGACGCGTGGCCCTCGATGGATCAATCGTACTAGGTGGCTGTGCCTAGCTCGGGTGGCACGCCTTGCTCGGTTGGAGGCTGCCGGCCAGAGTTCGATTCCCACGGGAAGCGAATTTCCGGTCTCGCATCCAAAAAAAAATTTCCTCGCTGTGCACGCGAGCCTGGTGACTGCGTCGGTTACGGTGCGCCTTCTGGCTGCGTCCTGCGTTGGTTACGGTGCGCCTTCTGGCTGCGTCCGGCCTGATGATCTATCCCGGTTCACTCGGTCCTTCGGGGCATGTGCCAGGGTTCGGGGATTTTCTCGACCGGGGTCATACGGTCCCTTCCTATGACAATGTCGTGAGGGTGGTTCTTCCCTCGCCAGTCGAGTTTCTGGAGCCCGGGACGCATCGGTTCGCCCGATGATGTGTTCATGGCAGCAGGCAGCAGGCAGCAGCTGTGGTGACTGGCCGTGGCCGGTGGTGAGTCTGCCTACGGACAGCGTCGTTCTTTGCCGGACACATGCGTTTGGAAGCGCGCACGGGCCACGCGCAGCCCGTTTTGTGGACCTAGAGCAGGCCCATGGAACTCTCTCTTTTCTCTCTTTTGGCGAACCTGGGCCGGGCTGTAGTACTTGCCGCAGGCGATGGGAGGGGAGAGAAGGTGGGCTGGGCTGAAACAAAATAAAATGTAAAGAAAGCGTCAGAGGCCAGCTGGGCCAGCGGTTGGCACGGTCGTACTCGATCGTCGCCCGAAGCAGCGTGAATGCAATCCGTCACGGTCGTCTGGTCGTAATAACCGTAATAAAAAAAACTAGTGGCCACACATGGTTTTGTGCTTAGCAGCCAGGGAAGTGAGACATGGTCACACTCGCAGTTTTAGAAACAGTCGTGTTCTATGGCCTTGTTTGGATGCTTCAACTTTTAAGAATTTGGATTTTGAAAACTTGGTGGGATCGTCTAGTTTTTGCCTAGTTTCTTATGCCAGTTTTTACTGGTTTCTTAAAAACCAAGAAGCTGTTGATACTCAGCTTTTGTCAGTTTCTCGTGACCAAAGAACAATAAATCAAGTATAAACTAGGGGATCCAAACACTCACTAGTTTTTGTTCAGAATCCAGATTTTATAAACTAGGAATAAGAACTGGTTTTTAAGAATCTGAATCTGATCCAAACAGGGCCTACATATGTGTTTCATCAGGAACAGTTTCGTTCTCTTCTCATAGACCTTTCTAAAAAATACTCACTCGTTCCATGAAAGTGTTGTTTTTTGACTTTTAGACATCTTATTTGACCGTTCGTTTTATTCAAATTTTTTATGTAAATAATAAAATAAATAAATTACTATTAAAATATATTTAATGATAAAATAAGTTATAATAAAATAAGTAATATTTATACAAAAATTTTGAATAAAAAGAACGGTCAAAGAAGAAGTTTAGAAGTAAAAAAGGACACCTTTGATGCCACGGAGGGAGTACGGTACGTTTCATGAACATGGATATGTAGTTATCGTCCTCTTCGTTTGGTCATAAACGATCATAAATTTTTAGTCAAAACAGTATTTTTCTCTTACATCAAACCAACCAGCAGTAATAATCCACGATCGTATATGATTGTTTTAGCCCAGCCGAACAGGCTGAATATAAATACTCCTATATATGCTGAGCAGTGAGCGCCCAGCGTGCCAAAAAGTGATGATGCCTGGCCTGGACTGTCATGCAAGCAACACAAGCACGGTGAAGTTTGGTCGGTGGTCCCCCGATCCAATCGCTATCGGTGGCACGTGATGGACAGGCACATGGTGGATGTGCGGGCGTCTTTGTACTTTGCCGCCGGGTCGGATCAGGTCGTCGGCGCGGCTCCTGGGGGCTCGTAAAGGCCAAAAGCTGCCTTTTCGTCCTTGCTTGTCTGGATGGAAAAGTTGACAACCACGTGCAGGCTTTTTTATTTTTATTTTTTATTATAACACAACCACATGCAGTTGAGTGCTCCGCCGGCAATTAATATGATTATACTTATGCCATGTTCGCATGGACTTGTTTGGCTTATAAGCCATACTTTTTAGCCAACGAACAATATTTTTCTCTCACACTAAATTAGTCAACAGTATTTTCAGTCATGACTTATCAGCCAAACAAGCCTAAACGAACAGGGCGTCAGTTGTTATAAAGGATATTAGCATTTTTTATATATATATATAGTTAAACCTAAAATTATTTACAGCTTTTTAAATATCGAGTACTTTTTTTGAACGGTGTGTGTACACTCGGTTTTGCTTGGCTGTGAGAGGAAAAGGAGACTATTGAAATCGTCGTAGGCAGGTAGGGCTGCCGACGAAGGATACCTTTTCGTAGCTGACGGCAAATTAAAGGCAAGCATGTGCATATCTTCACGAGTCACGACCACCCCACCATGCGCTTGCACGGCTCGAGAGCGCCTACTTTTCACTTCGCTACACTGCATGGGTCGTAGATCGATCGGCCTTGCTCGTCCATGGCATGGCCATGGGTCAGCATCACATCACACTCATCAGTTCGTAGCGCGGGCGTGGCCGGGAAAAAACCCGATGCAGTAACGGGGTTATATATGGGTGGTGTTGTATACTAAGCATGGCCCCGCTTTGATTTTTGGCTCTATTTCCCTAAACTAAGGAAAACCTAACGCCCATGCACACTGAATATCTACCCCCAATAATAATAATTCACTAAAAGCACTCAACTTATATAGGCCCTAGTTGGATGCAAGGTGCTAATAATTATTAGCAGCTTAATTAGCTCCTTTAGATCCAAAAGTCTAGCTAATGGTTTAGCTAATTGTTAGCTCAATACTCAACTAACAACTATTCCACTAGTAGGACTAAACTAACTAATATCAGTTAATATTAGTTGTGACTTATTAGTTAGCTAACTATTAGTAGCTAATGGATCTAAACAAGGCCTTAGCTTGCTGGAATTAGCTCTGTATGTCTCCGTTGTCGGTTGTCATCATGACTCATCGACGGAAACGTCCCTACTTTTCGACCGAGCGGCGACGTGGCCTTGTGTTGTTACCTTTTGAGATGTGGAATTTTTTAGCGCACTAGGATGCGTGTATAGTAGGAGAGCGATCATCTAACGGTGATGCACACGGGCATGTACTCTTGAGAGCAAAAACAACTGTGCTTTTGTGCGAGTATATGTGTTTTCAGATCCCCCCCCCCCCTAATTTTCTAGGTAGAGTACTGGGGTTTTAACAATAATACAAAGATAGTGGCAATATTTATGATAATTAATAGGTACAATATGAAAAATATATTCCATGTGAATCTAATGTTGTTTTTTTATATAATATAAATATTTGTATAGATTTGATAAAAAAAGCTTCAGATAGTTCCATTGGGTGCTATGGTAGGACTGTTTTTTTACGGGGAAAAGTATAATGCTACTTGGTAGGTCACATGACAGAGACATGATACTAGACAATGTAACGATGATAGACAGGTGCCGGCCAATGTGAGGGGGAGCAAAAAGGTTAACTTTGTTCGCGAGCGTACCACCCACCAATTTGTCTCTTCTCTTCTGTGTATATTTACAAAAAGGTTAACTTTGTTCGCGAGCGTACCACCCACCAATTTGTCTCTTCTCTTCTGTGTATATTTACAAAAAGGTTAACTTTGTTCGCGAGCGTACCACCCACCAATTTGTCTCTTCTCTTCTGTGTATATTTATATATTGTACATTGTACTAAATCTTTGAAAGGGTCATCATATTGTATGTTTGGAGCATGTATCATGCATCAGGCTCTACTAGTTTATTGGCCGACTAGCAGAGCAGGGCCGGGGGCATAAAGAAATGGCCAGGCCGGCAGCTGGTGGACTGGTGGAGGGCACACTTGAATATTTGTTGCGGTACATATAAGAAATGAACATAGGCGTTGGACCAGATCTTTTGAATTTAATTTAGGCCCTCTTTAGTTTCTTTAGTCACTGGACTAATGTGTAATCACCTTTTAGTCACCCTCTGGAGACTAAAGGACTAAACTACTTTAGTCACCATATTTGGTATTTTAGGGACTAAAAGTGACTAAAAGGTGGTGACTAAACTTTAGTCACCCCAAATCAAGCCCTTGCACTATAGGTCCATTAACTTATAGAAGGGTGTCATCTAGGTCCACCAACTCACAGAGTGCATTTTTTGGTCCCTTCGAGTTCGAGAGCTCAATAATTGTTCATTTAGCACCTTAGGTAGTACTTATGTTTCTTATGGCAGATTTCTTTCGTGTGACAGCTAATTAGTGCCGGGATTGCATATATATATATATATATATACACACGCGCGCGCGCGCGCAGAGGCATTGGTTGAGCTCAGCCGTCGATATGCCTACACACAGTTGCTGGACTTATGGATCCTTGAGGTACTCTGGGGCAGATCTAGCCTTGTTCATCAAGGTCCATCAACAATCCGGATGAATTTTATAAGTTAATTCTTCCACCTTTCCAAATTATAGTTTGTTTTAGTCTTTTTAAGTTGATAGCTTCTGTTTTACTTTTACATCAAGATATACGCTATGTCTAGATATATGGCAGTTTAATCTATATATTTAAAAAATCTAAACAATCTATAATCTAAACACATAGGTAATATTGATTTAATAATACATTGCTATTAGGATTTTAGAAGGCAGCTGCAGCCTCGTGTGGCTTAAAGCCGAAGGAGTATTCTCTGCCGAATCCGTCCCCGCCGCCCCTGAAGGTTCGGGGAAACCAGAAATGAGCCGCGCGTACGTTGATCAACCGGTGGAGTGGCTGAAAAGTCGAAGAGCCGGAAATTAAAGTTTGAGCTTGACCATTAATTGCTACGTTACATACTGACCATTCAAATGGTGATTATTATTATTTACTCAATAGATCAGGGTGCGGTCCATGGTCTAGGAGGCCCAGACGTACGTCGACCATATCCGAAAATCATATGTGGGTTTTTTTAATGCTACGGCTGCTTAGCTTATGTTACTCTCTGAAAAAAAATATACTTCTCGTTTTCCAAATAATGAGGTATTTTTTTTAACTAGAGGTTTATAAAAAAGTAGTATGGTATGTGTCGATACGGGACCCACAGGATACCCCGCAAGCGAGAGAGAAGATCTAGTTCAACTAGGATTCTTCCCATGTAAATCTTAGTAGCAGAACTATTAAGTAATCCTACTAGGAAATCTCATTGTAAACCGACTAGGACTCTGGCCTCCTGACTATATAAAGGAGGGCAGGGCTCCTATCAACAGAAGACGACACTTGAGAATCAATCCAACGCAAAGGCCTAAGGCCGACTGTACGTAAGGTTATTACTTGATCTACGATCGAGGGCCTGAACCAGGATAAATCGGCTGTCTCTTGCGTTAACCATCGAGTTCAGCATACGCCGAAGCCCGAACATACTGCCCCGGGTACCCCGTGGCAGGCTATCGGTGGTGAAACATCGACAGCTGGCGCGCCAGGTAGGGGACTTCGGCGACTTTGCATCCGAGAGCTCGATGGACCTCGACAACATAATCTTCCCGACGGGATCAACTTTCATCTTCGGCTCGTGGATCTGCGAGGCAGACAACAACGGCAAGCTTCAAAGCCATCTCCTCGAAGATCCAGATCATCTTAAAGAAGTTCTTATTTCAACAACGGCAACGGATCAACTCACCAGAAGATTCGCGCAGCTCATAGTATCCGATTCAAATCAGATTTCACGACCACTCGTATCCGATTCGAATTCAAGCTCCAAGGCGAAGTTTTATCCGAGTGCTTTCAAGAAACCGAGTTCTTTTTTGGCAAGATTCCAGAGCACAACCCAAAACAACTCGGATTACCTTCAGAGTTCTCTCAAGAAGTCGAGTTCTTTTCCATTTGGGCTCGACAACATGGCAAAATCCTATCAGGAACAGTTCGAAAGATCTTTCAATCCTAGATTCGGGATACCACTGACAGGAGCTCAGGAGGGTCTCATGCTAACGATAACGTCGCAGGACTGTATCATCCACTGGCCGGGTTCCGTTCCTGAGGGTAGCGGAACCCAACTAGTCGGCACAACAACAACCGCTATTCTACCTTACCAAGAGGGAGACTCGATCTACGACACCGAGGCTTCTACTAAAGTTATCAGCGACTCCGACAGCATGAAAACTAACGCCAATAACAGAACGACTCACGCACGAGAAGTGCTCATGGTTCGACGTCCGCGGTCACCATTAAATCCCCCGGAAGCACCCGATATCAGATCATCAGATGAATCAGAATCCAACATATCACCCTTTGCCCAGGGCTACGATAGAGAAACCGATAGTCAGAAATAAGCTAGAGAAAGAAAAAACAAGTTGAAGAAAGGGCGCCAACACCGTGCTAGGCAGCGCAGGGACGCTTGGATCAGATACGAGTCAGAATTAGCTGAGTACGACAAAAGAAAATCGCAACGGGAAGTTGAAGGAAGACGCACGGCAAATACGCCTTACGATAAGATTCGAGAAGCATTAGAAGAACTCGGAGCAACTTCACATCCTGGTGAGAAGTATGAACAGCTCCAGGACTTGCTCCGATCGACGATCCCGAGAACGCATGAAGAGAAAACTCGATCAAGACTACCCGCCAAATCAACAACTCACCGGCAAGAAGATCAAAATCAAAGGAAATCCGCTTTCGAAAGACTTGGGCCGGGTGGAAGCCATGACGGAGGAAGTAGGAAGGAACATAATCAAGGCCACCGATTTGAACAACTAAGGAAGACTAGGAGCAGGGTACCTACCCAGACAACCTCGCAAGATTGTTCCCATCAGGACAACAGTTGGCCAGAAGAAGGTGCCGAATCTGAATTCAAAGAAACCAAGGCACACGACAGGTTCCCCTGTTTCACGAACAGGCTCGCATTAGTACGATTACCTCACAAATTCAAACCGTCTAACCATTCCAAGTATGATGGCAAAACTGAACCAAGGCAATGGCTCAGAATATATTCACAATCAATTGAACTAGCCGGAGGAGACGACGATATCAAAACCCTTTTCTTTCCCATGGCACTGGAGGCCATGCCCCTCCAATGGTTCGACAAGCTGAACCCAGGATCTATCAGAAATTGGGAGGATTTGCAAAGAGTTTTTTGCGAAAGTTTCGCAGGAATCATTACACACCCAATCACTCATGCAGATCTAAAAGGACTCAAGCAAAAGGGAGGTGAAAGTCTTAGAAATTACTATCGACGATTCGGCGAACTACGAGCTCAAGTACATGACATAACCGAACGAGAAGTAATTGAAGCTTTCTCTCATGGAATCATGGCTAGGTGGCAATTTCAAGATTTCTGCAAAGAAAACCCGAGAAACAATGAAGAATTCAGACGTACAGTAGAAAAGATGATTACTGCAGAAGAAAAAACACGAGAGAGGTTCCCGGACAGAAACAACCAGGACAACTCGGACAAGCAAAATCACCGAAATAGCAGACATCAAGAAAGAAAACGTAGACCAGACAATACTGTGGCAATGGCCGACAAATCAAAGAAGTTTCCCAAACCCAGAAGATATGATGACATTGAAAACATACGCTGCCCATTGCACCCTAGTGGGAGGCACACCATCGGAAATTGCTACACTTTCAATGATCGATACACAAGAAGAGATAGTAAGGAAAACACCAAAGAGGACAATCAGAAAAGAGAAGAAGACAACCACGAGGACAAAGGATTCCAAAAACCCAGGGGAACGGTAGCAGTGATTTTCTCAGGGGCTCCGGATTGCAGAAGCAAACATCAAGAAAAACTAGCACTGCGGACCATTATGACAGCAGAACCGGCTACACCAAGATACCTCAATTGGTCACAATATCCTATCCAATTTACCAGAGAAGACCAATGGACTAGCGTGGGAAACACAGGCCATTATCCACTGGTTCTAGATCCGACTATTGCCGGTATGACCGTCACCAAAGTACTAATCGATGGAGGAGCTGGACTCAACATCATCTTTTCAGAAACTCTAAGGAAAATGGGACTACAACTCGCCGGGATGATTACGCCAACAAGCACACCCTTTTACGGAATAGTACCCGGCAAAGCAGCCATGCCACTCGGACAAATTACTTTACCTGTTACCTTTGGAACTCCTTCAAACTACCGAACATAGTTTATCAAATTTGAAGTCGCCGACTTCGATTCGTCTTATCATGCAATCCTCGGACGTCCAGCACTGGCCAAATTCATGGCAATACCACATTATCCGTACTTACTGCTTAAGATGCCAGGACCAAACGGTATCCTTTCTCTTCGAAGCGATTTGAAGCGCGCTTTTGACTGCGACGTTCAGGCAATCCAAATTGCAGCTAAAGCGCAAGCCGACAATGGAAGAAAAGAAATAGCCGCAATCGCTGCAGAGACAAGCCAAGAAGAATTAGAAATACCGGCTAAAAAGCCCAGCATCATCGCACCACCAAAAGAAGCCGACGTCAAGCAAATCGACTTAGGCACAGGCGATACCTCCAAGACAGCAACCATCAGTGCTCACCTCTCGGCAAAATAGGAACTCGCGCTCACCAACTTTCTTTGGGACAACAAAGATATCTTCGCTTGGAAGCCGGCCGACATGCCAGGAGTCCCAAGGGAGTTGGCTGAGCACAGAATTGATGTTAACAAAAGCTCCAAGCCTGTAAAGCAACGGCTACGACGATTCTCACCCGACAAGAAGGCAGCAATTAAAAAGGAAATAACAAAACTAATGGCAGCCGGATTCATCAAGGAAATCCTTCATCCAGATTGGCTAGCAAATCCGGTCCTTGTGCAGAAGAAAAACACGGACGAGTGGCGTATGTGCGTCGATTACACAGATCTCAACAAACATTGCCCAAAAGATCCGTTCGGGCTACCACGCATTGACCAGATAGTTGACTCGACAGCAGGATCTGCGCTATTATCTTTTCACGATTGCTATTCAGGATATCACCAGATCGCACTAAAAGAAGAAGACAAGAGCAAGACATCTTTCATCACCCCGTTTAGTGCCTACTGCTACAAGACCATGTCGTTTGGACTAAAGAACGCTGGCGCCACGTATCAAAGAGCTATCCAGACTTGCCTTGGGAATCAAATTGGCGAAAATGTGGAAGCATACGTGGACGATGTGGTGGTGAAAACAAAGAACCCAGACACTCTAATTGAAGATTCAAAGCAAACCTTCGAAAACTTAAAGAAATGGAGATGGAAATTGAACCCAAATAAATGTGTATTTGGAGTTCCCTCAGGACAACTACTCGGATTTTTGGTCAGTCAGCGTGGGATCGAAGCCAGCACCAAGCAAATTCGAGCTATAACAGAAATGGGCCCACCTAGAAGTGTCAAAGATGTGCAGAAACTAACAGAATGCATGGCGGCCCTCAACCGCTTCATATCAAGACTTGACAAAAAGGGATTACCTTTCTTTAAACTACTAAAGAAAACAGACAAGTTCGAGTGGACAATAGAGGCCAATGAAGCTTTCAAAAAACTTAAAGAATACCTCACTTCGTCGCCTATCCTGACACCTCCAAAGAAAGATGAAGATATGATGCTATATATTGCGGCAACTCCTACAGTAATCAGCACAGCAATAGTCATAGAAAGAGAAGAACAAGGGCGCGTGTATAAAGTGCAACGTCCCGTATACTACATCAGCGAAGTACTGTCAGAATCTAAAACCCGGTACCCGCATGTACAAAAACTACTCTACGCTCTACTCATTACCTCACGGAAGCTTCGCCACTATTTCAAAAGCCACAAGATTACCGTGGTGACAGATTTCCCACTCAGAGACATCCTACACAATAAAGATGCCATGGGGCGCATATCCAAGTGGGCAGTTGAAATTGGAGCTCTTGACATCAATTTCACCCCACGGAAAGCAATCAAATCTCAAGCCCTCGCCGATTTCGTGGCCGAATGGACAGAGATTCAACAGCCTTTATCAGATACAATCCTTGACCACTGGAAGATGTACTTTGACGGATCACTCAAACTAGGAGGGGCCGGTGCAGGCATTCTCCTCATTTCTCCAGAAGGAAAACAACTCAAGTACGTCCTTCAGATATTATGGCAAGCTACAAATAACGAAGCAGAATATGAAGCCCTCATCCACGGGCTACGAGTGGCGATCACCCTCAGAATAAAAAGATTACTCGTATACGGCGATTCAGCAGTAGTCATCAACCAAGTCAACAAAGATTGGGATTGCACCAAAGAAAACATGGGTGCTTATTGTGCTGAAATACGGAAACTTGAAAAACATTTCCAAGGATTAGAAATTCTACACGTCCTACGCGATTCCAACATTGCAGCAGATGTCCTTGCCAAGCCCGGATCAGACAGAGCAAAGGTTCCACCCGGCGTGTTCATAGAAGAGCTATCAGTTCCCTCTATCAAACAACCCAGTGAAACAACACATGAAATTCAGGCTAAAGGCGTTCAGATCTTGGTAATCAACACTTCATGGAGCCAAGTTTTCATCGACTATATCAAAGAAAATAAACTGCCAGCAGATAAAGCAGAAGCCACCCAAGTTGTTCGCATAAGCAAAAACTACGTTCTAGTAGGGGATAAGCTTTACAGAAGAGCAGCATCATCAGGAGTACTACTAAAATGTGTCTCATTTGAAGAAGGCAAAGAAATCCTAGATGAAATACACTCAGGTTGCTGTGAAAATCATGCCGCTTCAAGGACACTGGTTGGCAAAGCATTTTGCACCGGATTCTACTGGCCAACCGCCTTGAAGGACGCAGAAGAGCTTGTCAGAAAATGCAAAGGTTGCCAAATGTTTGCGAGACAAGCCCACGTACCAGCTCACAATCTTATCTGCATCCCACCCGCTTGGCCTTTTTCCTGCTGGGGGCTAGATCAAGTAGGACCCCTGAAAAAAGCAAAAGGCAGCTTCGAGTATATCTTTGTGGCAATCGACAAGTTCACCAAGTGGATTGAATACAAACCACTCGCGAAATACAGCGCAACCAAAGCAGTCGAATTCATCCAAGACATTATGCACCGCTTCAGCATGCCCAATCGAATCATCACAGATCTAAGCTCCCCCTTCACAGCTACAGAATTCAAGAGCTGGGCACAAGACTGTGGTTTCAGTATAGACTATGCGTCTGTTGCACATCCAGAGGCCAACGGACAAGTAGAAAGGGCTAATGGACTCATACTAGCTGGATTAAAGCCAAGATTATACGAAGAACTAGTGGACTATGGGTCCAAATGGATTGAAGAATTACCGAAAGTAGTATGGGGACTACGAACTCAAATAAGCAGAGCAACAGGCTACTCACCCTTCTTCCTGGTTTACGGGTCAGAGGCCGTACTGCCCGCCGATTTGATCTGGACATCCCCAAAGATAGAGCAATACGATGAAGGGGAAGCAGAACACACAAGAAGATTAGAACTCGACAGCTCAGAAGAAATCAGAGTAAACGCTACCCTCCAATCAGCCAGATACCTACAAGGTTTAAGACGGCATTACAACAAAAGTACCCAACCCCGATCACTACAAGTCGGAGACTTAGTACTAAGAAAGATACAGAAGACTGACGGACGACATAAGCTACTCAGTCCATGGGAAGGTCCGTTCATTGTCACAAAAGTCACCAGACCAGGCACATACAAGTTAATGACCGAAGATGGAAAAGAAGTCAGCAATACATGGCACATCAGCCAGCTAAGAAGGTTCTACGCGTAAAAAACAACTCAAGAAAAAAAAATAGATATGCAAGCCATGAGGGACCTACGTTCACAATCAACGAAAGACAATACTCTTCAACAACATATGTATCAGTTTATACTCATGATCAATAAAGATGATATTCATCCACAGCATGTCTTGTCATGACTTCCAACGAGTTGTTTTCACGAAACAAAAAGCAAAATGGCTGAAAACATGCCTCAACATCCCGGCCAAGAGCAAAATAGCTGAAAAGACGCTTGAGCTCGCCGATGAGGGTAGCTAAAAGCTAACACCCGAAACAAAAAGCAAAATGGCTGAAAACATGCCTGAGCATCCCGGCCGAGAGCAAAATAGCTGAAAAGACGCTTGAGCTCGCCGATGAGGGTAGCTAAAAGCTAACACCCGAAACAAAAAGCAAAATGGCTGAAAACATGCCTGAGCATCCCGGCCGAGAGCAAAATAGCTGAAAAGACGCTTGAGCTCGCCGATGAGGGTAGCTAAAAGCTAACACCCGAAACAAAAAGCAAAATGGCTGAAAACATGCCTGAGCATCCCGGCCGAGAGCAAAATAGCTGAAAAAAGCGCTTGAGCCCGCCGATGAGGGTAGCTAAAAGCTAACACCCGAAACAAAAAGCAAAATGGCTGAAAACATGCCTGAGCATCCCGGCCGGGAGCAAAATAGCTAAAAAACGCTTGAGCCCGCCGATGAGGGTAGCTACAAGCTAACACCCGAAACAAAAAGCAAAATGGCTGAAAACATGCCTGAGCATTCCGGACGAGAGCAAAATAGCTGAAAAGATGCTTGAGCCCGCCGATGAAGGTAGCTAAAAGCTAACACCCGAAACCAGTCGACCGAAAGTTAACTTCAAAAGACCCTCCAGCATTTCGTTCCAAAAAGCAAGAGGCTGGGGGGCTACATCCAGATAGGAATACTTTCTCCTCAGAAAAGCACAAGCGCCAATCAAGAAAGCACTCAAGAAAGCACTCGGATGCCGAAGTTTGTCAAGGCAACATTCTATACCCACTCAAGAAAGCACTCGGATGCCGAAGTTTGTCAAGGCAACATTCTATACCGAGTCGTTTTACATAGCGCAAGAAGAAAGCACTCGGATGCCGAAGTTTGTCAAGGCAACATTCTATACCGAGTCGTTTTATATAGCGCAGGCGAAAGGTTGTCAACGCAAAGATCTACATCTAATAAATCATAGCACGGACAAAACACTCGACGGATCACAAAAGAGGAAGAAAAGAAAAGTACTCGACAAATCGAGGGGTCTCGTCAGGATAACACACAGAGTTGTTTTGCGGAGCGGAGACAGGAACAGGATAAAGTACTCAGCAAGTCAAGTAACTTCAACCACACCCAGGCAAAGAATACATCAACAAAAATAAAGAATCTTCATTTAAAGGGGAGTGTAATATCACAAGGGGATGCTCAATCAAGTTAGGCGTTGTCATCAGAAAGGGGGATGTCAATATTTAGACTATCTACAACCCTACTGGCTAGACCTTCGACCTCGGGCTCCATCCTCTCAACGGCGTCAAGGTATTCTTGGCTTTCAGCTTCCTCTGCTATCTTGGATAGAGGCGCCTCTGGAGCGAGGACCCGAACCTGGGCCAGCACATTCTTGGTACATACTTGGGCACACTTCTTCACGAACTCTTGGAAACGAGTCAGAATCCGGGGAATGAACTGCGCCCAAGATTGCCCGTCATCTGCTGGAGTCCGGAGGACATCGGCTACTGAGCGAAAAGACTTCCACAAAACATTCCAATTTTCAGTAGCCGTCGCCAGCTTCCCGGACAAGCCTTCAATAGTCTTTTGGGCCTGCACAAGATCTCTGTCAGCTCCACGCCTAATCAGCCTAGCAAGGGCGAGTTCTTCCTCAGCATGAGTAATTACCTCCTCAGCTTTATTGTGACTAGAACGGACAAGGGCCTTCATTTCATCGATACTCTCCGAGAGCTTCTGCTTCTCGACTCGGAGAGCTAAACAAGACACCCAAGAACAAGTCAGTGGAAAAAGAAGTCAAAATACAAAAAGAAACAGGCCGAACCCGTGGCACCTTTGCATTCATTCTTCGCAGACTCCACCGCAGCATCCCTCTGCTTCTCCGTCTCCACTACCCGGGCGCGAAGGGTCTTCTCCTCCTTTTGGTACATTTGACGCTCCGTCTCCAACTCAGCCCGGAGGAGGTCAAGATCGGCTTTCAGAGCGTCCACCTCCGAAGACAACTTCCTCTCATTTTCAGATGAGAAAAAGAAGCCAGAATGATCACGAGAGAAAGACTGAGCAAAGAGAAACAAGGCGTAAGAACAGAAGAAAAACAAGCATGCAAAAGAGGAGTAGCAATAAAACCTACCTGGAGCTTTTCACCAAAAGAACTCGCGAGGGTCGACAAGCTCCCCCAGGCTGCGGTCAGCTCTGATAACCGATGAGTGGCATCAAACTGTTGCACCACGTCACCGGAAAAAGAGGGGCCACCGGAATCAAGAGAAGGGGAAGGAGAAGCCGGCTGGGGCAAAGAAGGAACGACCAAAGCAACCTCCAGGGAAGCCAGAGCCAAACCCTCAGAAGGACCCGGCACGACGGCCACGGTCACCTCCGGAGCGGCCAAGTCCGCAACTCCGCCAGGAAGCTCTGAAGCCCCCACGGTGACTTCACCAACAGAATGTTGTGAGTCCCGAGGCTCGGAACTCGTTGGCACGGCGGGAGGCAGAGAAGAAGTCGATGAAGAAATGAGAGAAGACGAAACACTGAAAATGATAAAAGGAAGCACCATTAAGAACCAGAGGAAGGAAGATAAAAGCCGAAAAGAGAAAGCTAGAATCTACTCACCCAACCACTTTCTTCTTCGCGAAGCCAAGAGAAGGCCTCGCAGGGGGAACCACAACGGTGAAGACGTCCCCGCCACCCGACGACGGGCGCGGGATAGCCGACAACGGAGCCGCGGAAGAAGCCGGGGCTGGAGCCATGGAAGGACCCCGCACCGGAGGAGCAGTAGAACTCGGGGCAGAGGCAACCAAAGAACTCGACACTGGAGCTTCAGGAGAAGTCGGCGCGGGAGTCTCGGAAGAACTCGCACCCGACCTCCGATTACTTCAAAAAGTTCAAAACTAAAAGTCAGGACGAAAAGGAGGAATTTAATACAACAAGAATATGAAAAACAACTCACCGCCGCATGACGAGGGGGACTTCATCATCCTTTTCTTCCTCAGCCAAGGAAACCAGAGCACCTGCTGAAAAGAGAACAAAAGTACTCGGATCAAGAGAGAGACATGAAAATAAAGGAACAAAGAGTATTAAATGTGCTCACCTAAGAGCATGCTAGCAACGACTGGAGTACCTGAGGGAGTACTTGGTTTGCGAGGCTTCTTGGAGGCAGGCAGGCCAGATGAAGACCCATCCGTTCGCCCCCTCTTTGGGACACTGCGAGGGCCGCGAGGGACTAGACGAGGAACATATTCTTCATATACATCAACAAATCCGGAAGAAACCCTAGGAAGGGTTGTAGAGGTTTGGGACTTACTAATTGCAGAGGTTCCAGCTAAACGATCCCCAGTCTCCGCCACGGCAGGGAGAACATCAAGGGGGATCGGATCGACAAAGTTTCGCCCAAGCTCCTGTGAAAAAGAATAAAACAACCGAGACAAAGAAAAGCTAAGCAAGAACGGATGCAGCAAAAGTGTATAAAGTACTCAAACAAAAAGATAGACAACTCACAACTGGAGGCGGGTTGATGGCCGAGAACTCAGAGACGGTAGGAGGAATGACGCTCACTCCTTTTAGCATCTTCTGGAGACGCTCGAGTACCTCCTCACCGGTCAGCTCAAGAGCTGGGACCATGCATGAAGGATCCTCGGCTCCAGAATACTCAAAGCCGAGATGCTCCCGCTCCTTCAAAGGCTGAACCCGACGACGAAGGAAGCTTGAAACAATACCAAAGCCGGTCAAACCCTGCTGTTTCAGCATGCTAATCCTATCAAGGAGTGGCTGGATCGCTTGAATCTCGGCAGGTGACTCAAGCTTCTTGTCCCATCGGTCATTCACCACAGGACCAGATCCGGAGTGGACGAAAAGGGAAGGGATCAAATTGGCAGCGTAGAACCACTCGGCACGCCAATCTTTGACAGAATCGACCAGGTCATAATCAAAAAACTTAATTTTGAGACCCTGGCGAAACTGAATCCCGCAACCGCCAAGGGCGCTGGTTTCTTCACGGCGGGGTTGAGGTTTCAGACGAAAGAAAAAGCGAAAAAGAGATAGAGAAGGAGGGATCCTAAGGAAGGCTTCACAAAGGTGAACAAAAACAGAAAGATGGAGAACGGCATTGGGGGTTAGATGGTTCAGACTAACCCCGAAATAACCAAGAAACTGATCAAGGAAGGCGGAAGCAGGAAGACAAAGTCCAGCGTGGACAAAGGAAACAAAAAGGACAATCTCACCAGGACCCGGAGCCGGAACCCGATGCTCGCCCAGAACTCTCCACTCAGCGATGACTTTGCTTTGGATCAGGCCGTCGCTAACGAGCTCGCGCAGCTGGTCTTCGCTTGTTGTTGGAGCCGGCCAAACCTTCTGAGCTGCCCTCATGGCCACAAACTCCTGGTTTTCAATCAAAGAGAGGGATGACTCCTCGTCCACGAAGGTCGCCTGAGACTTGCTTGCGGTTTTCTTCTTTCCCATGAACTGGCGGAAGCAAAAAAGACACTAAGGAAGATGAAGCTAGGATGATGGTGCCCGGGTGATGGCAACAATGACGGCGGCGGATTTCTGAGAGCTAGGGTTTAAAGGCAAGAGCTGGACAGCAAAGGAAAGGAAGATAAAAGGTCTTTAAATAGATTTTTTAGTGATACAAACGGCCCACAAGGCCCGTTAAAACACAATGTGGGAACGCAACGGTCCATTTACCGACGCAGCTAAAACAACGGAGGGCACGAATCCACACAACGGTACAAATCAACGGGCAGATCTCAGAATTATCCGTCCAATGCCACGGCAGGGTTATCAGTTTGATACAAGAACAACCCGTCAAGCCAAGAAGAAAGAAAGAAGAAAGAAAGGGTTACCTCACGAGGAACAAAAGAACCCGGTTATGTAAGAAAGAACTCGGTAGCCTCGCGAACGACAGGGATCACAACAGAAAAGTCAAAGACAACTCAGAAGACAAGATTCGTTACATTACAAGCGACTTCAAAAATAGAAGATTACAAATCTTACAAGACCCAACGAACTCGGCACCACGAAAAGCAAAGTAGCAAAGAGGAACACGGGCACGACTAGGCTCTGGAATGACTACGTGTCCCAAATTGCTACTCAGAAGGACAGACCGCCATCAGCTACACTGTTTTCTTCAAAGGACGGACGCAGTGCATCCAAGGCGGAAATCGGCAGCATGGCAAGACAACATGGAGCAGAGAAGGCTGGCGGGCATCTGTCTACCCAAGACCGATGTGATGCTGGATATGGTGTTGATCTGCACCGGACAGTCTCAAGACAGGCGACGAGGATCAACCCAGAACTGCCGGATGAAGGAACGAAGCCCACATCACAAGACTTCCTCCAACTACCACCACGTACATCCTGGCACAATGCTGTCGCGGGATTAGCCTACCTCTAATCCCTATCACAAGACTTCCTCCAGCTACAACAAGACACACAGGAACTACAAAATATGCCCGGGGGCTGCTCTACTTCACAAACTACCATGTTCATGACCACCAAGGTTTCAACAGAATGTCCAATGGATGAAAACAAGCACTCCGGGACAGTATTTATAGACCAAAGGATCGGCGCACATGGACTAGGAGTACCAACGAAATAAGCCTAACAAAGGACACAGTGAAAAGACAGGACTCAATAATAGATGACTCAGGCGAGAGGAAGCAGTACTCGAAGACGGGCATATTCGGAAGAATATACCAGCACAGTACAACCCGTGAACAAAAGGCATTTACACTCAACCACCACCGTACAACTACATCTAACAACAGCAGACCATCAAAGAATACGCCAAGACCTCGCATCCGAGTTCTTCCTAAACAAAACAACACGGATATACGCTCGGAGGCTCGGCCAGCACCATAGCTTAATCAATACTAAGCTAGGGAACCCAGTTTTTATTTCAACTACTCCCGGAGGCTCGGAACCAAAGACAAAGGACCAAGAATACAAGAAACTCAACACTACAACGATGACGATACATCAAGACTCTTCATCCGACTTCATTTCTAAAGAGAAGAACTCGGAGAAAGCGTGGAGCTGCGGGATAGACCCAAAAGCACGAGGCTCGGGGGCTACACTCAGTGAGTGCACTTTTACCCAAAAGGAACCCGGACATAAGCTCGGAGGCTGCATGCCGCCAAACTACTCGGATGATGGTTTAATCCAAGACTAAAAGGCCGCTTCGGAAAGATGCCGCGAAACTACTCGGACGATGACATAATACAAGTCTTGGGGACTACTTCAGAACATAAATTTTCAAACAACATAAAGGATCAAGACCCTCCAACTTTTTGTTCCAAATAGCAAGAGGCTCGGGGGCTACACTCAGTGAGTGCACTTTTTCTTCGAAAAAGCGCACGTCACCAAAAGACTTCCTCAACGCAGACCATTTCAAGACATTACGACAAAAAGAACCCAGAACGAGCCATATTCGAGTTCTTTTTGATAAAACTTCAACGAACAATCAGAACAACTTCAAGACAAGATCCTCCAGCTCCTTGTTCCAAATAGCAAGAGGCTCGGGGGCTACAACCAGATGGATGTATTTTTTTCCTCAGAAAAGCACTCACCACTCAAAGATCCTAAGAAGCGCTACAAGGTTTCACTCCAGAAAGCACTCGGATGACATCTTGTTCCTACTCAACAAGACTTGAAGGGGCAGAGCGAGACTTTCAGAGCTCAACCATGAAGTGCTCGGGGGCTTGTCGATACGGGACCCACAGGATACCCCGCAAGGGAGAGAGAAGATCTAGTTCAACTAGGATTCTTCCCATGTAAATCTTAGTAGCAGAACTATTAAGTAATCCTACTAGGAAATCTCATTGTAAACCGACTAGGACTCTGGCCTCCTGACTATATAAAGGAGGGCAGGGCTCCTATCAACAGAAGACGACACTTGAGAATCAATCCAACGCAAAGGCCTAAGGCCGACTGGACGTAAGGTTATTACTCGATCTACGATCGAGGGCCTGAACCAGGATAAATCGGCTGTCTCTTGCGTTAACCATCGAGTTCAGCATACGCCGAAGCCCGAACATACTGCCCCGGGTACCCCGTGGCAGGCTATCGGTGGTGAAACATCGACAGTATGGATATTCGGATCTTCGAATATAATATTATGAAAATATGGTTCAATACTAGTGCAGTGATACCAATATATAATACACATTATGAAATATTAATATTTTTTATGTATTTAATCAAACTTAATAAGAAAATAATAATAATAAAAAAGGTAGATGGCGTGGCGTTGCCGTGTTGGTATTGGTACTCGTTGACATGCATGTGGGGTGGCTGCAAGTGGTGGGTGATCGAAAAGGCAGTTCTTGGCATGTTCTGTGGAGCTAGGTACACGACAGCCGGCCGGGACGGTGGGATCTATTCGGCACGCCGTAAACGATCATGGATTATTTACTGTTGGCTGGTTTGGTGTGAGAAAAAAATATTGTTCCAGCTTATAATCTACGACCATATACGAGCAAACGAACAGGCTGTGTACTCCCTTGTATGTATTATACTAGTATTAGGGTATGTATCTATATATAGTAATAATCTGCCCCAGCCTGTTTCTTTCTGAATAAGGTTATGTACCCTCCCCTCACCACCCCATATGAGGTCACTGCTCATGTATTGTGGTCCCCGAAATCAGATCAGCGTCATGGATTCTTCTGCTGTGGGATTGAATGGCCAGCGAGCATAGCTGCTGCCTTGTTGTCTCGTGTGTTTGTATATTGTTTTTTTTTTTTGTGTGTGTGTGGGGATGAGGAGATAGGTATGCATGATCGATACTAGTGGCTACTGCTAGCTTACTTCATTGTGCAGAAAACGTTAACACCATGTTTTAGCATTGCTGCTATACATGTGATTGTAGTGAAGTAAATATAAATGGCTAATATCTGGTTTTTTATGTTGGCGCCGAAGAAGCATGGTTGTGAATTTTTTTCCAAGGAGAAAACACCTAATTTCTACTTGGTTAATTTGTTTGTCAACGAGAAACGTTTCAGATTCTTAGTGCACAATCACTAGAATCGCTGTCAGATGCCACAATGAGAGACATTTTTAGAAGAATCACTTGGAATTGATTCTTGTTTTTGTACTAGTTCAAAGAAACACCCAAAATCTGGTTTGTCCTTCTTATAGTTCTATATATAGTTTCAAGAATCTAACGAGCTAGCCAAATGGCTCCACAAAGTAACTCTGATTCATCAGAGAAACGTTTCTGAAGAAAATCTAGATCTACTAATTTAAAAACGTGTCTACGAAAATTTAGAACCTGCCAAACACGTCTTATATATGTTGCTCTTTGTCGTCAAAACATTGAAATTTGCAACCAAATACATACGGTACAAACTTGTTGGAAGATACGACGATGCGCATGCCCATGCCGATGCGATGCGAGATGCGGCCGAGAGGGTCACTTGCTCCCGGCTCCCGTTGCCGTACTAGTCACGTGCAGCTAGCTAGCTCCCCGATGGATGGATGAGGATCTCCATCTGCACTGCATGGGCTCGCAAGCTGCGGCTGAGCGCCCGAAAAGGTGATGGCTGGGCTATGCTGACGATGCATATATTGATGCATCAACCAAAGCACAAAGTCGGTGTTGGTGCATCGTGCATGTGTGTTGGACAATCACATGCACTCAGGCTCAGCGCATCCACAGCAGAGAGGGAGAAATTAAGAAAAGGACGGGGCGTTGATTAAGCCGGCACGCAACGGCAAGCAACTCCGATCGAGAGGCGTCCATGGGGCTCCATGCCAACGAATATCTCGCGGTCGTGGGGACGTGACGTACGGAGAAGAAGAAGAAGACGACGACGACGACGACGCACGCACAGCACAAACGACTCGTACTAGTAGTAACAACGAATCCAGACCGACACGACGCGCTCTGTGCGAAAGAAAGCAAAAGGAAGCATGGAACATCCGAATCCCTACCCTGAACGATTCACCACCGCACGACTTGCGTGTGGATTATTGGCCGGATTCCTTTGTCGCCAGTCGCGCCGTACGTAGCTCTAGCGACGGATCCAGAAAATATTTCAGGGGTGATTGAACAACACTGTTGCTTGATCTTAAGTCTCAGCCCCTTTACATAGAACTTTGCCTAAAAATTCATAGGGGCTCCACAGGAGGTTCCACTGTTCTGGTATGGGTAGGGGGGCTTGAGCCCCCCCGCCCCACCGTTGGATCCGCCCCTGCGTAGCTCCAAGTACCGTGTCCCCATCGGTGCTCCTGGTCGCGGATGCAGAATTTAATGGGTCGATCTCGATGCAACCGGGGCGGAACCAGAAATTACTGATAGGAGAGGTCAAGTGCTAAACGGTACGTTATTAGGGGAGGAAATGAATATTAAGTACTCCATCCGTCTCAAAAAAGACCGTTGTTTGAGGAATGAATCTGGACAAGCACTTGTCCAGATTTATTTGTAAAACAACAACCTTTCTAGGACGGAGGGAGTATATAACAAAATATCATGTGCATAACAAAATTTTATCTAGTATTTTCGCTGAACCAGAAATTACTGATAGGGCCCCCTCATCCACTCTCTACCTTCGCCCTTGGATGGATCCAATGACACACGCACTCGCTTATTATGGATCGACCCACCAAGTTTTAGTTCTGGTTGCTGTCGAATCGCTCCGGATGATTGGGTAACCTAATCACCGTCCATTGCGGCGGCGGTGGCGGCGTCTTCATCCCGTTACGGTGTTGTTTGAGTCGTGCCCTCGCAACGATCTTAGATCAAGGCAACCAAAATCTAATGCCTTGAAATTGTGTCTAGCCTGACAAGCTTGCCGGGAGACACGACCAAACAGGCTCTACTTGCTTGTTTTAATTTTGTGCATGTTTTTCTTTATACGAATAGAAGCATGTTATCCTTGGTTACCTTGGTATGTCGTGTTTTAATGTTTTTCTGAAATATTAGGCTCGGTTTAGGCCTTGTTTTTAGGGTTTCTTCATCTGAAGGAATCGGAGCTGTTTTGGCTCCTCCAAAACGGTTCTGGCTCCTTTTTTCACTGAAAAATGGTTCCAAACAATTCCTCCTACAAAACCGTTTGGTAGAGCAGGAGAGAAACTCTACCAAAGGGGAGCCTTATTAACAACTGTTATTACGAAGAAAGAATTCGACGTGTAGCTAGGTAGGTATCTTATGTGAGCTTCCACACAAACAAATAAATAAAACAAGTACGTGAATCTCTCGCCAAGGCTTTTCTTGGGCGTTGAGATCTTTACTTGCTAAGTTGCTATATGGATGGAGGATACGGCAAGGTGCCAAGTTGCGTCGTAAATAAAAGTCAAAAGTGCAAGGGGAAGAGGGTGCAACCGGGATATCCGATGGTGCAGCTTTTGTTCTGTGATGGAAAAAGTCGTCTCGAGCTTGTCCTTTGGACATTTTGCAGCATTCGCATTTGCATGCATGCTTTCTAAGTTTCCATGGACTGGACGACAGACGGTGGATGGTGACCGACCGACCCATCTAGCCCCAGCCGTTCGATATGCTGTTTTATGTTAATCTCGTGCATGTTCACAAAGTGAATCGGTCGCTGTCAGCGCTAATTCATTTTGGACGCACATCAGGACCTGCTGGCGTGCCCCGATTCGGCGGGCCGGCGCGTCGTGTGACGACGGACGACCAAACTTGGGCACAAAACAGAGCGTGCGGCCTTTTTTTTTGTTTGGGGTGTGGGTGGGTGGGTGGGGGGGGGGGGGGGGGGGGGGGGGGCACGTTTGCTGTTTGCCTGTTTGCTTATACTGTACTGTGTATAGTGGATGATGATAGGGATCCAAAGCTAACTAAGGGGTCGACTCATAAGCTAGCTCTTAGTATTTTTTACATATTTTAGTAGAAGAGAGAGAAAAATTACTGTTTATCGAAAGCTAGGCTCATACATATATTATAAGATTACATGAGAGTGTCATGTTGACATAATTTTACTGTGAGTCATTGGTAAAACTAGCACACCGTTGGAGAGGTTGGCTTTAGAGCTGCCCTAACCGAAACAGGGCTTTTACCTTTTCGTAGTACGAGTAGTTATTTGACCTGACACGAGCCTTTTCTGCTTTTGTGATTGATAATGATGAATCATGCGGCTGTGCTACCATAGGCTGTAAGTGCACAATGAGCACATACACGGACGGCCACCGGTTTTTTTTTTAATGAGTCTGCAACGTTAGCGCCCCCACGAAAATGGAGGCGATAGCAAAAGGCTCCTAGAGAGTAACGACCCAGATCTCAACTCCAATAGTAAGATCGATCGCAAACCACATGATCAAATCTTCTCGAACAGTGAAATCGAACGGGTAAACTAACAGAGCGACAAAATCAAGCGGCCGGCCCGCCTACTAAACTACACGGCGTTCGCCGTGCGAGCGCAAGCAACGACTCGCCAGCCCGCCTACTACTATACTAGTACCGCTCCCGCCATGGCTGCGCCCGCCGCGGCCAAGCGCCCATACTCGCAGGTACCCGCCGCCGCCGCAGCTGAGCCCAACAAGTGGCACCGCACGGCCGCGGCCGCCGCGGCACCGGCGCTCATGGACGCGAAGCCGGAGCCGGAGCCGGAGCAGCAGGACCAGCCCCTGCTCCCGGGCCTGCCGGACCACCTCGCCCACCTCTGCCTGGCCCCTCTCCCGCCGCGGCTCATGCACGCAGTCTGCCGCCCCTGGCGCCGCCTCCTCTACTCGCCCTCGTTCCCGCCGTTCCTCTCGCTCTACGCGGTCCTCGACGACGCCTCCACCGGCCCCGCCTCCGGCACCGGCGGCCTCTCGTTCGCGGCCTACGACGCCGTGGCGGGGCGGTGGGACGACCTGCCGGCGCCACCGATGCCGTCTTCGCCGCCGAGGCTATGGCACCCGTCCTTCCTCTCGCGCCGGCTCCCGCTCCAGTCCGTGGCCGCAGGTGGCCGGCTCGTCCTCGTGGCGGGGTCCACGCAGTCGCTGGCCCCGGCGCTGCCCCGCCCTGTCGTCTTCGACCCGGGCGCGCGCGCGTGGCGGCTCGGCCCGCGGTTCCCGTTCGCGCCTCGCCGGTGGTGCGCGGCGGGCGCGGCCCGCGGGCGCGTGTTCGTGGCCGGCGGCGTCGGCGCCGGGTACGACGCCAGCGACGCCCGCTCCGGCGCCACGTGGGACCCTGCGTCCGCGACGGCAGCGGCGGGATGGGAGCCGATCCGGCCCATGCGGGACGCGCGGTTCAGCCGCGACGCCGCGGAGGCCGTCTGCGCTGCGGGGAAGGTGTGCATGGTCAGCCTCCGTGGCCGCGGCGCCAAGGAAGGCGCGGTGTTCGACCTGCGCGCCGCAACGTGGGAGGACATGCCGCCCGGGATGCTCGCGGGATGGAAGGGCCCAGCGGCAGCTGTGGACGAGACGACGATCTTCGTCGTGGACGAGGAGCGCGGGGCGATGAGCGAGTATGACTGGGCCGGGGACCGGTGGCGGACGGTGGTGGAGTCGGAGCGGCTCAAGGGCGCCGCGGAGATGGCGGCGGGCGGGGGCCGCGTGTGCGTGGCGGCCCAGGGCGGCGAGAAGGTGGTCGTGGTCGACGTGGCGCCATGCCGGCCTTCGCCGCCGCCGCCCTCACGGCGGTGGGGTGCCCCCGCCGCGGCGCCCCGGCCCCGAGTGTGGGAGGTGGCGGCGCCGCCCGGGAAGCGGGTTGTGTCGCTGCACGTGCTGCCGCGGATGGCGCGCGCGGAGTAGCAGCAGCTTCCCGCCACGTCGTCTGGGGATGGTGTGGATTGCATGCTCGTTGGATTCGCTACACGTGCTGTGCTGTACAGACGAAGACGACACAGCCATCTGCCTTCTTTCTGCTGCTGCTGATGATACGACTCGACTCCAACCTTTTCTTGCTTTCAGAGTTCCATTCTAGCGTTGCTGGATTATTCCACTGCGTTGAGATTGTAGACACCACAAATACGGCAGAGTTGCAGTGTTTCTAGATTCGTGTTGCATGCAGTGGGAGGAGACACGAGCGCGAAAGCAGACGATGCTGTTCCATTCCATTCCATTGTATTGTATGTACCCAGATGAATGGAAAGGATCGGAACGCGAGGAGGGGGAATGTCCATGACTGGCGACTTGTCGGTTCTTTCGCGGCGGGCGGCGACCGGATCTTGCCCGGGGATCCTGTAGAGTGTGCACATGGACGGCGTGCCTGCCATCCATGTCGACGTCGATGTCGCTGCCTACCTCCCCGGGCGGTCAGCCATGGCAGCCTCATGGTTCTCGGCGAGGTGTCGTGTCGTCTGGTCTCGTTCGTTCCCACGGCCAGCCACGCACGCCGCGACCCCCGGGCCGCCGCCGTAGCCCGTACGGTGCCGAGACATCTACGGTCTACTAGTGGCAGCCGGTATGCGGGCGTCCTGTTGCTCTCACGTCGCGACTCGCGTCGTCTCGTCTGCTGTCTCTCCACTTGTCCCGGCGCCATAACCCATAAATGGCGCGCCGTGGACGTGGTGGCGCCGGCAGGGGTCGGTCGGGTCGAGCGAAAAGTAGGCGCCCGTCGGTTGCAGGGCGCGGGGCCAGCCGGCCGGCCGCCCATCAATGCGGCAGCTTTCGATCGTTTGGCTTCAATCGGGAAAGGCGGGAGGGGCCGGCCAGCGACGGCGACGGCGACGGCGACGGCGACTGCGACTGCGACTGCGACGGCGGTCGTGGGGTGTATGGAGGAGGGCATCCGAATCCGCTGATCCGCAGCCGCGGCGCGAAAAGGCGGGGCGTAATTGCGATGGGCACCGGACGCCCGCCAGACCGCCGCTGGCTCATCTCATGCCTGATGTCACCGGCGAGGCGACCAGTCGACCTGCCCCCACCATAAATTGCATCGCATCGCAGGCATGCAGCGGCGGAAGTGGAAAGGTCGGCGTCTCCTTTGTTCTGTCCTGTCCCCACCCCCATTGGCCCCGTTCGCATGCCCTTAAATCCGACTTGATCCGTTTCTTTTTTTTTCATCCAGAACCGTATTTTTCTCTCACAAATTCCTCCATATTTATTCAAATTCCTCCAGATTCCTCTAAAATTCCTCCAAGCTTCAGGATGTGACACACGGCAAACAAGCCTTGCCTCTGTATCTATAGTTTCAGGAGGTGCAAGATGATTACGGTAGCTAATTGTTAATAATTGTTAGCTGAGTAACAATTATCTCACCAGTTGAACCACACTAGCTAATTGATAACAGCAGCGGAGTTATTACTACTAGGTAAACAACCACAATGGGGTGAATTTGTTTGAGCTGTCACCGGGAGCAATACAAAGTCATTCATTTTAACACCCAGGAATTGGGTGACGAACAGCATTTTTTTTCATCAATAAAAAAAAGATACTCATATAGCACAACAGATGAAACGGACAATCTAAAAGAAAGAAATCAACAAGCATAATTCCCATGATCTGGTGTTCCGGGCCACCTTGTGTGTACGTGTGTTCCCCACAGGCCACACAGAGGTTGCCAAGCTGGTCACTGGTCAGGAAAACTGACTGGCACCAGCCGAACCAAAAATGGCCAAACCTGCATGCCCTTGCTACCACTATCAATCAACCTTATATATACAACAAGCACTGAACCAGGCATTCCATCTAGACAGAGAAAGTAATCTGGCAATAAACTAATTTCCATTCCGAAGCTAACAATGAACGAATTGTGTCAAAACAAACAGCATTCCGTTGTTTGTTATACATGCCGGACCATCTTACAGTTAATAACAGCCCAAGCCAAGCCCTACACACAGTGTTGTTTACAATCGGGTAAACCTTACGTCAAACCAAAAAGCCAACGAGCCATCTACCTGTCTTTATTCTTACTTGCGACTCGAAAAAGGCCGGGACACAACAGCTCGATGACAACACACAACCAAATCAGAAAAATGGGGAAAAGAGGGAAGGGGGATGCTACAATAATGTTAACGCAGCCTGAGCTACGAAGGCAGCTAACGTTGCTGATCAAAGGGAAACCGGTGTCATTGGCGTGTCAGCTGAAGAGCGACCGAGGGAGCTCTGGTGAAGTTAGGTTTGCTACACAATCAAACTGCAGCAGAACAACCAGCATAGTGTTAGAAGATCGACAATGTTAAGTTCAGCAGTCCTCCTTTTAGGAGCTAAGGTAAGTGGAACAGCTTCAGTTTTACTTGCCGCTACCAAAGTGCAACTGAAGACTTCACTTAAGCAATGTGGTACGAATTCAAACAGCAGGATGTGGTTGCATACCTTTTGATGTTTGTACTTCTCACGGATGGCATTAAGAGGACAGTTACTGGCGTTATGCTGGAGTTCCCGTAGAGCACAGACACATAATTGAATGTCAGAGCATTTGTAAGAGGTGTAGTGCTCTAGAGTTTGGTTCTACACATAATTGAATAGCCACAGATTAGAGATAAAACCAAGTTCTTTTTTAAAGCATGTACTGCTGTATGTACCAAGTGCTTTTCGTACGTACCCATGGTTGGTCGGATTGGTCAAGTGTCCATCTAGCAAGAAACACAGCTGATGCTGCCAGCAATGATGGAAGAAATTTCAAGAAATCATAATCGGTCAAAGTCAACTCCGCAAGATAATTGGCCAGAAATCCCAAAGTCATAGAAGGAGTCTGCAGATAAACTTCAGAATTTAGTGCTGAGATAAAACATGTAGGCATAACTTGAATGAAAACTGTTGCTGTAAGATCTGATGCCACTTACTTTACGAGATGCTTGTGCCGCTCTAAGGAATCTCCTGATAAAAAAATAAAATAAAAGAGGGAAGAGATATTAGTAATGCTGCAGTGGTTTCCCATTTCAAAAGAATTACTAGGCTTATTTGGCAAAAGTAACCTGAGAAATGTTTTTGTTGTTGGAACAGAAAGATGAAATCCCAGGTCATTCAGCACTTGGCACTCCATTTTCAGCACCTACTGGATCAGGGAGTTATCAGATATACAAAAATTCAATGGTTCCTTCCATATATGTAATTAGTTTTTCCCCAACTTCACATGAAACAAATACCTCTGCCTTTGTGTATGTATTGTCGGTTATGAAACAGAATTCTTCAACTCGAGGAGCACATATCTCTTCATATTTCCTGCAAATGAATTAAAATTTACTTTACTTACAGAATTGTTCATTACATTAGCCAAAGATGAAACTAGTCCAGAATCTAGGGAAAACTTTTTATGTTACATTTCCCTATGTAGTTTAATTTTTTCCACTTCAAAAATAAAATGGCTAGAGCATAAAACTTACGAGGCAACAAGCATGCTTGTTATTCCCAAAAGTTGTAGTCTCTGTCTTTCAATGTAGTTCCGAGAAAGAAACCGGTCAATAAGATATACAGTTAGGTACAGCGTGTCTGGAACAAGCTTGTATTCTTCAGAAACCTGTGACAAAGACAATATATAAGACACCTTAAGCTGAGTCATGAGAAGTGAGAAGTACAACGTATAAAGTATACAATATTTTCACCATAAGACAAAAGAAAAGCCAGAAGTAAACAGTCTCTAAAGAAAGTAAACATTATTTTGCCACTTTAATATCGCAGGCACTGCTGCGAGAACAAAAAAATAAAAGGATGATTGCAAACTGATTCAATCATATAATATAATTTATCTCATGTTTATTAGCATCTAATAACAGTATTTTTCTTATTTTCTAGGTCATACTTCACATTTGGTAGATCATCAGTTTATATGCAGAGTATGCTAAGAAACGCCAAAGTTGAATCGTCTGATAGCAACTTAAGAACGTAGTTGAATAAATCATGTATGGAAATAAGCAGAAATCAAAATAAAATTATGAATAGAAGAACCTCCACAAGCCAATCAATGAGTATTCCTCTCATGCCCTTAGTGATGTCCCGTTGCAAACCCTCCATGTAATTCGGACTGGGTCTTCTCATAAGCTGTGGAATGACATAAACATAAAGATAGACACATACCGTTTAAACAAGCACAATGTGCCAAGAATATGACACAGAAATCTAAATCTGGAGTTCTTACATGCTTAACATACCATCTGAAATATATTAAAAAATAGAATTCTGCCTAAACAGTACAACTAAGCAGCATTTCTGTTTTGATCAAAATACAACAGCATACCTCTGAAGCCATTAGGTTCGAGTATATCTCTACAACGTAGGAAGCACACATTTGAGGATTGCCATTATCTTTGTCGATATCTACAATGTCTAACACAGAAGAGTCCCCTGGAAGAAAATACAGAATCTTCAGCAGATGGCCACTAATCAGAAACGTTAAGACTATCTACAGGTATCTCAGAAATGACAAAATAAAGAACATTAGCAGCAAGCTTTAGTTTCTTCAGATTTCTAATACTCCAGAAAGACCATCAAGATTATACTCAAGTAAAAGAAAGGGTGCCAGCTGCATTTTGTAACACATTAAGGTAAGAAAAGCCTTGAACATTATACAGACTCAGTGTGGCTGTGATGCTGGCAAATCTTTAAGAGCAAATGTTCAAGCTCAAAAAGAAAATGGAACTGACCATTCTTTGACACAGAAGGTTCACATATATCCCTGACATTTCTTTCCTTAAAGAATGTCTCATGACAAGCACTGTCCCTGTTCCTTTCAACATTCTGCAATGACAGTGAGCCCCTGTTCTCAAGCAAAAGAATAGGTTCTTCTCTCTGTGCCAAAAGTTTCTCCTCTTGTGTTTCTTCAGCAATGCTCGAATCATTAGCGAATGAACTTCCATTACCAGCTTGTGGCGGTATTTTAGGAATCCTTTTTGTGCACTGCTTGCCTTTGCTCACGGCTCTTCCAGTCCTTAGAGAGGGCCTTGTCTGAACAAAAAAAGGAGTTAACCTTGTCACTCTACTACATTTGCAATGTTTAGAAAACAGTACGCATCGAAAACTCATTGTAAGATAATGCAATTATCCAGGGAACATCTCGATACCTGAAGCTTTGGTGCAGCAGCAAAAGTTTTGTTAGAGTTAGCATTACGCAAATTGGTCACATCCCTGAGTACTGTGCGCCTCTTAGGCTGGGGGCCTGAAAATGCAGTACTTGCACTAGTGTTGTCATATGAAGATCCCCTTTTCGTCTTCCCTTGTGAAGTCTGTTTTCGTTCAGTTTTTGCAGGCAGTGGAACAGAAGGGAGAGCTCCAAAGCTTCGATGATTTGCAGCGGCTTGAGCTCGTGTGATTCGGCCATTGGGTGCTTGACAAGCAATAAGCTCAAGGTTTTCTTTTCGTGCAGCCATCCGAACCTGAATGTTGTAAAATAAAAGGACTATGTGACTTCATATAATGAGCAATTATAGGATTGGGGAGCTGAACAAGTGAACAGTACTATGCACTTAGAAATCGTCACGAAATGGCTAAAGTCAACAACTGAAGAGCAAGGTTGTATAAGTTTCTATTAAAACTTCATCGACAAGTTGATGAAATTGAAATCATATTCATATTAATGTCAAACTATTCATGTTTCAAACCTGTAACTCAGAGGAACAACAAACCGGCACAGTACAGGGCATACTAATCACAAAAGCACCACATAACTGGCTTGTTCAAGTTTCTATCATCTGAACAAAATACTTCTCGTGCTGGAAATATTTAACAAAAAGAATGAGAAACCCACAAATTTAAACAGAAATAATCTAAACTTGGGACCTGGCCAATTCTATTTCCTCTTGTGTGACAAATCTGCACCCCAAATTTCTTTTTTTTTTCTTTTTACAAGCAATTCCTCTCTTAGTGTAAAAAGGATTATCTATCCGGATCTCTGAGGGAATGCTGCATTCACATTATGAAATTGAAACGAACGGGTGCAACAGTGAGGCTGCGACACATGACAATTTCCGGATCAAGAATGCAGCATGTCCAGACCACATAATCCGCGTAAAAAAGCTCCTCTAACGTGGCAACGAGGACGCGTCGGCGTTTCTTTGGGAGGCTCCGCCGTACCGCAGGCACGACCCGTCCAGGATAGGACAATCGCACCAAAAAGAAGCTTTATTCGCGGAAAGAATTATGAGTACTTCGTCCTCGACTCTTGGGGGTCAGCCCGTCAGGTCAAGGCCGGCGCAAGGGGGTTTCTTGGCCCCGTCCCAAGCCCCACGAGTCCTCTCCCCTCCAAGAAAGAAAGCCTAGCCTAACCCCCAAGGTTCTTGGAGCCAGCCAAGAGAGGAAGAAACCCCCGCAAGAACCCTCCAGAAGTGAAGGCGGCGCCGGGAAGAAAGAGGCGAGGAAGCTCGGCTCACCGGCGGGGGAGGCGTCGATCGGGGACCCCCGTGCCCCAGCGCCGTAGATCCGGCCGCGATCTGAACGGCGGCGGCGGTGGCGGCGGCCCTAGCCCTTGTTCGGTTTTTCCCTAGCCCTTGTTAGTACTAGTAGTGGAGGGTAGGGGAGTGTGTGAGTAGGGAAGAAAGGAAGGAAGGGGAGATGGGGAGCGGTGTCTGGATTTCGTTGCCCTTTTGGGTCGGAGAGAAGGGAGGGCGGAGACCGGAGCGAGCGGAGGAGCGGAGGAGAGAGGAGAGGGCAAAAAATGGACGGATTCGGCCGAGGGTTTCAAAATTCGAACCGCCGGTGCTGCTGCGCTGTCCGTTTCCGTTTCCTGTTGTTAAAACGCCCAAGTGGTCCCTGGCCCTGGAGATCTGCGTCGCGGCCTCGGCCCGGTAGGCGGCGGCGGCGGCGCTGGCAGTCAGCGCGGACTGTAAGGCAGTAGGAAATATGGGCTACTTCAAGCCGTGCCAAAGGCCCAGCAACCAGGGAAGAGGCTGGCAATTGGTTGGCGTCTATGGTTGGGCCAGCCAGGGCACCAGTGCCACGCCAAGCGCCTTCAGGTTGTACTCAGCTGGTAAGGTTGGCTACATCATAGACTGGACTCCATTTGCGACTCAACAAAATGGCACCTTGTGCACACGCCCTGCACTGTCGAGCCGGCCAGGCCCACCAGAAATGGGTTTCGATTTAGTTTTCCGGTGATGATTAACGAGCACAAGTGTTTTGATTATCGTGTGTCTCGCAATACTAATCATATTGGAGTTAGTTACAAGTTGAACGGCCACGAGTGTCTTGGCCCCGCGGACTTGATGGTTAGCGTACGGCGCAAAGGATACTCGTGAAGACTGAGAACATAACTGAGTAAATATAAGCTTGGCGCTCGGAACGTTCGATCTAGCGTGAATTAGGGCTTTTGTTTTTTCTTTGTTGTACTGTTGTGGGTGGGGGGAGTTCAAGCGCCTGTTTGCTTGGTCGTATTTGGCTTACCATGGCTTATCAGCCAACGAACAATATTTTCTTCTCACACCAAACCAGCCAACAGTACTTCCAGCCATGGCTTATAAGTCAAACCAGCCCAAACAAACAGGACGAAGAGCATTGGAATGCACAAAGAGGCCAACTCTCTGTCAAGGTCAAGGTGCTAAGTGGCATCATTGATGTAGTTTTAAGTCAAAGATCTTGAAAAGGTCAAATTGGTCAAGATCAGATTAAAAAACGAGCCTAAAAACACGTCAGAACATGCACCGGACAATAGAGACATTGTGATTCCCGAGGGATCATCCGATGGGAAATATTTTAGTATATTTTTTTTTACCGTTGGAAACATAGGCGAGCACAGAGCCACCATATGATCTGGTAACAACATCCATTGGTGACTACGTTTGCTACCTTTTCCCAATGACTAATAGGCCCTTCACCCTAAATATAAGTGCAACATCTAGCTTTATTTTTTGAACTAATCTCCCATCCCATTGTTTCGAACACTTAGGGAGAAATAAGCCTTAGGAGAGTCATCCAAACTAAAAGGTGATATCTGAGAGTTAGCCTTGAGTGTTACCCATGTTCTTGGTTTGATTTATTTTAATTAGAGTTGAATACTTGTTACTCTTGATGATTGCTATCACCTAGACGCCCCGACATGTGACTTAGTGACCTTTCTTGGTGGAGTTCTTGTTGAGAAGGCTCCAACTAGTGTTCATAGTTTGACTCCGGCCATTCCAAAGTGGAGAAGCGGAGCATATAATTGAGTCCCGGTGACTCTTTGGTGCTCCAGTACACCACAGAAAAAAAAATTGGGTCGTCTCTTTACCTCTCTTCTAATCTTGCATTACTTCTTGCCTTGCTTTGTTTCTGTGCAAGTTCTCTTGAGTGATAACTAGGATTGTGTGGTGGTAGAGTGTTTACCATAGATTTACTTCTTGCTCTTCAGGACCTACACCTTAGTGTGAATTTTGCTAATAACTTGATTAGGTGTGATAGATCTAAGGACTTCTTAGATTGCTTTTGTAGAAGAATTTAAGCGTCAAGGTGCTTGGGGCTTTGATTTTTTACATAGGCTTTGGTTGTTATTTTAAATTTTTAATCAAAACCCATTCGGTTTGTTGTTTAACACTAGTTTTTAGTTTTAAGTTTTTTTCTTGCCCTCTATTGTGATCTTACCATGGTATGCTGGGGTTGTCATCTATTAATTATTTTGATATCTTTTTGCTTAATATTTATTAGGTTTTGTTTGGATGTGTATGTATTCATCTAAATCCACATGTGTTGAAGTAGATTGGAATGGAATTGAACTAAATTCCATTGCATTTCACTCCAGCACATATGGATTGAAGTGAATACACATGCATCTAAACAAGGCCTTAGGTGGGGTTTCTGCCCCGTCCCCTTTTTTTGCGAATTAAGAGAAAGCTATATTAAATGGAACTCATTGTCTTACGGTCATGAGCAATCAAAGACTCAACACAGAAAGGAACACGAGAGTGCCTCACAGCACTATGATGCAGATGCTTAGCCATTTGCGCTAGCTGGTGCGCCACCCGGTTTTGTTCTTTTTTACAGCATGTTCGCTGGTTGGTTTCTGGGCTGATAAGCCCGGCTGATGCTAGTTTGTTGTGAGAGAAAAATATTATTGGCTGACTGATAAGCCCTGATTGAAACCAACAAGCGACATGGCGTTAGTAAAAGGTAGTGGCATATGCAGTTGTTGACAATATGGGAGAAGAAATGTCACCACCATCTCATCTCAAGGTCATATGCACAACACAGGGGTCATAGTACAAATTAAATTACACAAATATAAGAGGCAAGCTAGGACTTAGACTTGATCAAATGTCGAGTCGGAGCGGATTCAAGTTAGGCCGGCGCGGAGAAATGTCGGGTCGAACTTTTGGCCCATACCCACCAAACCAACACATCAGGTTAGGTTATTTCCTTTTTTATATATTAATATATATAATATGTTGGGTTGGGATATGGGTCGAAAAGTATGGGCCGACTTCACTTGATGCATTGGTCGACTCGAGTGTTTCATGATCAAATCTAAGTCAAGGCTCTCTGTCTTTCACTTCTCTCGTTGAGTAGCAAACACTATGGGCCCGTTTCATAGAGCTCCGCCTTCAACCAAAACAGTTTTAGTTCTGGCTTCACTTATGGAGCAGATTCAGTTGTGGAGCTCAATCAGTTTTTTAGACCGTTTGGTAAAACAGCTTCGCCTGCTAGTCTAAAATGACGAAATGTCCATAATACCCATCATTTCTTTTCTTTTTTCTTTTTTCTTTTTCTATTTTCTTTTCTTTTCTTTTCCAATGTTATCTGGTCCCCCACACCGTCGTAGCCATACGTAGTCCCACTGCATCCGCATGACCGCATCTCCTTCAACCTTATCTCCTCATCACGCGGCCGCACTCTCCTTCCCAATCTCCATCGCCACCGCCAAAAAGTGCGTCGTGGCTCGACATCCTCTGCCAGTCCGCCCCAAGCCCGGCGAACACAGCGACCCCGCGCAGCCCACCCCGGCAGCCCCGACGACCCCGATGGCCCCAACGGCTTCCGAGCAGCGACCCCAACGGCTCCTGAGCGGCATCCCTCGGCGGCCTCCGAGCAGCGACCCCAACGGCTCCTGAGCGGCATCCCTCGGCGGCCCCGGCCTCCCCGCGCCGCCTCCATCTCCCCGCAGCTCCCCGCCCGTCCCTGCCTTTGCACGCCTCTGGACGGTCGTGTCCGCGTGCTCGTGCTCACGCCGAGGGCAAACTCGCATAGGGCCCATGCATCTAACAGGGAGCCGAGGGAAGCTCGATTTTTCGGCTCCATCTCCCATCTTCGCTCTGTCTCAGCGCAATTTCTGGGACTTCTCTTATGGAGCTGATGTCCTCACACCCGTTTGGCAGCAGGAGTCATAGAACAGCTCCCGGAGCCGGTCCGGGAGCGCTACCAAACAGCCCCTATGTTAAAGTTCTTTTGAGTTCGTCCCTTTTCCCCCAGTATAACCAATTACATCATGGCCACCGAACAAAATTGGTCCAGGAGCATGGTCTACGTGCCATTGATTTGCATCTTAGAGTACTCTGTCTAGGATTTGACAAATTCACACCATCTAGGATTTGTCTCTTGGACACGTCCACAACCCAACCCGCGGTGGAAGTCGTGCGAGAGTGCGAAGCATAGCGGAGGCAAGGTATCTAGGATCCAGGGAAGAAGAATCACCAGGACGAAGAGAGATTTCTGACCGTCCGATTTCACAAGCACGAATCTTAAAGCTGACCAGACTAAACCTTCGAGTGGACTGGCCAAGTAAGTAGGGCCTTGTTTAAATTCAGGTGTAAAGTTTTGGGTGTCATATGAGGTCAGTGGCGGAGCTTGCATGAATGTGTAGGGGGGGCCAATTCAAAGCTACGCTGCTACAGTAATTATCAATAGTAGTATAGATAATTGGAATTCTGTGAAAAATATTTGTTTTTTCAAGTTCTATCTATATAGACTGCAATGAACAATTGAAATTCTGTCAAAGAAGAATGAACAATGTGTGGATTTACATATTTGTAAGCTGTGATCCATTCATCAGCAACATCAAGCATGGTACGAGAGAGGCATGAATTAATTACATGCATGCAGTGACATGCAAACCTCCAGAGTGATACAGCCAAAACAAGAGAGGCCAAGACCCAGTTTGACCCCACATAGCTCCGTCCGTGCTTCTAACCGCGGGCTAACGGGCTATTTGACACGGCTCCGGTAGCAGAAGTGACGAGAAATTGTAGCAAACACCACAAAAAGCTAAACTATTTTTTTTTGTACGGAAGAGGAGCGACCAATACCTGAGTAAGGGTGCGTACGTACCTCAGCCAGAGGTATAACGACACATATTTCAAATCCCTGAAAGGTCACAAGAAACAAGGCGCACTAAATGGGCGGACACTAAGCCTTGGGGCGAGGACTCCATGCGCCACGAGTCTCCTAGAATAACTCGATGGCAATGACTCAGTTGTGCCCAGGTCACGCAAGGCATCGAGTCGCGAGGCATAACTAGGAAGCTGATTAGTCTATGTTTATTAGAATCCTACGCCTGACTACTCTTTAAAGGCTTGTCCATACTCTGATCCCATCCTAAAGCATACATCCTCATTTTTTTTTACCGGGCAAGGGGGGGCCGGAGCCCACTATGGCCAACACATGGCTCCGCCGGTGCATGAGGTGTTTGGATACTAATAAATAAACAAATTATAGAATCTGTCGGTAATCCGGAAGACGAATTTATTAAGCCTAATTAATCCGCCATTAGAACATGCGTTATTGTAGCACCACCTTTTTAAATCATGGACTAATTAGGCTTAAAAGATTCGTCTCACAAATTAGTCACAAACTATGCAATTAGTTTTATAATTAATCTATATTTAATACTTCGTGTGTGTCACATGAGGTGTTTGGATACTAATAAAAAAACAAATTATAGAATATGTCGGTAATCCGGGAGACGAATTTATTAAGCCTAATTAATCCGCCATTAGAACGTGCGTTACTGTAGCACCACATTTTTAAATCATAGACTAATTAGGCTTAAAAGATTCGACTCACAAATTAGTCGCAAACTATACAATTAGTTTCATAATTAATCTATATTTAATACTTCATGTGTCCAACATCCTAAGGAGGAGGAACCCCGCGCCCCCTTAGTCCACTGTTTGACTGACAGTCTGACACCGCCCATGCATGCATGCCCCATGCGGGTCCAAGGCCATGTGGCCACGTAAGACTGACAGGTCACCACAAATTCTGTTGGCAACTGGGCTCCTTCGGTCGGCATGCTCGCTGGTTAGTTTCTGGGCTGATTTGAACTGGCTGGTACTGGTTTATTGTGAGAAAAAAATATTGCTGGCTGACTGATTTGGACTGGCAGAAACAAAGAAGAGAACAGGCCGAATAAGTGCACGACGCCTCTGCCTGCCCAAACGCTGCACCTCTGCTTTTTTAAAACGAGATGCAATCGCACGCATCGGCTGCAGAACAAGACACTCGTGGTAGGCCATAAGTAACGAAGCGTGGACGGCGCCGCGACGATCACATTTAAATGAGCTGCACGCCTCTCGTACTGTAGCTTAGCTTGCCAACGTTGTTCAGCCATCACTATCGCTTGCCTTCCTTCCGGTGGCTAGGGCAACACGAGTATGAATTCACAAATGAACAAGTGCCATCTTCTCGGCTCCTAGCCAGAGTCGGAAAGCTCAATTTTCTTTTCCTATAGGGGGCTAGTAGTAGTAAGATTTTGAAATTTCGTTTGGATTTTGAATTCCACGGTGCAAATTTTCTACTGCCTTGGTTGGGTGGGAGCCGATGAGATCTGGTCATGCACACAATCGGCAATGTAGTCATGCACTCAATCACCAAGGTGGTTCGATTCCTTCCAAACTTGAATTTTCAACACAAAGAGATGCACCATCTTAGTGACGAATAAATCTTTATCAGAAGAAATTGGAAAGGAAGGGTTCTTTGTCACCGTAACAAAAAGAGAGTTGCTAAATCACAGACGCCTGATTTTTACTTTCTTCTCAGGAGATGAACATCGTCCGCCTAATCTATATCAATGATCAGTAGTCATCCTCATTCTTAAGATCGAATACCTTCTCTCTCTCTTTTGTTAGTTCATCTTCACTTTCAGGCACCTGTAGTATAGGAAATGTGTAACAAAAAAAGGGAACTATTAATTCTCCACTTATTCTTACGGTGACATTTTGCTTTTGTATATCTAAAAAGGCTAGAGTCCTTTGTCTTCTTATCCTTACCTAATATAATAAAACTAAATATTGTCACCTTTGCAAACTCTATCCAGCAACTCGCCGCACTCTATCGCGACGCCCGCTCCCACACTCTCCCTTTCTTCTTCCCCATCTCCGGTGGCCTTAGAAAAAAAAGTTTTGGGGAGGCAGGCAGGCCAGCAGCCGAGGCGGCCGGGCCAGGGGCGAAGAATGACCATGGCGCCGGGAGAAGGAGGGGGGGGGGGGGGGCAGGACGAGGCCGCCGCGGGCGCGGTAGAGTTTTCGTCGTGGCGTGGACGGGATTGCATGCTCGCCCTTCACGCGACCGCACCTTCCATCTATCTTAATAATATCCGTGTGAAAAGGATCCTATACAAACAATATAATCCATCTAAGGCAGGCATCAAGCATTAGCAAAAACATTGTCCAGTGAACAAGTAAGTTTCACCCCCACAATGGACAAACGAATTTATATTGTCTAGACCATATCAGTGTTAATGATGACACTTAGCTTATTTGCTGTGACAGGATCGGACAGGTCTTAGTGTACTTCTCGTCACCCATAATACAAGCTTATCGACCTTAACTATATCTTTACACAAGTACACAACACAAGCAAAGCATATATATATGCAGGAAGTAGCAGTAGACAAAAAAACATGGAAAACTGAACTAGTTAACTGACAACATCCAACATCGTGGAGCCGGTGGTATCTGGGCTGAGCCTGGGCCTGGGTCTTGGGCTAGTACCCAGGCCCGACCTTGTTGACGAGTGCGAGCGCGTTGCTGGTGACCTGCGCGACCTCGACGACCTTGCCTCGGATGGCGGCGCGCGTGGCAGCGTCGACGCCGCGGGAGGAAAGGCCGTCGAGGCAGGTGTTCTCGTCGGTGAGCGCGGCGCTGCACCAGGTCTGCACGTTGCTGAGGTGCCACTTGAAGGCGGGCGTCCCGGAGCGGGACATCCCGGCGCCGCCCATCTCCTGCGCCGCGTCTCGGAGGTGGCCCACGCTGTCCGCCAGGTTCTCCAGGCAGTCGCGCACGGGGCCCGCCGCCGCCGCCGGCCGCGACCCAGACCCCTTCTTCGCGCCCTTCGCGCCGGCGCCGGATCCACCGCACAGGCGGCCCACATACGCGGACGCGGCGCGCGCGCGGTCCGCGCTCACCGACAGCGCGGCGCGCGCCAGCTCCCGCGGGCTCCGCGGCGGCGGGGAGCCCCCGTACGACGCCAGGCTCTGCTCGCACACCGACGGGTACTGCGTCGCGCGGCACGACCTGCGGATGAAGTCGCTGGCCACCGGCGACGCGGCCGCGACGGCCAGGAACGCCGCTGCGGCGGCAGCGAGGATGAGTAGGCCTAGGCGAGCCATGATTGCTGAGCTGGTGCGGCTGCGCGGGGAGCGTGCAGTGCAGCGGCCAGCGGGGCAAGCAGGCAGCTCACGGAGTCACAGTGGAGAGTGCTGGCTGCTTCACTTGAATGAATGATTGAATGGCTTCTGTAATCACCCACCTAGCTGTGTCCCCTTATATAGGGAGATTTGGAAATTTGTGCAAATGTCTTCGACGATTTTTTTAAAAGCAAAAAATCTTTTGGGAGTTACTCCAGTATTTTATTATATTTCTTTGATTTTGGAATTTTGCTTTTGGGCTTGGACCATCAACCTGGCATGGACAAAGACATTTCTAGAATGGGTGGAGACATTTCTAGAATGATCCCCGTCTTGGGTGAGAATTAATAAATACGATACGGCATCACCAAGCCTCCCCGCGGCAATTCCGTCGCGGAAATGCTAGCAATTCCGAGGTTGTCTCGATAAAAAAAAAAGGAGAGGTGAATGTGAATAATGTGTGCACGTGATGGGCCAGGAGGGGACTACTGGTTCCCAGTCGGCCCACCTGGACCTGCAGAGACGTGTCCTGGGAATGGATCAGCTCAGTATGAATGCTAACGGCATTTTGCTGCCTGCCTTGCCTCCCAAATGAAAGCTCATCATCATCATTTCATTTGTTCAGGTAGCATTAGCTCACTGGTCACTGATATTTTCATGCTGTAGAAACGATTTTAATACATGGCTCCGTTCGCTTCGCTGAAAAAATAAGTCGAAACACTGTTCTAACTGATATGTTGTGAGAGAAAAACACTGTTCATACTGAAAAAACAAGCTCGGTACTATTGTACTATATATTTATCATCAGGAAGAAAAGGAAGAAACATTATTAAACATTGAAAACAATCTTTGCAAGTAATTGCAGTGCTGGTACAATTGTTGCCTGAACGTGTACTACTGAAGACGGTTGGATATGGCCTAATGATAATGTTCGGTCCACACACACCCTAGCTTGCCCTAGCAATTAACCATCATCGTGGGTTCGGCCCGGCCACACACCCATGACACCCCTAACGAATTTCAACGCTCGATCTTGTTCTTTCTGAAACTCGTAGTCCATCCGCTTTCAGGCAGAACCGGTTAGAATACCATTTGTTACGCATTAGTCAAATGCTTCATGCGGATCTGGACACTTTGATGACTCCTCTTGACTGTAGCTGCCTAACAATGTAGCTAGCTAGCTAAGTAAAGTTGTCTGAGTCATATGATATATATTCTGATGTCTCTCTGGCTAAGGCACTACAACATGACTCCTTATACAAGGTGTTTACAAATGCCTCCAAAAATAATCAAAACGTCATCAAAGACCCTTTGAGGCATTTATGAAAACACCGGCTAAAACATGGAAGTAAAAGGTCTTTTAAGGCGTTTTTCCGGAATGCCTTTTAATAAAGAGCGTACCCAATACATAGACTTCCCTCTCTGAGTCTGAAAAAGGGTGTCAGTGGCAAGCCTTATCCTCGCCTATGTAATGCGAGGAGACCGCGACTTGAACCCTGGACCTTCCGGTCACAAGCGGTAAGACTCTACCGCTTGCACCAAGCCCGTCCTTCCCGGAATGCCTTTTAATATCAACATTTAAAGGCATTTTCTAGGCTACCTAGAATACTTTTTAGAGGCACTTCCGAATTTGCCTTCAAACATTGATGGAAGCGTTATTAGAAATGCCTCCAAAACCAAGGTATCCATGCAACCCTTTCGACCAATATCAAATTAGCACATTAACAATGAGAGCACACGTTAACATTGGATGCATCAAACTTTAAAATCTTTCATACAGAAAGCTAAACAACTATGGATTCAGCAGAGGAAGACCACTACGACTTCACTGCAACGATTCAAATATTCAGTCAAGAGAACAAAACATCTCCAATCTTTCGTACAGACTTAAGTTCTGAACTACTCTTGTGCAGCCATAAAATTCTTCTAGGTGCTGTTTCTCAAGTCCAGCAGACAAGCCTTTCAAGCTCTTGACAATAACATGCTCAAATTACAAAAGACAAGTACCTATAACTCATAGTCTCATACTATATAACTACTAGTACCAGAAAGAGAATGGCGACACCACCACCAACAAGCTTCTTGCCATTACCAAATCCAAAGGTCAGCAACCTCTACCTTCTTCCCCCTGTCTGAGAATGGTTTTCCCCTGGCAATATAAACTGCAGAGAAGGAAATGGTTGGAAAAGGAAAGCACGGGGGAAGGCAAGTTGAGAAAAATACTGAAGGAAGCATATTCAGACCTAAAAGTTTTCAAAGCATTGGAGAATCCGTATGGACATATGAACTTGTCAGCAACAGTAAAATTTCATAGTAAATAAATTACTATTATGGCTGATTAGTGGGCTCTAATAAAGGGAAAGCAACGTAACAAACAACATGACAGATTTCATAAACAACCATTCCATTGCAGGCTGGAATGGGTGCACCAAACTTGTTTTTCCAGAAATGATAAATCCCAGCTTTAGCTGATATCAACCAAGAAATTGTATTATTCAACTCTAATGGCTCTCACAAAAACACCTTGTAAGCTGCAAGGCAGAAAGGACATACGCCGATACACCATATAAACTGGAGATGTGTTGGCAAAGCATTGAACTAACCCTATACACCATATAAGCTGCAAGGCAAAAAACATTTTTACTCCTTTCAGAGGAAGCAAAGCATTAAAAAGGGCGTACCCAGTGTAGAAAGCTCCCGCTCTGTGCGGGGTCTGGGGAAGGGTGTCAGTAGCATTGCAGCACTAAAATTAAATAGGAAGGCAAATATTCAGGGATGTGTTGGCACGCATTGCACTAACCCTGTTCCTTCCTCGGTGATGAAGTCCTGGACACGGTAGCAGAACCAGAGCTGGAATATCATAGTTCAACCTGATAACTCAATGATATCCAGTCTATAGAGAGTTGGATGAGAGAAGTCAGAACCCATAAGAAATGATCTCCTCAAAGCACAAAACTCGCAATTCACCTGGCAAAGGTCGCAATTCACCTGGCAAAGGTCGCATGTATGCTCAGAGTTTTCCACTTTCCTGCAGACAGGAACCTTAGAACTTTAATGGTAAAAGAGTCCAACATCTTAACCAAATTCATGATCTCCAAGAGTATCTGCGAGAAAAAGAAAGCCAGTTCAATGCATTAACCAGTTATAAAAACAGAGCCTAACACTAAAATAGATGGGTGTGCCAAAATATCTCATTGAATCTGCTTCTATTGATTATATTTGCGAGTGGCATTCTTCTTTTTTATTGTGTTGACATGCAACTTTTTCAAAGACAAATAATTTGGGTAGGACCAGTCATAAATAATCCTCCTTCTCTACCATATTATATACCAACTTCTAACTTTTAGTTGGTGCCCAATTTAAATCTTTGGTAGTGAAACTTGTGAATCACCATACTACAAGCAGGCCAATAGATAAAATTAGTAATAACAATGTTTTTTTTTTTTCTGGCATATTGTGAACCAGTATTTAGTGCCTTTGTGTGTGTTGAATGCTTGCTTGCTGGATTCAGGATAAAGAAGCTCGATTAGAGACATAACGGAATGATCATAGACATTCCCAATGATGAAAGAGCTCTGACCTAGAGAAAAGGTAGACTTTATATCTTGCTTACAGTGACCTGGGGTCCTTGACCCCTCTTGTTTCCGCAAAAAAAAATGGAGAAGGGACCAAATAACCTTAGGCTGGGATATCTCATCTGACTATAACGCTTATGTGTCGCTGCCAGTTACACGCTGCAAATGGTGAACTAAGTGAGTTTCAATGCATAGTGCATGTCAGAAATTACAGCTCCAAACTATAATAAAGATAAATATTGAAGATTTATCAGATATCTATAACATTGAACAGAAGAATCCATATGCACAAATCATATAACGGTCAATAGAGTTTGGTTATTAATATTGTGACTATATATATCATTTGGTTATATCCATGAAAATTACAATTATATTAGTCAAGAAGCCCAGTCAAATGAATATTATCAACTGTCGGATTACCACAAAACTACCACCAAATAACAACGGGTAACTGAACTTCACTTCAACAGTTGATATCAGAAAAGTAGCAGTCCCCAAAATTAACCAAGCAACTAAAAGTTAAGTACAGGGTCATGACTACAGTAGTCGTTGCCAAGTTCATATGGTAAAGATCATAAACAACAGGAGGGTGAGCTGCTGATACATGCTAACTGAATAACCGTAGTTACTGGCAAGCAGCTGGATATTCACCAGATCTTATATTCAGGAAACCTTGTTAAGCTTTACAGCTAGACTGATAGCAATCAAGCTTAGCATTACTCTACTGAGTGAAACATCCAGAAAAAAAAAGTAGTAATAGGCAGCAAAACATTTTGTAGCAATAATACTGCAGGTAGGTGCCAGCGTCAATCACCTATGCAGCGGCATGCCAATTAGAAATTTCATGTCATATATGTCGTATCCTCAGCGTGCAGCGTCAATCACTTAGGCCGAAGGCACACCGACAAGGAAGGAGATCATCATGAGTGCTAGAGAGGTAACCTTTGACGACAAGCACCTGTAGAGAATATAGGGATCTGGATCTCAATGAGGTCGCGCGGGTGAAGGTAGATCGATGGAGGATGTCAGAAATTCTTGTTACCTTGAGCGCATTTAATCGAACACATGTTGGGTGTAATCCATGTCGATACAGACACCATCATCATGCCCGATTCTGTGTTAGGCAGAGGTCTTCGTGGAGGAGCACTTGAGGATACGGCGTACCTGACGAAGCCGACGCTTCAGAATCTCGACGAACCCAGCAATCTCCCCGCACCACCGTAGTTGTGCCGTCTTCTTCGTGCCGCCTCCCCGCAGCCGCGCCGTCCTCCACGCGCCGCCTGAGCCTGACGCAGTCACACCGCCTACCCAGAGCTGCGCCGTCCCCCCCACGCCGCCTCCCTGCAGCCGCGTTTGCCATCTCACAAAAGGTTGTTCATTTGACATTATGAAACTGGACGTACCGGCTGGAATGCCCTTTTATCCGCCCACCATGGCAGCGTGACCGTTTTGCTCCTGCTTCTTCCACGTCCACGTCCGGCTCATGACCCGCGCCGACGTGGACGCGTGGGCGGCCGACCTGCGCCGCAGCGTTGGCGCCGCCACCGGAACCGACAACACCGGTGCAGGCCTCGTCATCTACGTCGGCGACATGCGCTGGGCCGTCGACAGCAGCAACGACGACGCCCACGGCTTCAGCCCCGCTGCGCACCTGGCCGCAGAGCTCGCCCGCCTGCTCGGCGAGCTCCGCCTCCGCGCCGCGTCGCATGGGCACGGCGGGCGCTCCTGGCTGGTGGCGGCAGCGAGCTACGGCACCTTCATGCGTTGCCAGCGGTCGTCCCTGGAGGTGACGTGGGACCTGCAGCCGGTGTCCGTCCCTGCTGGCGCTGGCGGCGGCCTCGACCTGGAGCTCGGCCCTTGCGCTGCAACTGCAAGGTGACAAACCTGTTGTTTATTTTACTCCTACTACTGTTGTTTGTTTCGTACAGTACGCTTTGCTTTTGTTTTGAGGCCTTGTTTAGGAACTAGGCCCTGTTTAGTTTCGAAAATTTTTGGCTTTTGGCTACTGTAGTACTTTCGTTTTTATTTAGCAAAAATTGTCAATTATGGACTATTTAGGCTTAAAAGATTCGTCTCACGATTTCTCGGCTAACTGTGTAATTAGTTTTTTTTTCGTCTACATTTAGTACTCCATGTATGTGCCGCAAGATTTGATGTGACGGGGAATCTTGAAAATTTTTGGTTTTTGGCTTGCATCTAAACGGGGCCTTAGATTGCAAGTTTTTTCACTCTCTCCATCACATCAAATCTTTGGACACATGCATGGAGTATTAAATATAGATAAAAAAATAACTAATTACACAGTTTGATTGTAAATTACGAGACAAATCTTTTGAGCCTAGTTAGGCCATGATTGAACAATAATTATCAAATACAAACGAAAATGCTACCGTACCAAATACTAATTCCTAACCTCAATCTAAACAAGGCCAGATTCACTTTGCTGTGACTGATGTGTTGCTGTCGGCTGTCCTGTCCTGCTCTCTTTTGGTTTGGTCCCTTCTGTTTGGAGTTTGGACAGAGGATACCCCTGAAACCATTCACTTTGGTATGCTTGGCCATCCATTAGAGTAGACAGACATACTAGCCTGAAATAATCAGAAAACTGGAGAAGTGGTGGCTATTAGGAGGACATGTTCTCATTTTTCATTTCCTTAGCAGGATTCGGAATCTCCAATGCAAACAATCTGATTGCATGCGCAACTCATATTTATCCTACTACTACTACTATAAATCTTGCCGCCTACTGTTTCGTCTTTGTTATGAAAAGTACTACAGTATATGCAACACTGAAGCGTAATAGTTGCATCTGTTCTTGCTGTCTGCTGTCTTAGCAGCCCGCTGATAGCAAGGCTGTCTGCTGTCTTTGTTACGAAAATGAAGCATCGGTTGTGAGAGCAAAGGCAGCAGGCACCAATCTCGCAGCAATAGCAATAGCAACCCAGGGCCGTGCTTAAGCTTTGAGGAGGCTCCCACCTTTCATGGCAGGAGCAGGATCAAGCACCAGGACGTCATGACCACCCTGAGCCTCCTCCTGGACTCTGTCGAGACATCCGATGAGGTCCACCGCCACGAGAGCGAGGGCATGCTGGAGGCCAGGACGGCGGCAGCTAAACCCAGCGACATGAATAGTGTCCCATGGTTGTCGACCTGCGAGCTGCCGCCGCCGTCCGGCGATCTCAAGAGAAAGGCGGAGAGCGTCCGGATGCCGAGCGAGTCCAAGCGCTGGATGGGCGGTGGCGGTGGCCTTGACCTGAACCTACGCGCTGACGACGACATTGCGTGGCGTGAACGGCGACATTCCAGGACGGCGACGAGGACGTCGCTGTCTCCGACAGGAAGACAGGCGGACGCGATCTGCTCGGCCATCTGGGTGGCCGGGGACGGGGTGTCCAGGGACGCCATGTCGGCCTGGAAATCCCCGAGCACCGCCTCAAGCGCGCCCCGGCAGACGTGGTGCTGCGTCACCTACGGGCAGACGGTGAGCCGTACGCTCTTCCTCCGCTGCGCCGTTACGCCAAGCACGTCGCAGACCTGCGTCAGCGAGCTCAGCGACGTCGCCTCCATCTTCTGCCGTCGAAGAAGAAGCAGGGGCAAAACGGTCATGCTGGTACGGTGGGCGGATAAAAGGGCATTCCAGCGAGTGTATCCAGTTTTATAATGGCAAACGAGCGAATCCCTTTTGTGAAATGACAAACGAGCGAAGCCCACGTTTCATAATGGCAAAATTCCAATTTTCTCCTCCCCACAGAGGCCCAAGCTCGATCGGAGTCCCCATAGCCGTGCCGTCCCTTGAACCCTATCGCAATTTTGTTTCTAAATAATATATTTTTAGTAGACTGTCGGCCTTCTGGGTCGACGGACGTCCTATCGGCATCTGGACAGCCGACACGAACCCTTCAACCATGAATTATAAGCTTAAATATTATTTCTCTCTCACACCAAACCAGCCACAGGTAAATAATCCACGATCGTTTACAACCAAATGAATAGGCTGACTCGCAAAGTGGTGGTAAACGAACAGGCTGGCTCGCAAAGTGGTCCATATCGGGCCGGTAGACCTATCGGCCATGCAGGAGCCGATAATGTCATGTCGGCTGGCCATAGAATATCTCCCTCCCCCCTCCCTCTCTCCCAGCTGCGCCACCGGCCACCGCTGCTTGCCCGCCCTGCTGCGCCGGCCAGCGCCAAATTCGGCGGAGGCCGTGCCATCGCCGTCCCCCACGCAGGCACGCGGTGCCTGCTCGGCCGGCGCTGTGCAGGTAAGTTTCTTTTTTTAAAAAATAGATTTTAGATTTGTAGTTAGTTTATTTATTGTTAGTTTAGTTTGTTTAGTTAGATATGGTTAGGGTTAGATTAATTAGTATATTTAGTTTGTAGCCCTACATTAGGGTTGGATTTACTTAGGGTTAGGGTTAGTTATGCCAATGCTATTTTTAGTTAGCAAGTTTAGTTTCACTTAGGGATCATATATGTAGTTTTTCGTGTTACTTTTGGATTACGGCTAGTTTAGTTAGTAGTTTGCTGTTAAGGTTAGTTTTGTTTTAGTTTATTTTGTTTAGTTAGAGAAGGTTCCTCGAGTCGTCTAACTGCGGCTAGGTGCTTCTCCTTAGCTGTCATTAGCGGGGGGGGGGGGGGGGGGTTAGGAGGAGGTGGAACCTACCGCTTGAAGTGCTCACGTGGATGTCTCCCTCTCCAGCAATCATCGAAGAGGAGGTACCTTCGATCAAACTTGTCTGGACCGTCAATCCACTGAAAGAAAAAGCATCTCTCATGAGCCTACACAACAAGATTCCTACAAAAATATTAGTAACCTACTAACACAAAAGAAGAAAAAAAGGTACGAAAAGAATTACTTACATTAAAACGACCGTATGTGTAGAAGCAACGCGCCGCTGTGTCTGGATGTCTCGATTGAAACACGTCGTCCGAGAAACCACAGTCACAGTTAGGGACAGGGAAGTCAAGAGAGACGGAGGCATCTTTGCTAGACGTGTCGAGGTACAATTCTATAGGACGACCCCATTTTTGCCACGGCTGCTCCCGAAACATGTCTTCCATCTAATAAAACGGTTGTAATTTAACATCAATCAATACATCGCAAATTAATATAAAAGATAACCATTTGCATTACAACTAAAATAATATAACCAACACTTATAGGAACAAAAATAAACCTCACACTAAATATGGTAAATATACTTCTAACTAACTAATTAACTTTAACATTGACAAAATCGAACTAATATCTTTCTCCAAACCCGAGCCCATAATTCTTAAATATAATTTTTCTCCAAACCCGAACTACTGTTCATAATATTTGAACCCATCGTTGAAACGACAAATAAGAGCATCATTCGGGGATTTCCTTACGAATCCCATTTCCTTCCTTTTCTCCGACGGTCCGTTCCTAGCCCAAATGTAACAATGGAGCCCGCCACGGTGCCAGCGAACTTATATTTGTCAAAATTTCATAGCTCATCATGCTTAGTTGGTTACCCGCCCCTCACGATTCAGTATGTCTGCTTGTATTTTGTCCAGATTTATTTATTATTTATTCTAGTAACTAGTAACGTATGGCGCGATTTCAACATAGCATGTTCGTCGGTTCAGACTTTCAGAATTCAGATCAGCGTGAGGCTTTCAGATGTGCCCATACAGAGAGGTAATGGTTGGACGCGGTGAATGATTGTACGTGTTTCCGTGTATGTTTGAGAACATGTGTCTCTGATTTAGACAAGGGTGAAAAAACCGCGGATTCAAGGGAGTACGAAGAGCAGATAGGGCCATTGCAATTGTAACGTGCTTGGCACACGAATGAATGTACACAACGCAATGCACTGGGCGGCAGCGGCATCACAGCCACGAGTCTCCAGTGCCACGTGAGTTCACGCCTTGGCTGTCGACGTGCCGTTGCCCGCTGCGTACGAGGCCGCGGCACGCTTGGCGCTGGACGGCTGGATTACGTTCTGCTCGCGGCCCACCGCATCCAACCACTCGCTGCGGCGGGGGCGGGGAGCGTGCGAGCGCCAGGCCGGCCGCAGCCCCGGACAGACAGCGCAAGATTCCGGCCCACGGGCGTCCCGCCAACCACCCGCCCGTCGTCTCATCTCCGCCGCCTCGCTGGCACGCCACCAACCGGCCCGGCGGACCCGAGGCCACAGCCGACCGCACCGCCATAAACTCCCACCCGCGTCTCGCGCACCCCGCCCGCAGCACCGATCACTCCACTCCCTCAGTGTCACTCGCCCGCATGCACAGCTGCACAGAGCACACAATGCAGCAGAGCGCCGCCCTTCTCCTGGCCGCCGTGGGCGTGGCCTGCCTGGCGCTGGCTCCATCCGCGTACGCGCAGGGGACGTCCGGCTCCGGCTCAGGGGCGATGCCGTCGTGCGCGGCAAAGCTGGTTCCGTGCGCGGGGTACCTCAACTCCACGTCCACGGCGGCGCCCGTGGCGGCGTGCTGCGGGCCGCTCCGGGACGCGGCGGCCAACGAGACGGCGTGCCTGTGCTCCATGCTGCTCAACAGGGCCGCGCTGCGGGCGTTCGGCGTGGCGCCCGAGCAGGGCCTGGTCCTCGCTAGGCGATGCAACGTCACCACCGACGCCTCCGCCTGCGCCGCCGGAGGTAAGCTCCTTTCTACTACTGCTGCTGCTACTAGCTAGAGCATCATATGATTGAATGAGTACCTTTCCCACAAGTACATTACGGTAAGTAATCTTTGTAAGTACAAAACAAAACTCGATGTGGACAGATTCGGATCTCATTGGGCTGTTACTAGCAAAATCATAACCTGTCATCGTGTGATAGATCTCTGCAGCTCATCTAATCACATCTCAGATGATAAGTTCGTGTCAATAGTTAATTAATACATAATTAAGTTCGTGTCAATAGTTAATTAATACATAATTACATATAGTTGTACACTGTGATGGTGCTGAACCTGAATGATGTCGATCTCATTTCTCTGCCAGGCGCATCCAGTGGCGGCAGTACTGCTGCATCTTCAGCTTCCACTGGCAGCGCTTCTTCTTCTTCAGGTACTGCTGTCACTTCACAGCTAACTGCTACTACTACACACAGTTACCTAAAGAGAGGTTCAATGCTTGATTCAAATGAGATTAACGGTAGATTACAGTTTCTTCACAGCATAGATTTTTTTTTTCTTACTCCAATCTTCTCTTTTCTGATAAAAAAAAGAATACAAAGATATTAGTCCAATCGTACCTGAATTTGGCTATTCCAGTCTTACCTGAATTTTGTGCTGCTGTTCACTTGCTCAGTGACCAAACCAACAGCCAACGGAGGCAGCGTGGCGCGTCGCCTGAGCATGACTGGCGCTTCGTCCTTGGTAGGCTTCAGTTTCATCTGGTGGACTGATCATGGCGTAGGAGTATCTGCCATGGCACCGGCAATTTTCTTTTCTTTGGTGGATTCATATTTATAATTACTGTTGAGTACCAATCACCAGGTTATTGTTTCTTTTTGCATATATACTGCCCTGCTGTACCATTGCTGTTGTGAGCAAAACAAGAGAAAATTGTCAAGAATGATGAAAAGAACCGGAAGGAAACGTACATGTTTCGACATTTTCAGCAACGCATCCTGATAGTAGTGATGACAAAATCTTGAAGAGATCGTGACATGCGACAGCTATACATAGCCAATAAACAAACTGAACTACATCTTGTTAAGTTTAGAAATGTGAAAACCATATGAATATATTTGTCTTGAAATATACTTTTAGAAAAAATATACATATATCACTTTTCAATAAATATTTTTATAAAAACAAGAAGTCAAAGTTATGCTTTGGAGACCGTGTCGCTGTCCAAAACGATATCTTTTAGGAATATGTTTATTGTTAAACAACACAAGGAGAGTATCAGCTATGGACTAGTAATTTGCGTGCGCCCATACGCGTGTGATAACATTTTAATTTAATGAAACTGACTCTCTCAGTTGTAGATTTCATTTCACTGTTTTCAAGACAAACAAAACTGACTCTTCAGTTGGAGATTTCATTTCACTGTTTCCAAGACAAGCTGAAGCAGTTAATCTATGCAAGATGTCGTGATCCAATATGTCATATAAACTATGTGGCCGATTAAAATTATATCTGAATGAAATTATACTCGATCTCCTATATATACATAAGGTCAAAGCAAGGCTTCACATGTCAAGGAAGCTTTCACACAAGCATCAGGTTCACACACTAAGCATTCAAACGTGTGAGATCACAAGCAGCACCTCTGCAGATTCACACTGCATGCAGAAAATGGACAGAGATAGAATATGCACACAGTCACACAGACAAGGACCAAAATGAACAGACAGAACATGTCACTGCAAAGTTTCAGATAAGGATCATAGTCTCAGGTGCTACAATAGTCTCAGGTTCATATACAACTGTGTCAGGTTCAGAACTGAGATTAATTAAACATAACTGAGATTAACTGGAGATGACTCATGACCAACTATTGTCCTGCACAAATGTACTCACAGGTGCACAGAAGCATCAATTCACACCAAACAACTCACACATGCCAGGTAACTACTGTCCTGCACAAATGTAGTGAAATAGGACATGTCAGTAAGCATTGCTATCTGAATTTGCAGGGTGTCTAGCCTGTTCTCAAAGGACCCAAGTAATGAAATAAGATTAACTGTTTTATGCTAACATTGCACTTCTCGCTACAAAAATGGCTTCATGCAGAGTTGTAGACCATCCTCTCAAACATAGAACTACTCGGTACCCAAAAACATGATTGTGCTACTGCAATTCATTAAACAGATCCTGGTAGCTAAGTAACATAAGCTGGTTAAATTGATTAAAAACATAAGGATGTGACAACATGTATACATCTCTTACAGGCAAGCACAAATGGATTTTTATGCACCACTCTGCATAAAGATTCAGCTCAAATGGATGTGGCAGCCTACCAACACTATTTCTCAATTAATCATCCACCCTGATGCTAGCCACAATTCAAACAGGGTTCAGTAGTTTACTGCATGATTTCCTATAGCCATTTAGTAGTTGGTTCAGTAATTTAAGAATACAACAAACAGGGTAGAGCAGATCTGTAGGTAGAGCAGATCTGTAAAATAGAAAGAAAAAAAAATAACAGTGCAAATTCATTACTTTCAATTTTTTGTTGTTTCTGCATGCTGCTCATTGATCTAACACAGCCAGAATTCCTTTCAGTTATTTGCAAATCTGTAAAAATTTTCAACTTGATACAAGCTGATCTAACACATATCAGAAACTTCCTCAAATAAACGTACATTCAATCTCACAAGATTTGGGGATTTCTATCGTACTCATACAGGAAAAGACATGTTGTAAGCATCACCAAATGGACATGCAAACAGAAAAGACAGTTTAATTTTGCACTTTAATTTGGGGATTCAATCTCGCACTTTAATTTTTTTTACGGCAAAAACTGTGGGGGAGGTCCCCACAGTGTCAAGAACTTTTTATAAATTTTAAAGAGGTTCCAAGAAACTTACATAGGGAATTAACTGAAAGCATCTAACCAAAAGCAAAAAGCTGACCTAAGGTCAGCCTTGAATCTAACCGACTGTACAAGGCATTGATTTTTGAAATTACAAAGCCATGTGGCATGACTCGGCACTCTTCTTTCAAACACTTTATCATTTCGCATTTTCATATTTCCCATGCAGCTATCATCGAAGGCTTCAGTGAAGAAACATGTGTCCATGCGCCTGCCTGGCTTGAATACGATCCTGGAGGTTTAGTGAATGATCCCAAACAAAGTTAAGTGAAGCCCAACACTGGTTTGCAAAGGGGCAGGTGAAAAATAAGTGCTCAATAGTTTCCTCTGCCCTAGTCTCACACATAACACAGAAATCATCATCATGGACGTCAAGATGTCTTCCCTGATCTCGCACTTTAATTTTGCAAACAGAAAAGACAAGCTGTAAGCATCACCAAATGGATTAGTGTCGTTTCACATTCATGTATGATGTATATGAATCTGCAGCCATGACAGTTTGAAGACAAGGAGATGAAAATCATCACGGAGTATATAAGAATTAGGCACCTTCAGTAACACACGATACAACCAAGGTAATAAGCAAGGGCTAGCTTATATATGGCTAACATATATGAGAGACAGGTAAATTCGAAAAGGTGCTCCAGCAACAACATATTTTTTCCTTGAAAGGACACCAATGTAAATCAATGAACCAATATCCTTTACTGCTCAAAGGGTAGGGATCAATTAAAAAAGAAATGAGGCAAAAGGGGAGGGATGGCATTTGTGCAGGAGCTTAAACAAACCAGGAAGATAGAAAAGTCCTTTGCTCCCCCAGGTGTTTCATCTGCACAAGGCCTACAGCACATTGAGCTGCAGAAATGAATCATTAGATCCATTGCAATAATAGAGAAAGTAAAACCGTGGTAACTAAGTGACAGGAATAAGGACATCAATAATATATAGTTTTGAAACCAAGCTGAGAACAAAAAAAAATGGTTAGAATATGAAGTGCAACATAATATTAAAGGGATTAAACATGGATGGACAGGATACCTTAAAGTGTTTGAGAATCTTAAGGTAAGAGGCAGAGAATTGATAGTTATAGACACCATGCTAATAGCATCCATGCTAATCATATGGCTCAGAACACAGGTACTACAAACACATCATAAAAGGTAACCTAATAGCATCCATGCTAATCGTATGGCTAAAAAGAACTCGAATCATGACATAAACAGGCATCTTGATATATCCATGTAATGAGCAGCAATAAGAGAGGCATGTAAGTCAAGCGCAGGGCATCTGGACATGCCACACCAAAAGATGAGTAAAAAGTGGACCAACCAGACAACCCTTTAAGTTTAAATTCAGTTAATGTGTTTCTCCTAGACCTAAAAAATAGAACATTAGGGAAAGCAAGTGGAATTTATCTGCACAACTACCACAAATGATTAGTGCTCCTAGAATGTATTTTAATTTTTCTTGCAGTATGTACCTGAAAATATCAGTTTGAAAACGATGGAAAGACTCGTGAGCTTACTGTACCACCTCCACCTTCAGAACCAACAGCACTGAACATTCTCACTATGCAACCACCCTTGTTAGCAGCAAAATTGAGAATATATTGGACCATCTCAGTGAAGCTTGTATCAAAAAATGTTAGGCATGGGGATCCAGCCACAGGAGCACCGGATCGGGACGCTCTGCTGGTGGGATAGACAGTCTAGTAAATGGGATGAAAAAAATAGAAGGGGCACACTTTATTGTTTGTCGTAAAGCAATGGAAAATTCAAAGTGTCAAACCAACCACATGAGATATGCATATCTATCAAAACGAATTAAGTATTCTGAGTGACTGGATTATTGAACAGGGCATCACCATCTTGCTGCTGGGGTACCTTGCTCTCTCTCATGTTATCCCCATCTAAAGAGAGTTGCAATCTATACACACGTCATTTTCTTTCACATTTAAATTATCCGATTCCTATCAAACACCAATGCTTTTCCTTTTTAACCAGTCAATTACTTAAAAAATTTATAGCAGCACAAAATAGAGGTCTCTGATAATGGAGGAAGGAGAAAAAAAATGGTTGAGATGAAAGGCATGAATATACCTTATAGACTGGAGTACAATGCAACTCCCTCCAGATGCACAATTCGTCAGGTACCCAGCAGGCCAGCATAGTAGCTGTGAAACTCAAGTCAGTGTATTGTTGGGCAGTCACAGAATCAGCAGCTAACAGAGTGCATCTTTTGAAGCCTGTCACTTTGCATCCGGATGTATAATCTGCATTCCAACAGAAAATAAGCTTACGCTTAGCAAGAACAAAACAAACAATTGACCATACATAAAACACAAACTGCGGAAAAGTTGGATATTTGGAGGTAATTCTTGGCCCTGAGTAATTTGGATGTAATAAGGAGGTAACGTTTGGTCACGGGTAATTTGGAAAGATACTAATAGTTCTCTTGGTGAAATAAGTCAGTGAACAATCAACAATAACGATATTGCTCCACAGTATACAATTTTATTATTTCTCTTGAAAAAGTGCCTGGTCAAGTTCAAGACATTCAGCTCACAATAGCAATGAATCAATCAACCAACCAACATGGTGTGTTTTGCTTTGCATACTTGAACTATAAAGATCGACCTAAACCCTAAACCCAAATTACTGGGAGGTCATTCATAGATCGAATTAAGACTGGTTACTTCAAATTTAGTCTATTCAACACACTTGCTAGTTACAAACTTGAAGTTAATCGTATAAAAGAATACCTTTATCCCATGGAGTACTGCCACATAACTCAAGGCTACAATAATAGAAAATTTATTTTTAGGTTTTAGACCAAATGTTTCAGTGTTTTTAGGTTGAGTGTTCTAATATACTAACAGCATATCATCAAACTGGCTTTTCTGAATATGAAAATAAGTTGCTATACTTTGAATGGCTACTTGCAATGTGCAATATTGTCAGATTTCTCTCTGGATGAAATATTATAATTACCTAGATGCATTGAAATGGCACATATTTATTCACAATAATAGCGACATTATTATGAGGCAAGTGCAACAGGGATATGAGATCATATTCCAATTCATTCATCACCAGGATAAGTGGATAACCTGACCATCCACGAAAGAAACAAGAAAAATTAAAAGCAAAGTAATACAAAACAGAGTATACAGCGAATTGCTGGGAAATTACATTATATATGGTCCACGAAAGGAGGTGCACAACACAATGTCTGCAAAACTCTCAGAGAAACAGATGTTTCTACTAGGACAACACTAGTTTTGCATCTCCCAAAATAGAAGCAAGGACTGCTAAACCTAAGACTTTCACCACTCCATAATGCATAAAAAGAACAGCAAAATTCCCCAGATGTACTTTGATGAATCTCAAAAAGTCAATGGCTCTTGTGACGCTTCGAATTTGTCTTTCCAAATGCCGCTAATCGATCATCGGATATCTTTAGGTCAGCCTTACGACGCTTCCTTCTTTCACTCCTGGTAGTCTTTTTCTTGTCATCTGTTGACTCTTGCCCATTTGCCAGCCTGTCTTTCTCTGTTTTTGAAGAACTAGGGCCGCCTTCCTCAGACCTAGATTTCTTGCCAGATTTGTCCTTCTTCCCTTCCTTCTTCTGGCCTCCAAGGATCAAATCCTTGCTCTGCCTCTTATGATGTGTAACCTTCCATTCATCCTCTCTGTAAGGAGCTAGCTTCTTAATGGAAACATACTGGTTCAAATCCTTGTCATCTACTGTCAATATATCATAGGCACTCAGACCAAAACTGTTGGGCTTAACCTGTTTATACTTGAACCGAGTCTTGATATCTCCAATAGTGTCCTCATAGTCTAACTTGTAGTACTCTTCCATCTCTTTCTCAAGCTCCACCTTGTCTTTGAGGGAGATCTTCCCTTTTGCACCTTTCGCATCAGTGGCAGTAGACTCTTCCTTTGACTGGTCACTAGCCCAGCCCTTAGGAAGCCCAAGCAATTCGTCTTCTTTGTCAAAATTCGGCTTCTCCAAATCCATCTCCTCACCACTTCCAAACTCAGGATCAACATCATCAGCCTCATAGTAAGTGTCATCAAACATCTCCTGCATTTTCTTGTCATAATCCTCTGGATCAAAATCCTCCTCCAAGTCATCAGCACCAAGCTTACAAGCAGCATCACCTTCAATCCCAGCAATCATTCGGATCCTCTCAAGCTTCTCTGCAATCTCTTTCTTCTTCAAATTCTTGAGATGCTTCAGCTCCTCTGCCTGCTCTTGCTTAATACGGGCCATCCTCTCCTCTTTGCTCTTGCGCTGCTGCTTCCTGCTGCTCTCCTTCTTCCTCACCGACCCCTCAACAACTCTTGAATGTCCCATTACCCGGTCTGCCACCACTGCCCCTGATGCCATGGCCTCCTCATGCCGGTAACTATAACCATGTTCATATTCTTCCTGAATCTCGAGCTCCTCTTCATCATCTGACAATTCCTGGATATCATCCAGATAGGACTTCCTCTTCTCTGCCTCAAGGTACGGCCTCTTAAGGAAAAATTCCTTCAAGAACTTGTCGTTCTCATCCAGCTCCTCATCCTTCCCAAAGACCTCACCAGCAAGCTCCTTGGTCTGCTTCTCCTCCTCATCCTCCTCCGCTTCGTCACCAGCCCCTGCTCTAGCCTTGGGCTTCACCTGGAACAAATCATCGTCGTCGTCGCCATCGCCTAATACTTCTTTCTGTGCCTCAAGGAAAGCCTCCAATCCCTTCTTCTGCTGCTCGTCATAGGCGATCCTCTCGAACTTGCTGCTGCTCCGGCTGGACTGCGCTGCGAACTCGGGGCCCTCCTCGAGTAGGTGGCGGGCATTGACGTCCTTGAGGTACAGAGGCTTCTCCTTCTTGGCCTTTCTCTTCCCCTGCTCGGACTCTTCTTCCTTCTCGGCGTCCTCAGCTTCTTCGCCGCCCTCCTCTTCCTCCTCCGACTCCGAGTAGACCTTGGCGTCCTTGTCGAGGATGCGGGGGTCGCCGCTGCGGATGCGGCGGATCACCTCGAACACGCGGCGGTCGACGAGGCGCGAGGCAATGGCGGCCTCCTCGTCCTCCTCCTCAGACGACTCCGACTCCGACTCCGACTCGTCGTCGTCAGAGGCGGGGACCAGGCCCTGCTTCCTGCGCTCCTCGAGGCGTTGCAGCGCCTCCCGCCGCTTGTTGTGCTCGAAGCGGCGCGCGTACTCCTCGTTGATCTGGATCTTGGAGAGGTCCTCCTCCCCGCCGTCGGAGTCCTCGTCGGACCCCGCGAGAATGTCCACCGGTTTCTTCTCCATCTCCTTCTCCTTCGACTTCTTACCCTTCCCCATTCTCTCCAGCGACCCCCTCAGCAGCGCAAGCGGAAGGAGGGTGGCAAGCAAGGGCTGGAGGCCACAAGGCGGCGGGCGGCGTGGCAGGATGCTCGGGTTAGGGTTTAATAACGATGGAAACGACACGGGCTGGGGCTATATCGGGAGCGCAACGTTGATAAACTGGGCTGGGCCTCATAGAATGGGCTGACACTACTTCAGAAGCCCAGGTGTAGCAAGACGATGAAGATGGAGCCGTACCGTAGAAGACTAGAAGACGTCGCTCTCGCCACCGCGCGGCTCCTCTCGGATGCCGCTGCTCGCGGGTGGACAGCAGAACAACGTTTCTCGCCACTTCCCTCGCGTGCGCAGGACGAGGACCCTCCGCTCGGAGCGGGGCAGACGAAACCAAATCTAGCTGTGCCCAAACAACGGAATGGGATAGGAGTATGTAACCCAAACCATAACCGGCCCCCTTCGTATCCCAATCAATTTACTCTTCCCTTACCCACACCCACACCTGTTGTAGAACATACCGACTCTATTCTATATGGATAGGAGAAGATGGAATTCTAATCCTAGTATGTTTATATGTGAGCTTTTATCAAACTCTTAGATCTTGACAGGACTATATATACTCTCTCTATATATAGTTGGCTATAAAATAAGTTATTCTGTAGCCACATCCATTTACGATAATTTTATATACTAATTTACGATAATGTCAATACATATTTACGATAGTTGGGATAACACGTAGAAATATTTACCATAACGTTATAGTAAACCACTTAGTAAGGAGTTACTATAATCTCATAAATTAACATAGTAATTATCATAGCTCAAACTGGTTACAGAATAAGTTATTTTGTAGCTAGCTATATATATATATGTGTGTGTGTGGTGGGGGAGCTCTATGTTGTAATTATCAATATTGAGAGGAAAAAAGAATATTATCCCTATCTCTTGTGTCTATGTGCTGTAATTCTATCTATTATATTAATCATGAGGGATGGAGAGAAAAATGTTCTAACCGCTGACAATATGTTTTATAACACGTTATCAGCACGATAAGCTATATGTCAACATCGTCGTTGAAGCCGTCGTCGATCTTCGATGCCGACGCTTGTACCGTCGACGTCTCACGCCGCAACTACTTCGACGACATCGACATCCAGACGTTGTTAGTTGAACGGATCTAATACCTCTACCTGCTACCGATCTGCACTACGATAACATCCACCGTTGTCGTCAAGCGGGCCGATCTACGACAATGTTAACGCTCTACGCGGTATGTATCTACTAACCACTGTCCTACGCGACATGTAAAGTAGATGAATTTGACATCCATACAAGGTACGATCCAAACGTTAGATCGGAGGACTCAGCCATCGAACTAGGCTATTTTGTTCACTCTGTTTGATGTACGAGCAATAACACGATTATCGGTCTGTTCGCTGGTTAGTTTCTGGGCTGGTTTGAGCTGATTGGTGCTGGTTTATTGTGAGAGGAAAATATTATTGGCCGGCTGGTTTGGGCTGGCTGAAACCAACCAGCGGAACAGATTGTATATACACTTGCATGTGTATACGATGAGGTGATCTGTACGTCACCACCTAAAGGTACACGTATCAACATATTGTACGAAAACATACATGAAGCATATCTGAAATCCAAAGTTGGAGTTTGTCTCTATCTAGACTATGATGTATCGCCGGTCCGCCGCTCAATGAACCTGTGCGGCATTGGATCTGAAATTATCACCACTGCTTGTCGCCGCATCGACCGCACACCATCGTCATTGCTGTGCTTATAACCCATGATTTATTAGTTAATGAATAGTATATTTCTCTCACATTAAACCAGTCAATAGTACTTTTAGTCATGGTTTAGAGCAAGACTAATAATACAGCCGGCTTGCTGGCTGTAAGGTTCCTTACAGCCTTCTCTTAGCCCACTCATATAGTAGTTGGCTCTTTACAGTTAATACATGGCCCACTTATCTCTCTCACAGACTTTCTTGGTTTTTGTGCCCAAGCCGGCTGTAAGATTACAGCCCGCTTCTCCTCTCTCTCCTCCCCTCTCTCCTCCACCTCAGCATTTAGTTGGCTTACAGCCTACTATTATACTTGCTCTTATAAGCTAAACCAGCCCAAACAACACAGGGCACTAGAACTCTAGAGGCGATTTCAAGAATACTTGACTGCATCCAAGCCACCTCACCACCGGTTCGTCATCAGCAATCGCTGTCCCGATCTCGGATTGGATTAAGGCACTGGACAGTCAGTCAACACACCATGCGCTGGTTTCACCGGCTACTGCTCAAGTCAAGTCCTACTTTAGATAGCCGGCAAGAAGCTGGCGACCGCCTGACCGTGCTTTGTACTACGAGCCGTCGTATGGCAACTGCCGTGACTAACGCTACATGAAAAACTCGAAGCTCGTTAGCTCGTTCGGTTCGTGGCTAGCTCGACTCGATTCGGCTCGGTTTGTTATTATAACGAGTCGAATTGAGTTAAGATTTTAGCTCATTAGCTATAACGAGTCAACTCGAGCCAGCTCGCGAGTCGTTCGTGAGCTAAACGAGTCAAGCTTTCAGAAAAAAAAGTATCAAAACTTATATTAGTTTTTGTATTACTTCATGTCTTACACTTTACAATTGACTAGTAACTGGTTTAGACCCTATAAATTGACTGGTAACTGGTCTAGATGTATTTCTTTTATATTATTATTATTCTCAAACTTTAGATAAATACAAATATTATATTTTGTGTATTTTTTATACCTGACTCGCGAGTTTTACGAACCAGCTCGAGCTTTTAACGAGCCGAGCCGAGTTGGCTTTCTGGCTCGTTAGAATAACGAGCCAAACCGAGCTAGCTCGTTATCTTAACGAGCCAGAACGAGGCGAGCCGAGGCAACTCGTTATCCAGCCTTAGCCGTGACCTTGCACTGCAAAGCGTGAGGATGCTCATATGCCCAGTATGGTTGTGATCACCAGCGAAACCTCACCAGCCCGATCCCGATCTCTCAAACGAGGCCGGCTTGGACGCTTGGTTCAGCCAAGTAGGCTAAATCGAGGCAAATTGGTCCTTGAAGGCCCATAGGCAAGGTAGACCAATACCAGCTCATCTAGAAGATGTGTTGGCCTGTTGAAGAAAAATGCTACAAAAACTGAAAAGAATATGAATTGTCGACTGAGCCAAAAATAAATTTGGAAGAATGAAAGGAAAAACATATTTTATTTTAAATAACAACCTGAAGTTGTAAATTCCACGCTGATACTATATTCTTGCAGAATACACCATGAGATTCTTTTGTAAAATACATTTACAATATTCATCTTATGTTCTTGTATATATATGTTATGTGTTCATATTTTTTATGCTCTTTTAAATGCATTTACTTATCGCACATCATGAATTATACGCTATATAATTGCAGGAATAAAATCTTAAATGATTACACTAGGAGAAACATGGTATAAGGTTTATGAGTCCTCTAAATCCTGCAGACCTTAGACCTATCACCCCCTTGAGAGGCTCATATTTATTTTTCCTAGCATAATGAATTTTTGGGATGAACGAATATTTGGTATTAATTCTGATAATTGGCATGTACCATAATCCTGAAAAATGTTAGGATGCTTCTAAGAATATTTAGCATAACCATCAACTATCTTTTTGCACCTTGCTACTTGTTTACTCGTAGTAAACATATGCACATGATTTAGCTATAATGATATATGCTTACCTTCATGAAGAAGAAATATCCTGGACTCGTCATGAATGACAGAATTATATAGCATGGTCATTGTTAAATCCTAGTAGGATATTCTACTGTCACTGAAGTGGAGTGATTCTTAATTAGGCATTGTAATTTCTGATATTACTCTCAAAGCATATGTATGACCAAGCTAAATCCCAAAGGTCTTATGGGACTCACTGAATGAGAAATTCTAGAAGATATCCTACATTATGATTCTATAACACCAGAAATATTGAAAATTGAATTTTCAAGCTATATGACCATATGGGATATAATGTTGCTCTATAAAAAATACAGTAAGCTTGAAGCTTTTGTGAAAAGTCAAAGAAGGCTAAATGATAAATAAGATTTTGTCTAATTCCAGAAAAAATATTTCTTTAAATAGAAGACCGGGAGCATTGAAGTACTAGAAAGTATTGAAATTTATCATCTAGAGTCACTCAAAATCAAATAAAAATTGAGTTAAAATTTTTAGACGGCATTATGAATCAAGATATATGACTTGCATATGTTGTACTCCTAGAAGGATCATGATTACATATCACAACTATGAAGTAGAGCAAGCATGAAGCTGTTAAATGTCAAGCATAGAAGTTAAGACATGTAAGAATGTATAAGAATTAGAATATTTAAGGTTTTCTTGAAGAAGAACTTAAATCATGTGCTTACAACTTGTTTTGTCTTTGGAATTACTATACTGAAGTATTAGTGGTTGCGGTGCTTTAAGTTTTAATTCCCGTTGAACGTGGATTTTGTAAACTTATAGAAGAGTTAATGGTTACTTTATTAGCTTGAAGACTAATATGAAACATTTAATATTCTTAGTTGCAATTTTTACTTGCAGTAATATCAATGAATTATAGATTTATATGTTTCACATATAAACAATTGTCTAATTTTACCTATCTAAATAATTTTTATAGTGATTTTATCTACTAAGAAGCCTCAATTAACCATAAAGGTTATAGTTCTTTGTGGATTACTACTATGTAGGTAGAAGAGAAACTAGATTTCCTACAAGCACATGAATAATTGGACTATACTAGCATATTAATTGATCTTAGAAGGATCAATTTAGCCAAAAAATAGTATAATCCATAAACTAAGTATTTAATACTTTAGCCCAGAAACTAGAAGTTTAAGTCCTATCCTGAATATGTTATTGTACACTGAATAGTACACTTGATATGTGAATTTCATGCCAGAACCAATGAATACTAGAAGTATAATTGGATTCTATAGAACATTAGAAATGATTATTTATAGATGATGCATGAAACATATTACTACTTAAAGTAACTATAACATGAAAAGGGAAGGAATTTTGGGTAAAGGCATGAAAAAATGTGGGTAATATATATATTTTTAATAGGCATAGCCCTCCTAAATCTATTTTAAGTGCATGTATAAGGACTTAAAGTTCTAGCCGCGTCCCTTCCAGCTGAGTTAACTTTCTCTACATTGCACTAATTGCAAGCAAGCTTGCAACTTTACATTTTGTTGTTATCTATTACGTTGGATTGAATACCAACATTCTACATTACACATAAATGTGTATCACGATGTTGTGCTCTCGTTGAGCAGCAACTATCTTCACTCCTGTATGAATATTAGCATAGTAGCTATATTTGTAGCTAGTAGCTACCTTGCACTTCCCTCATAATTAGATTAGCTAGCTAGTAGTCTATTGTTTCCGTTGAACTAAAAAGTATTTTGCTTTTAATGCATCGCATGTATAAGCAATAGATTGGTCTAAGGCCAGGTAGCCTAAAGATCAGGGGAAGTTGGTTAATCTAAAATTGACTAAATGGAGAAGTGACCCAATTAAATGGGCTAGATTATAGTGGAAATTGAGTTGGTCGAAAACACACTTATAATGATTTGGGATATATGAATAAAAGGCATTTGGAGAATTTTGTATCAATGGCAATTATTAAATTCTGAAGAAATTCCATGTGAATTTGAATGTTGCGTAATTGGATCGATTTTTTAGCTAAACAATAAAGAAGCTAGACAATAAAATAGTTATCTAAACTATGATATGTGCAAATCAGGGGGAGAACATCCCTGAGTTTTAGGAATGCTAAACATTCTTAAGTGCACTTTATATATTCTAGCTCGCTGCATTTAATAAATACTACTCCCCATGTTTAAATATGTGTGTGAATATTTCTCATAAAACTTCATCATAGCATACATGAATGTGCCTTCACTTGTAGTTGGAAATACATGAATTTAAATTATTTTAAGCTATGATATGGGATATCTTTTGAAGTATGCTATTAAAAGATCTAATATTGGTATTAGGGGGAGAGAAAGCCTATTTTAAATGCCAAATATTATTTCCATAGAAGAAAAATGATCTTAAAAGTAAAATATTTCTTGAAGCTTGAAGCAGGAATATTGTCACGCACTAAATCAAATAATAATTTGACTAATGCTCTTGTGATGCATGAAGCGGAGCATATGTCAGATATTTTTAAAAATGAGAGGAGTAACTTAAAGTTATAAACCAGAAGTTATGTTTACTAGTAGTAAACTAAATATTGTATACTATTAACCTACAATTTACGGGACGCCTGTGGATTTTAGTTTATTATATATTTGTTAAATAAAATAAAAAAAACTCATCTATTCTCATGAAGAGAATACCTCATGAAGAAGGGTTAAGCACCTCATAAAGAGGATCATCATAAAGATGAAATCGAGCACACTAGACGCACACATTATTAGTGTTGGGTATGCAGAACAACAAATCATCTTTTGTTTGGAAAATGACAAAGAGATAGAATAATATCACATTATGAGAATATTAGGAGAAAATAATAGTCGTCGACAACGCTACCTCTATAATTGCAAATATTTCTCTTATGAGAATCTGGATCCGAAAAACAAAGTCCATGGCAAAGTCGCATTTACCAATTATATTGGGTCAATGAAGAAAGCAATTGAGGTTGAATCTCCTACTAAGAAGAAATAAATATTTTGCTATATCTTTTGCAAATAAAATGAATGAGTACGAAATATACATTTAGTAAGTGAATTCTGGAAATTCATATAGTTCCTGAAGAATAGAAATCGCAACATAGAAATTAAATCTCATACTAAGTATTAAGAAGTCTAAGTTAGAATATATTCCTGAATGAATATCAAAGTCTCAAGAAGAGCATGTCCTAGAAAAAATAGAGTCATTGAATGACTTTATAGTGAATAACATTATCATTGTGTATATCTCATAATAATCTCTCATGCAATAGAAAATATATCTCATAGAAGAGAAATATAATTCACTTAAAACGAGAACATCCTTGAAGGAATTAATCCATGAAGGATTTACTAGTTGATTCTTGAATAAATACCATTAATCTCTTAAGTGAATATAGACCTGAGTAAAAAAAAATGAGGAATCCTAAACACCATGAAGGTGTCATATGAACACTCAGAAAGTGCATATTGAAAGCTAGCAATGAAGTGGTGATATCCTCTAAATACCGTAGAAGGTATAAGAAAAATTATGATTTTGGCAATTGAATTATCCCCTAAATGCCAAATACAAGACTGGATTTATTATTGAGTAGTATAATCAAAATCCCAAAGATTTGTAGAACATATAATTTGACAATCCACTAAGGAAGAACTATAAGTATTCAAACTCTAGTATAAGTTTGATGCACTATCTAGAAGATATTGAATATTGTAAACTATTTACCCCCATAATCCTCTGAAAGGATTTATTATCCTGAAGGATAAATTTTATATGTTTAGCACAACTAATAAGTGGTCATTTATGCATAAAAGCATATTACTCTTGTTTACTCATATTATAATTCATAGAAGAATTGCGAGCCAATATTTTAAAAGATATAGTATTGTGATCTGCATACCATTACTAAGCACACATTTATGAAAAGTGTGATTTAAACAATGATATTCAAAGAATGACTTTATGAGGGAGAGCAATTTAACTGAATCTACCTTGAAGGTAATTAAAACCACTAGAACTACAAAGATCAAGTAGATCATTTTGCTAAAATGTTGAAGTTTATGCATTTATCACGAAGATGAAAATCTATTCATGAAGAATAGAATATCATGAAGTATGCAGGACCAAGAAGGTTAAATGTTGTACTTTTTTTTCTCTATGTGAGTTTTTACTTGAAGGTTTCTCACACAAAAATTTTAATGAGACAACATGTGCAATGCAATTAACGAATGTGATGTACTCTTTTTTCCAAGAACCGTTTTTTCCACTAGGTTTTCGGATAGAGTTTTTAATGAGGCATGTGCATATCGTGGTAATCGCCCAAGGAGGAGTGTTTAAAACATACGGACTCTATCCTAGAAGGAAAGGAGAAGGTGGAATCATAATCCTAGTTTGTTTGTACGTGGACTCTTACCAAACTCTTAGGCCTTGACATGACTATATATATGTGGGAGCTCTATGTTGCAATCATCAATATTGAGAGGAAAAAAAAATAGTCTCTCTATCCCTTATGTTTATGTATTCTACTTTTATCTATTATGTTGATTATGAGGGACGAAGAGAGAAAAGTCCTGACCGCTGATAATATGTTTTATAACAAGGCCATCCAAACATTTTGAACTGGTCCTCCTCCGAAAAAAAGCAATCTTCTTTTTTTACGAGAAAATTGCCCTGGTTCTGTGTCACCAACCTGCTTGAGACATTTGAGCATAACGTTCGCTGTCCGTCTGCCATCGCCTCCTACATTCCTTTGGATCGGTAAGTAGTTTTTGTGGATTGAATGTCTGAGGTCCACCAACATTACTAATGTGCTTTTGAGTCGCAAATAGAAATAGGATATACGTAATGTACACAATACTTGGCAGCTAAAAAGTAAAATTTGGTGCTTAAAAGGTTTTACTTGTCTTTGTTTTTTTTGTTGACAGGGTCCACAATGCTTATTTAGTACTACCTCCATCCACAAAAGAATGCAAATCTTAGATTTCTAGGAGTCAAACATTCTGAACTTTGACTGAATTTATATACAAAATACAAACATTTTCGATACAAAACAAGTACTATTAGATTAGTTATAGAATATTTTTTCATAATAAATTTATTTAGAGACATAAATACTAATACTCTTTACTATAAATTTGGTCAAATTTAATCTCAATTGACTGGCATGGATACCATAATTGCATTCTTTTATGGACGGAGGGAATAATTTTCATTATTTTTATGCATACCGATTCCTGTCTCATTGGCTCATATGTTCTACTCCCTCCGTCCCAAAATAGAAGTCATTCTCGTTTTCCGAGAAGTCATTTTTTAAATTTTGACCAATTATATATTAAAGAATATTAATATTTATAATACATAATTAGTATCATTAGATAGATCGTTTGAATGTACTTTCATAATAAACTTATTTAAAAATAAAAATGTTGCACGCATTTTTTACAAATCTAGTTAAAGTTGAGAAAGTTTGACTTGCACGCATCTCATAACGTCCTTCTTTTTGGGACGGAGGGAGTATATATATAATAATGATTTGCGGATGGCACTGCTTTGTGGTACTTTATGGTGTGGTTAGCCTTAAGGTTAGTCTCATGCATACCGATTCTTAATCTTTCACACATTTTATTCCCAAAATTTTGCAAGAAAAGTCTATATATTACTCCATATATATTTTAAATTATAAGTCTTTTCAACTTTTACTAAATATCAAGATGGATTAGTACAAAAAAAATCAAATGTTTAATAATTGAACTCATATATTGCAATATATTATGTTACACATTTATAACATATAATAGTATTGTAGTAACATAATTTAAAATCAAACCGGGTTGCTTCGCTATTATCAATATATTATGTTACACATTTATAACATATAATAGTATTGTAGTAACATAATTTAAAATCAAACCTGGTTGCTTCGCTATTATCCCGCTGGATCAGGGTTTTTTTTTGTTACCATGAGCCTTAGCCCGTAACCGTGCGCGATAGTTATGCTGATATTCTCGATTTCTAGCCCGTCTATCAACATCTTTATCACAATTCATTACATTAGTAGCTTGTGCTTCATGTTTCCTTTTACATCCTTTTGAATTTATATTCTCTAGGCCGACTTCATCCTCTAACAAATATTCAAAAAGGTTAATTGATTTTGAAATAAATATTCCCAATAGACTGATTTATAAAAAACAAATAGCATAACACCTTGAACATTGCCATATGATGTTGTGGTCAGATTATCATCTTGTCTTGTGGTCGAAGCCATAACAAGGTTTAAGTTTGTCTTGTTTATATTGTTAATATGGAGCACTGCAATCAATGAATTTTAAAGCAATGGTGAAAACAAAAATTAAAGATAAATGCATAAACTGGAAATATATTACAGAGCCAAGCGACAAAAAATTAAGGAATTGAGATTTAGTTGCAACTTGCAAGACTGAAAATAGATTACTTTTTAGAAACAGGCAGTTGAAAGAGAGGTACATCCAATTGAAGTTTAGTTGCAACTTGCAAATCGGATAAGAGTAGATTACTTTTTAGAAATCTGTACAAAGAGTGCAACTTGCAAGTCGTATAAGAATAGATTACTTTTTAAAAATCTGTAGTTGAAAGAGAGGTCAGAAAGAGTAGATTACTTTCTACAAATCTGTAGTTCAAAGAGAGGTGATAATAAATTTATAAACATGCAACACATATTATATTAATCCTTTTTTAAGATCGTAATCAATCTTTATTTATTAGATCATATCAACACACACAAAAAATTATACCTCCATTAATGAATCTTCTGATGTCTCAGGCAAAGAGCTGTAGGTGTCCGGCAGGTCGGGCAGCTACAGACTGAAGGCGGCACCGGCTGCTGGGGACCCACAGATGAAGTTGCTGGTGGACACGCGTTCACGACGTGTGCTGTATGCGGAAGCTCGGAAGGACGCGCTGACTTTGTGCCGCGGGAACCTGACGCCTGCGGCAGATGACCACGTTAGGACAAGGTGATTAATCACGTTAGGACAAGGTGTTGATCAGAAGATCGGACTATATGGGAGACGGGGGCCTCTGTCTGCCCGTGTGCGTGATGTTGGAGGTGTGGGCGGGTGTAGACTTTTGTTTCGGTGAAAAAAGACAGCGAGCGGCGACGGATTTGTATGGCAGGAACGTAAGAATCTTACGTTTTGTAAGATGTGGCTCACTTGTTAGGAGGTAATGACGTTTAGTATCCCTTGGATCTAGATCTCAAATCACATCTAAGGGTTAAAACATAGGGTGGGTAGGAATTTTTAGGTAACATGTATTTTCCAAATCCTTCGCCTCTTTTATAGTATAGATAGGTACATATCTTTTACTAAACCTCTAGATATATGTTTATGTCTTATTATATAGTGAAAACTACGTATCTAGTTAGAAAACAAAAATGACTTACAAATTGGAATGAGGTGGTACTTAAAGTACAAGTCCATTTTTATCAACTATTTGCATAGTTTGTTTTAGGTCATTCAACTCTAAAACTACAAGTCTTAACAACCGAACTATTAATACCGAGCAAATTTGGCCATCTATCTACTTTCAACAAGAAAAAGAATAAATACACCGATAACATAAAATAGAGCACCAATAAACAAATTACTATAAAAAATACACACATAACTTCAAATAGAACACTAAAAAATAAATTACTGTATTTATTTATTTGATTTAACACGAATTGAGTATGATTTATAAAAGATAAATCTTTTTGTTATTTTTTAGAAATGCAAAACCAGATTTGCTCGGTGGTTAAAGCTTTAATAGTTTGGTGGTTAAAGCTTTCTTGTTTTATAGTTACATAACAAAACGTAAACTTCTCAAAAGAAAAGGTTTATAGAGACCGAGAGAGAGATCGGGACGTGCGCCTTGAAGTCATGCAGTCTGTTTGATGGTGGGTTTTAGCCAAACTTATTAGTCAGCCAATAATATTTTTCTCTCACAGCAAACAGTTTTCTCGTCATAAGTCACACCAAACCTTGTCGAAACCAACCGTCGTACAGGCCCGATGGTTTGTCGTTTTCGATTTGTTGGGCTCGGGCTGCAGTTTTCGGAGTTCCATCCGTATACGCCGCCAAGGCGAGTGGGCCCAGTCACATTTGGGCCTTCGATGATCTGGCCAAAAATAATCCCAGCGTTTCCTCAAAAAAAAATCGCAGCGAATTGGAAAAAGGAAATTCCAGCTCCACTTCCCGCATGGAGAATTCCCCACCACCAGCACCAGCAGCGGCAGCGGCAGCGCAGGCGACGCGGCCCGATCCCGTCCACCGCCCAGAGGACCCGCGCCGATGCGGCCGCCGTCGCCGCTGGCCCGCCTGTCGCGTTCTCGACGCTGGACTCGCTGGCGGCGTTCCTCCGGCCGCGGCTCCCTCCGGGGGCGCTTGCATCCTGGGGCGCCGTGCCGGGGACCAAGACCCTGGCGAACCTGTTCCTGGAGCTCGCCGTGGGCGACTGCGCGCTACACGCCCCCGCAGACGCCGCCCCACCGCCGGCGCCGCGGGTGGTCCGCGCGGTGCACGTGGCCACGGTCCGCATCCGCAACAGCCGCGGCGCGCGGCTCGTGGAGACCCGGCAGCTGCTCTCCGACGGCACGGTCCGGCGGCGCGGCCCGCGGCCGCTGTCCGAGAAGATGCGACCCGGCGAGTCCCCCGAGGCCGCCGCGGCGCGCGCCGTCCGGGAGGAGCTCGGCGCCCGCGCCCACGTCCGGATCCTCGGCGGGGACGGCGCGCGCGTGGAGGAGGGAGTCCGCGTCCTACCGGGCCTCCCCCGCCGCTACGTGCTCCACGCGGTCGACGCCGAGGTGGTGGACGGCGTGCCCGAGGACGGGGAGTTCGAGACCGAGGAGACCGGCGAGGACGACGGGGACGCCGGCGCCGGCGCCATCACCGTGAAGCGCCACTACTGGGATTGGATCGACGACGACGACGACGACAGTGACAGTGAGCGCAAGGAGGTTGCTGCTGCCGGCGCGCGCGCGCACTAGAGGCTGCTCTGCTCCGTCAGTGGTGCATGCCGAGCAAATCGACTAATTGCGGGGCCTCTGTCTGCTGATGATTTTGTTGGCAATTTCTCTGCTTCGGACCAGTTCAGTTCACATGTAGGTTTGCAGTATCAGGTCACATTATTGTTTCAGTTTTAGAGATGAATCGTGAACAGCTCGTTCCTCCCAAAACCCACCCAGTCAAGAACAAATCGAGCACCCTGCTCTGAAGTCTGAAGTCTGAACATACGGAGTACTGTACGGTTAATGCCTGCACTTTTGTTGCTTCCAGTTTCTGTGCAAGATCATAGGACGATTATATACATATATGTAAAAGAACCGTGGAATGTAACGGATCGAATCAGTGTTTCTGGTGATGAAACTACTCGATTTTCTTATTGGAATTCAATATAAGTGTCCGCAGACAGAGTATAAGTAGCCTAATCTCTGCACCTACACATTCTGAAAGAAACGTAAACAACCAACACGAGAACGCACCAAACACACATATCACTCTCCAAAAGCTACATTTTTACGACTCGTTCCTCATCCAATTCATCAGTACTCTTTCATTTAGACCTCTTTGGTTTGGAGCGAGCAGCTCCGCCATGGCGATCCAGAGGCTTCTTGAACGGAATGAAGTCGATCCCAGACATGTAAGGTCGCAGCACCTCGGGCACTCGAACACCACCCTCCTCCTGGAGTCCTGGTGCGTCTCCAGGATACAACACAGGGTCCTCTGCGTGGCAGTCAGCGTGGAGTTGAGCGTGTGAACAAACCTGTTGCACCTCTCGGCTCTCGCCGTCCTTCCTCTGGCCATACGTGATCCCGAGCCTCCTCGCCTGGTAGTCCGTGCAGTTGGAGCACGACACGAGCTCCCGGTACGTCCCCGACGCCGGGAACCACACTTCGAGGTCGTACTTCTTCGCCGCCGAGTTGTTCAGAGCGCCGGACACGACGTTGACGACGCGTCCGGCGATGCCGAGCTCCGTGTAGAAGTCCTCCGCGTTCCTGATCATCTCCTCGTGCATCTCCCACGAGGCGTCGCCGTCCGGGGCGGTGATGCAGAACTGCTCGACCTTCTGGAACTCGTGCGTCCTGAAGATGCCGGCCGTGTCGCGCCCGTGCGAGCCGGCTTCTTTCCGGAAGCAGGTGGAGAAGCCGACGTACCGGATCGGCAGCTGGTCGGGACGGAGCTGCTCGCCCTGGTGGTAGTACACCAGAGGCTGCTCCGACGTGGCGATGAAGTACTTCCCCTCGCCCTCGAGCTTGTACAGCACCTCGTCGTACTGGGAGAGCTGCGCGCACTTGCCCATGGCTTCTTTCGTCATCATGTGCGGCGTGTCGATCTCCTCGTAGCCTCGCCGCTGCAGGAACTCGATGCCGAAGTTGGCCAGCGCGCGGTTCAGCGCCGCGCCTTCCTTCCTGAGGTAGTAGCCCCTCCCACCGGCGGCCGCGGCGCCCCTCTTCAAGTCAACGATGTCGAGCGCGACGCAGAGGTCCACGTGGTTCATCAGGCTCCGTCCTCCTGTCTCCGAACACGCGCAGGGGCACGTTGGCGGCCTCGTCGGCGGCGACGGGCACGGACTCGTGCAGGATGTTGCCGATGGCCATCAGCTTAGCGAACAGAGTCGACACGACACATCGGACACGGCTAGAGGTCGAATCTGTTAGAAAAGTAGCGAGTGAGACACAGGTGAGGAATGCAAATGATCTCTATTATCTTTTTTGATCAACAGTATGCACATATATATATATATATATATATATATATATATATATATATATATATATATATACAGGTTTACGTGGGCGGTTACAAGTGTGAAAGAGAGAGGGGTGAAAAGACACGCCTTCGATTAATCCATAATTGAGCACTCAATAATAATTCTCAACACTCCCCCTTGTTCAATTAGCTCCTTGTAGTATTTATTATTCGTCTATTATGCATCTTTATGAATCTTTGGAAACCTCTGTGGAAAAAATCAAAGTAATATTGCAGCCTGTTCGCTTGTTCAATAAGCCGCTTGTGCTGGTTTGTATGGCTGATTCGTTGTGAGAGAAAAACATTGTACCATGACTGATAAGCCCTGACTGAAACTAACAAGCGAACAGGCTGTTGGTATACCAGACAAAAATCCTTAAGACCTAGTGGGAAAAATATGGAACAACACCATAATATACAATTACCAATGTTATTAGACCCTTTGAGATAGACCCAAAGCCTTAATCTAAAAATACCTTGACCATATGGTCAATATGCTTCAAATATCATCTTCCAAAAAAAACCCCGTGGAGAAAACTTGATGATATAGCATATACCTTTGTGTTGACATTGTCTCATCAAAAACTTTATACGAGAAACCATAAATGAAAAACTCACATAAAGAAAAGAGTATAATACATCTTATGTCCCAATATCATCCACCAAAAATTCCTGTGGAGAAAAATGGATGATATGACATAACCTTGTGTTGATATTGCCTCATTAAAAACTTTATATGAGAAACCCCAAGGAAAAACTCATACAAAAAAACCTCAAAGTAAATTCATACCAATGCCCTCAACACATAAGAAATGTGGAGTATGGTAGACTCTGTGAATATCTCTGCAAGATTATCACAAAACTTAGTTTGTAAATGTTCATATGCCCATATTACCTATGGAACAGAACCATCTTAGTGCAAAATATTGCATTAAGTATAACTTGTCTCCATCTACATAACACAAGTTGCATTACCTTTATAGATAATGACCATTGATTCATAGAATCAACACCACATAACTTCAGTATATGATATATCATTCTACCAAGCTATACACATTCACGTGAAGCCTTATAAAATACAATGTCAGAATGATTAATTGGATGGACCATTAAATGTCTATTTAAAGACTATTACAACATGGTCTTTCCAAATTCATGTAAAGCCTATTTCAATGATCTAGAGTTTGAGGATCTTATAGATAGCCAGAATCATTATATCCACGTAATTGGATCATGGATTACACAAGACCACATGTGCTATTTGAGATATCAAAAGATATTCTTAACTTTAATCCACCAACATTTGGTAGGAGTAGCGCTGCTACTAGATAGCAAATCATTTCAACAATAATTTCTGGCCAGAAACTTTTGCTAGATTTATAAGCGCATAAATAGCACAGAGATAATATACCACATGTTCCAATATCTCATCTCAGTCACTATGGCATAAAATAATCTTCCTCTATCATGAGGTAGAACAACCATAGGATACTTTCATATTGAATCACTCAATATGATCTGGATATAGATAGCTTTTGTATAAAATTCTAAGAGAAGATGCTTGTATCATAAACACAAAATGAAATTTTGGTTTAGCCTGTATCTTCCATCGCAAACTCCGTCTTTAGATTACAACGTGCTATTAACATGTGTTCATCACTAATGATGTCAAGATTATTGACTATCATATAACACTATGAAATCCAATCAAGGACTTCAAAATCAACACCACGTGTAATTAATCTTGTATCCCTTTAGTTTAGGGAATACACACAAAGTCGATCGTACCAAATTCGACTTAATTGCTTTAAGATATATATTGACTTAAGCAATACACAATATGTGTTGCGATTTTATGTACGAGGGTTGGGTATGTGAACTTCTTCTTGGAAGCTTCACAAATACACCAAATCAAGTTATCATATAAATATATGCAATCACTACATCTATTAACTATCAACTGCAATGATAGATGCTTTTGTACTGCCAATTAAAAGATAGTATCGGAAATTTATACTTTGGAGAATAATTTGCATTGAAAATCAATGCATGGGCTTTGCGTAAACCGCTTGTGCTACTAGTCTTACTTTGATCTCACCACCACATTGTTCTCAATCCATTTTAGGGCGAAAACATTTTTGTACCCATGGTAAATGTACCATGAGGTGCTGACATTATGAAAGCTCTAGTTTGGTTTTGGTAAATTAATGAGATCCTAAGTGCTAACCTAGTTTATCAAAGTGTTCATGAAATAGGTAGCATATTCCAAGTGGTGAAGCAAATGAAGATCATGACATGATGATGGTGATGCCATGGTGATGATCAAGTGCTTGGATTTGAAAAGAAGAAAAAGAAAAACAAAAGGCTCAAGGCAAAGGTATAAGTGGTACGAGCCATTTCGTTTTGATGATCAAGACACTTAGCGAGTATGATCACATTTAGGTTCAATAGCCGTACTATTAAGAGGGGTGAAACTCGTATCAAAATGCGGTTATCAAAGTGACACTAGAAGCTCTAACTTATTACATATGCATTTAGGATCTAGTGGAGTGCTAACACCTTTAAAATATTTGTGAAAATATGCTAACACACATGCACAAAGGTGATACATATTGTATTTAGCACTTGGGAGCAAGGGTTCGAAACTTCACTGGCGGAGTATCTGCCCGTAGAGTGCGGACAGTCCGACGGTGCCACCGGCGCCCTGTATAGAAAAGACAGGGTTTCACATAGTACATCAGAAGCTGGTCACGTGGTGACCGGACTCGGGGGAGCAGCGTCCGGTCAATTATAAAAGAAGGTGGTACTCTCGGTCTGAGACCAAACATAGGTGACTGGACTCTGGCTGAACACTATTCAGCATCCGTCATGCTAATGTGGTGGCGCATAGTGAAGAAGGTGAGTGATCGGACGCTGGGTGAGTCTGATCGGGCACGACCGGACGCGTCCGGTCACAAGTGGAACCTTACTGGAAACGACCGGACTCCAGTGTTGGAGCGTCCGGTCACTTCGAGCAGCACATCCAGTCATAACTTAAGTGCGCTAATGATCGTTGAGATTATGCGATCAGTATTTCAAGTCGGGGACACTGGCGAAAATATAAGGACTGGACGCTGAGGTCCTGCGTCCGGTCAAACCGACCAGTGCGTTCGGTCGCCTCGATTTTTTAGTGGACTGAGGAGCCAACGACTCTATCTCATGGGGGGCTTCTATTTAAGCCCTATGGCCGGCTCTATCTCAGAACTCTTGGCCATTTGTATTGATATAGCAACCTTATGAGCTTAGCCAAAGCCCTCCCACTCATCTCCATCATTGATTCATCATCTTTGTGAGATTGTGAGTGAATCCAAGTGCATTGCTTGAGTGTTTGCATCTAGAGGCACTTGATGTTCGTGTTTTGCTGTAGGATTCGCTTATTACTCTTGGTGGTTGCCGCCATCTAGACGGCTTGGAGCAGCGAGGATTGTCGAGCGGAGCCGGTGATCGTCGAGCGGAAGTTGGTGATTGTCTCCGGCTGAAAGGTCCTAATGGCCAGAGAGGGTGAATAGCCTAATAAAATTTCTACAATAACACTTAACAAAATAGTTAGATAATTATGAGGCAAAGCAAGTATTGCGCTATGCTACTCAAAATGCAAGCCACCTACCACAATTCTAGTTTAGATAGTGTCTATTCATACAATAGCAATGACACTACCCTATGTTAGTGTGTTCTCAAAAACTAACCAAAGAGCCACACTAACCAAGCAAACAAGCTCTCACAACTAGCTACACTAAAAAGCTTGACAACTAATTTACGGTAAATGTAAATAGAGTGATCAAGAGGGTTATACCACCGTATAGATGAAGGAGTCAATCAATCACAAGGATGAATAACAATGAAGATCAATCACCTCAGAATCAATGATGAACATAATGATTTTTACCGAGGTTCACTTGCTTGGCGGTAAGCTAGTCCTCGTTGTGGTGATTCACTCACTTGGAGGTTCACGTGCTAATTGGCTTCACACGCCAAACCCTCAATAGGATGCCGCACAACCAACACAAGATAAGGATCACACAAGCCACGAGCAATCCACTAGAGTACCTTTTGGCTCTCCGCCGGGGAAAGGTCAAGAACCCCTCACAATCACCACGATCAGAGCCAGATACAATCACCACTCTCCGCTCAATGATCCTCGCTGCTCCAAACCGTCTAGGTGGCGGCAACCACCAAGAGTAACAAGCAAAATCCACAGCGAAACACGAACACCAAGTACCTCTAGATGCAATCACTCAAGCAATGCACTTGGATCACTCCTAATCTTACTATGATGATGAATCAATGATGGAGATGAGTTGGAGGGCTTTGGCTAAGCTCACAAGGTTGCTATGTCAATACAAATGGCTAAGAGAGTGAGCTTGAACCAGACATGGGGCTTAAATAGAAGCCCCCACGAAATAGAGCCGTTGTACCCCTTCACTGGGTACTGCTTAGGGTCACCGGACGCTCCGGTCCAACTGACCGGACTCTAGACCCAGCGTCCGGTCGCCCGATGTCAGCCACGTGTCACACTGCGTTCAACCGGAGTCGTCTGATCTCAACAGCTATGAAGCGACTGGACGCTCCGCTACAACTGACCAGACGCTCAGACCCAGTGTCTGGTCGTTTCTAGTAAGGTTCCAGAAATGGATTTCTTCGACCGGACGCGTCCGGTCATGCTTGACCGGACCCTTTCAGAGTCTGATCAGACGCTGACATCTATCTGCGCTGTCTAACAAAATGACCGGACCCTGGACTTCAGCATCCGGTCCAACCATGACCTAGCATCCGGTCATTTGACCGACACTGGCGTCTTCACTGCTACGCATGACCGGACGCGCCGGTCCCCCTAGAGGCCAGCGTCCGATCACTGTATAGCCAGCGACACTTACTCCTTTTCATCTCTAACTTCTTTACCCTTGCTCAAATGTGCCAACAACAAAGTGTATCACCTTGTGCACATGTGTTAGCATATTTTTACAAACATTTTCAAGGGTGTTAGTTCTCCACTAGATCCTAAATGCATATGCAATGAGTTAGAGCATCTAGTGACACTTTGATAACCGCATTCCGATATGAGTTTCACCCCTCTTAATAGTATGGCTATCAAACCTAAATGTGATCACACTCTCTAAGTGTCTTGATCACTAAAACAAAAATAGCTCCTATAGTTTATACATTTGCCTTGAGCTTTTTTTTTCTCTTTCTTCTTTCCAAGTCCAAGCACTTGATCATCACCATGGCATCATCTTCATCATGCTATGATCTTCATTTGCTTCAACACTTAGAGTGTGCTACCTATCTCATTATCACTTGATAAACTAGGTTAGCACTTAGGGTTTCATCAATTCACCAAAACCAAACTAGAGCTTTCAATCTCCCCCTTTTGGTAATTGATGACAACCCTTATACAAAGATATGAATTAAGATTCATTTGAATCCATGTTGCTTGTCCAAGCATATTTACTATGTGTAAATGATATGGACAAGTTTCATGAACTTCATATGGTAGCTATTGCTCTCCCTACATATGTGCTAAGAGTTTGGATTGTAGCTTGCACATATGCTTAGATAGGAAATATAGGAGTCAATGTCTACCATATGATGCTAAGGTATAAGAGATGGACCTTTGAAGCATGATACCAATCGGAGTGCACCATTATACCTTCCTTAGCACCATGGTTAGCTTGATACCATTTGAAAAATATACCACATGGAAATATTTGGAATAGATACCACTTGATAATACTAGAGAATGAAATCACTAGATAATCTATTCATGCTAGTTTTTCATATTATCATTGAAACTTACAACTAGCATACATCACACAAGCATGGATGTTTAAATTTAATACTTGTGCCATACAAGCAAACATATGAAATGCATATTAAAATGCATCATCCAAGTTCATGAGCTTGCTCCCCCTACTCGTGTGCTCAAAATTTTAATTAATCCCTTTCCTTTTTCACTTCTCTCCCCCTATGTCATATATCAAGATATTTTTATGTTTCTCTCCCTTTATGATATTTCTTCCCCTTTTTCACTATCTTTACTACTATCTTTGTTTTTCTCCCCCTTTGTCATCAATGACCACAAAGGTTCAAAATATAGATAGTATTACTTGTAGGGTCGAGATTATCAATGTCAATCAATGGGATGAGGATTAAAGTTCCAAATTTGGTTCAAACTAGAATATATGCCAAAGATATTTAACTCGGTTTGATTCAAGGACAAGCTTCTTTACACCACTAAATAAGGGTTATTGTAACGTCCCGCCTCTCCGAGGCTGGGCCCGCTTACATCTGGCAGCTTCTCTAGGATATAGACTGCCCTCACAGACCAACACAGGTCTTTTCTGCACACTTTGTCCTCACTCGTGCGCACCCGAGAAGAAGTTCCCGGTCGGTCACCCATCGCTCCAGGCCAAGCACGCTTAACCTTGGAGTTATTTGCAGATGGGCTTCCAGAAAAGAGGTTACAACTTATTGGTATGAGTATCCTATTAATCCTGTTAAGCCCTGGGCTGGAATGTTACATCCTCACCCCCTTAAGAGATCGACGTCCTCGTCGATCAATCCCAAGCAAGGAGCGTCCTCTCTTGGCCACGTCCGTGTGTCCAGAGCCAGCGCATGTGCCATGCTGTGTGACCACACCGGATCCACACCAGCCATGCGCACCATGCCTGCGCAACTGCGATACATGCGCCCGTGAAACCACCAGAGTCGGCTCTGATACCATTCTGTAACGTCCCGTCTCTCCGAGGCTGGGCCCGCTTACATCTGGCAGCTTCTCTAGGATATAGACTGCCCTCACAGACCAACACAGGTCTTTTCTGCACACTTTGTCCTCACTCGTGCGCACCCGAGAAGAAGTTCCCGGTCGGTCACCCATCACTCCAGGCCAAGCACGTTTAACCTCAGAGTTATTTACAGATGGGCTTTCAGAAAAGAAGTTGCAACTTATTGGTATGAGTATCCTATTAATCCTGTTAAGCCCTGGGCTGGAATGTTATAGTTATCTTGTACCATGTTGAGTTAAACACTTAGAGCTCATTTTCTAGATTAAACACTAGGTTTACAAGCCCACAGACATGTCATATGCTATCACTAGATCAAGTCAAGCATAGAAGCAATAGTGATACCATATAAACATTAAATTCATTTGATTTTCATGAATGAGCCTAATAAAATGGAGAAATGACTAGATGCACTAAACATATCCTTAGCAAGGATGTATGCCATGCCAATCAACTTTTGCCTTGGATATCTTGACAGAGAGGCGTGTCATATATAGTGGGGGTGCATCAATACATATTTGAGAAATCTAACATGTTCAACTCATTCCTTAGTTTGCAAAACTTTTTCTCATCCAATGGCTTGGTGAATATATCGGCAAGTTGATCTTCGGTGCCTATACTCTCAATGCAAATGTCTCCTTTTTGTTGGTGATCTCTTATAAAGTGATGGCGGACATCAATGTGCTTTGTTCTTGCATGTTGCACCGGATTGTTGGTTAGCTTGATTGCACTCTCATTGTCACATAGCAATGGTACTTTCTTGAACTTGATTCCAAAATCCTTCAAAGTGGCCTTTATCCAAAGAATTTGTGCACAACAACTATCGACGGATATGTATTTGGCTTCGGCGGTTGATAAAGCAATACAATTTTGCTTCTTTGATGACCATGAAACAAGTGATCTTCCCAACAATTGACATGTGCCCGAGGTGCTCTTCCTTTCAACCTTGCATCCCACATAATCTGAGTCGGAGTAACCAACTAGCTCAAACTTTACTCCTTTGGGATACCACAAACCAACATTTGGTGTATGCTTCAAGTACCTCAATGTCTTCTTTGTAGCATTCAAATGACTTTCTCTTGGTGAGGCTTGAAATCTTGCACACATGCATACACTAGACATGACATCCGGTCTTGATGCGGTCACATAGAGTAGGCTTCCAATCATTGACCAATATAACTTTTGATCCACCATATTTTCACTTGCATCATTATCTAAGTTGCCATTGGTTCCCATTGGTGTGCTAATGGCTTTGCTATTAATCATGCCAAACTTCTTGATCTTGTCCTTGATGTACTTGCCTTGACTCACAAATGTACCATTCTTCAATTGCTTGATTTGAAGACCATGAAAGTAACTCAACTCTCCGATCATGGGCATCTCAAACTCATTAGCCATCATCTTTCCAAACTCATCACAAAAATCTTGATTGGTTGATCCAAATATGATATCATCAACATAGATTTGTAATACAAATAGATCTTTTCCAATCTTCTTGATGAAAAGAGTGGTGTCAACTTTGTCCATTGTAAACCCTTTAGAGAGTAGAAAATCTCTCAATCTCTCATACCATGCTCTAGGTGCTTACTTCAAGCCATACAATGCTTTCTTCAACTTGTATACATAGTTGGGCTTTTTGTCATCTTCAAAACCAAGAGGTTGCTCAACGTATACTTCTTCATTGATGTAGCCATTTGGAAATGCACTCTTAACATCCATTTGATAGAGCTTGATGTTGTGGGCACAAGCATAGGCTAGCAAGATTCTAATTGCTTTCAATCTAGCAACCGGGGCATATGTTTCTTCAAAGTCAAGACCTTCAACTTGTGTATAGCCTTGTGCTACCAATCTTGCTTTGTTCCTTACTACTATCCCATCTTGATCTTGCTTGTTTCTAAAGACCCATTTGGTTCCAATCACATTGTGTCACTTTGGCCTTTCTACTAACTTCCATACTTGATTTCTTATGAAGTTATTTAATTCTTCATGCATAGTATTTACCCAATCAACATCCTTCAAAGCTTTATCTATTTTCTTTGGTTCAATGGATGACACAAATGAGAAGTGTTTACAAAATGATGCCAATCTTGATCTTGTTTGCACACCTCTTGAAATATCTCCAGTTATAGTGTCTAATGGATGATCCCTTGCAATATTGGTTGGTTGGAGGATTGGAACTTGATTGCTTGCACTTGCTTGATCATTTGGTAGAGATGATGTACTAGCCACTTGATCTTGTTCATTATCATGAGATTCACTTGAACTAGCTTGATTTGCGTCATCTTGCACGTTTGAGTTAGAGAGCACTTGCACTTGATCATCTTCATCATCATTCACTTACCTAGGCCTCAATTCACCAATATCCTTGTTCTTCATGGCATTTGAAAGTTGAATGCCTCTAACATCTTCTAAGTTTTTATTCTCTTCTTATAAACCCTTGGTTTCATCAAATTCAACATCATGCACTTCCTCCAGAGTACCACTATCCAAATTCTAAACTCTATATGCTTTGCTTGTAGTGGAGTATCCAAGTAAGAATCCTTCATCACATTTCTTGTCAAACTTACCCAATCTAGTGCCTTTCTTCAAGATATAGCATTTGCAACCAAAGACCTAAAAATATGTAATGTTGGGCTTTCTACCATTCAAGAGCTCATATGGTGTCTTCTCTTTCAAACGGTGACAATAGAGACGGTTGCTACAATAGCAAGCCGTGTTGATAGCTTCGGCCCAAAAGGATTGACTCACATTGTATTCACTAAGCATAGACCTTGCCATATCAATGAGTGTCCTATTTTTCCTCTCAACAAGGCCATTTGATTGAGGGGTGTATTTGGCTGAGAATTGATGTCTAATTCTAAATTCATCACATAACTCATCAATTCTAGTGTTCTTGAACTCACTACCATTATCACTTCTAACTCTCTTGATGGTTGTTTCAAATTCATTGTGAATACCTTTGACAAATGACTTGAAAGTTACAAACACATCACTTTTGTCTACTAGAAAGAATACCCATGTGTATCTAGTGTAATCATTCACTATCACAAAGCCATATTTGTTACCACTAATGCTAGTGTATTATGTTGGCCCAAATAAGTCCATGTGTAATAACTCAAATGCTTTACTAGTGCTCATCATGTTTTCTTAGAATGGGTGTTTCCAACTTGTTTGTCGGCTTGACAAGAGCTACAAAGCTTATCCTTTTCAAACACAACATCTTTCAAGCCTTTAACTAAGTCATGCTTAACCAATCTATTTATTTGTTTTATTCCAACATGACCAAGCCTTCTATGCCATAACTAACCCATGCTAGACTTAGTGAACAAGTATGTAGACAATCTAGCTTCACTAGCATTGAAATCAACCAAGTATAGATTCTCATATCTAAAGCCTTTGAAGATCAAATTAGAGCCATCTACACTTATGATTTCTACATCATCTAGCCCAAATATGTATTTAAATCTAAGATCACACAATTGAGCCACGGATAGCAAATTAAAATTCAAGCTCTCTACTAGCAACACATTGGATATGCTCATGTCATTAGATATTACAATCTTACCAAGCCCTTTGATCTTGCCTTTGCTATTATCACCAAATGTGATACTATCATAACTATCATTGCTATTGGTGTTGATTGAGTTGAACATTCTTGCATCACCGGTCATATGTTGAGTGCACCTACTATCAAGAACCCAATGCCTTCCTCCAGCTTTGTAATTTACCTATAAAAGAAGATCAATTCTTTTTAGGTACCCAAACTTGCTTGGATCCTTGAAGGTTAGTCACTAAGCTCTTTGGTACCCAAATGACTTTCTTCTTTGAACCCATCCATGGTTTAACAATGAACTTAGCCTTTACACCATTTGTACCCTTAGTAAGCATATAGGAAGAATTAAGCTTGATGGAGGATACATTAGCATTTTTGCTCTTGTTGGTGCATTCATGCTCTTTGTGACCCACTTGCTTGCAACTAATGCAAAACCGACCATTGTTCTTCACAAAACTAGTCCTATGAGGAACAAAGGCCACCTTGCCTTTCTTGGGGGTATAGCCCAATCCCTCTTTGTAGAGAGAAGCTCTTTGGCTACTCAAGCACATAAGCAAGCGGTCCTCACCTCCATAAGCCTTAGCTAAGGTGTGAGTGAGCTTATTGACCTCCTTCTTGAGGTTCTCATTCTCAACCACTAGTGAGGTATCACAAGTGAGACCATCACTACTAGATGAGGTGGAGGTAGATGTACTACAAGAAGGGTTAGTAGGAGCAACAATGATAGATATAGATAGTGATGTATCAATTAAATCATAAGTTAAACCTATATTGCAAGTTTCAACATGCTTCTTTTTATTTTGCTCATCAAGCAAAGAAGAATGAGCTTTTTCAATCTTCTTGTGAGCCTTGCCAAGCTTCTCAAGGGCTTCCTCTTGCCTCTCATGAGATGCATTGAGCTCATCAAAGGCTTGCTTAAGGGCTTTAATTTCCTTACACAAGATTTTGCATTCTCTTCTCTTAATGTCAAAGTGTTCTCTAGCATCTTCTAGCATATCAAATAATTCATCTTTAGTAGGTTCATCATTATCACTATCACTATCATTCTCATTTTCATGTTCATTTTTATCATCATGTTCTTCATCACTTTCATCATCACAAGATTGTACCTTAATGGCCTTAGCCATGAAGCATGATGAAGATTCAAAGAGAGAAGGCTTCTTATTTATAGCAATGCTTGCAAGTGCCTTTTTCTTCTTGGTGGTCTTGTCATCATCACTATCATCATCGTCACTTGAGGAAGCATCACTATCCCAAGTGACCACATATGAACCACCCCTTCTTCTTCTTGAAGGTTATCTTGTCCTTCTTCTCTTTCTTTTCCTTCTTGTCCTTCTTCTTGTTCTTCTTGTTATCATCATCATTTTCGCTATTATATGGACATTGAGCAACAAGATGATCTTTGCTTCCACACTTGAAGCACCTTCTTGACACTTCTTTATTCTTGGATGAAGACTTCTTTCTTCTAGCATGGTAGCCCTTCTTCACCATGAACTTGCCAAATCTCTTAACAAAGAGAGTCATCTTCTCATCATCGTCATCATCCTATGAATCATCATCTTCACTTGATGTTTCTTGCTTAGCTTTGCCCTTGGATGATGTGGCCTTGAATGCCACGCTCTTCTTCTTGTCATCCTTCTTCTCATCTTTCTTGTCCCTCTTTTCTTCCTTCTCATCATCATCTCTATAAGCATCATCGGTCATGATATATCTTAAGATTTGGTTTGGTGTCATAGTGTCCAAACCAGTCCTTACTAGCAAGGTGACCAACATGTTAAATCTTGCGGGTAAACATCTCAAGAACTTATTAGAGAAGTCCTTGTCCTCTATCTTCTCACCAAGAGCTTTGAGATCATTGACAATCACTTCCATCTGATGGAACATGTCCGGCACACTCTCATCTTCCTTCATCTTGAAGCTAGTAGAATTCTCCTTAAGAATGTATGCCTTCGCACCCTTTATTGCCTTGGTGCCCTTGAATGATTCTTCCAACTTCTTCTAAGCCTCATGAGCCATCTCTATATTCTTGATTTGCTCAAATGTTCTCTCATCAATTGCCTCATGAATGGCACTTAGAGCAATGTCATTATTTTGGAGAAGAATTTCTTCGGCCGCGGTGTGATTTTTCGGATCATCAATCTCAATTTTGGTCTCTACCACCTTCCACACCTTTCTATTAATTGACTTGATATGTGTGGTCATCTTTAACTTCCAATATGGATAGTTTGTACCATCAAAGTGGGGTGGCTTCTTGGTGTTGTTAATTTATGCCATTTTTACACCGAAGGTTGTTAAGCCTCAAATCACGGTGACCTTGGCTCTGATACCACTTGAAAGGTCCTAATGGCTAGAGGGGGGGGGGGTGAATAGCCTAATAAAATTTCTACAACAACACTTAACAAAATAGTTAGATAATTATGAGGCGAAGCAAGTGTTGCGCTAGCCTACTCAAAATGCAAGCCACCTACCACAATTCTAGTTTAGATAGTGTCTATTCACACAATAGCAATGACACTACCCTATGTTAGTGTGCTCTCAAAAACTAACTAAAGAGCCACACTAACCAAGCAAACAAGCTCTCACAACTAACTACACTAAAGAGCTTGATAACTAATTTACGGTAAATGTAAATAGAGTGATCAAGAGGGTTATACCGCTGTGTAGATGAAGGAGTCAATCAATCATAAGGATGAATAACAATGAAGACCAATCACCTCAGAATCAATGATGAACACAATGATTTTTATCGAGGTTCACTTGCTTGCTGGCAAGCTAGTCCTTGTTGTGGCTATTCACTCACTTGGAGGTTCACGTGCTAATTGGCTTTATACGCCAAACCCTCAATAGGGTGCCACACAACCAACACAAGATGAGAATCATACAAGCCACGAGCAATCCACTAGAGTACCTTTTGGCTCTCCACTGGGGAAAGATCAAGAACCCCTCACAATCACCACGATCGGAGCCGGAGACAATCACCACCCTCCGCTCATGATCCTCGCTGCTCTAAGCCGTCTAAGTGGCGGCAACCACCAAGAGTAACAAGCGAAATCCACAGCGAAACATGAACACCAAGTGCCTCTAGATGCAATCACTCAAGCAATGCACTTGGATCACTCCCAATCTCACTATGATGATGAATCAATGATAGAGACGAGTGGGAGGGCTTTGGCTAAGCTCACAAGGTTGCTATGTCAATGCATGGCCAAGAAAGTGAGCTTGAACTGGCCATGAGGCTTAAATAGAAGCCCCCACGAAATAGAGCCGTTGTACCCCTTCACTGGGTACTGATCGGGGTCACCGAACGCTTCGGTCCAACTGACCGGACTCTGGACCCAGCGTACAGTCACCCGATGCCTGCCATGTGTCACACTGCGTTCAATCGGAGTCGTCTGATCTCAACAGCTATGAAGCGACCGGACGCTCCGCTACAACTGACTAGACGCTCAGACCCCAGTGTCCGGTCATTTCCAGTAAGGTTCCAGAAACAGATTTCTTCGACCGAATGCGTCCGGTCATGCTTGACCGGACCCTTCCAGAGTCCGATCAGACGCTGACATCTGTCTACGCTGTCTGACAAAATGATCGGACCCTAGACTTCAGCGTCCGGTCCGACCATGACCCAGCGTCCGGTCGTTTGACCGACACTGGTGTCTTCACTGCTACACATGATCGGACACGCCGGTCCCTCAGAGGCCAGCGTCCGGTCACTGTATAGCCAACGACACTTACTCCTTTTCACCTCTAACTTCTTCACCCTTGCTCAAATGTGCCAACAACAAAGTGTATCACCTTGTGCACATGTGTTAGCAATTTTCACAAACATTTTCAAGGGTGTTAGTTCTCCACTAGATCCTAAATGCATATGCAATGAGTTAGAGCATCTAGTGGCACTTTGATAACCATATTCCGATAAGGGTTTCACCCTCTTAATAGTATGGCTATCAAACCTAAATGTGATCACACTCTCTAAGTGTCTTAATCACTAAAACAAAAATAGCTCCTATGGTTTATACCTTTGCCTTGAGCTTTTTGTTTTTCTCTTTCTTCTTTCCAAGTCCAAGCACTTGATCATCACCATGGCATCATCTTCATCATGCTATGATCTTCATTTGCTTCAACACTTGGAGTGTGCTACCTATCTCATTATCACTTGATAAACTAGATTAGCACTTAGGGTTTCATCAATTCACCAAAACCAAACTAGAGCTTTCACCGGCTCCGATCATGGTGATTGTGAGGGGTTCTTGACCTTTTCCCGGAGGAGAGCCAAAAGATACTCTAGTAAATTACCCGTGGCTTGTGTGATCCTCATCTTGTGTTGGTTGTGCGGCACCCTATTGAGGGTTTGGCGTGTGATGCCAATTAGCGCATGAACCTCCAAGTGAGTGAATCACCACAATGAGGACTAGCTTGCTGGCAAGCAAGTGAACCTCGGTAAAAAAATCATTGTGTCATCATTTGATTCTGAGGTGATTGGTATTCATCCTTGTAATTGATTGGTTCATTCCTCGACTCGGCGGTATATCCATCTTGCTATATCTCTTTACATTACTGCAAACTAGTTGTCAAGCTCTTTAGTGTAGCTAGTCGTGAGAGCTTGTTAGTTTGGTTAGTGTGGCTCTTTAGTTAGCCTTTGAGAGCACACTAACTTAGTGTAGCAACATAGCCATTGTGTGGATAGAGACTATACAAAATAGAATTGGGTAGGTGGCTTGCAACCCCAAGTATAGTGCTAGCGCAAAATTTGCTTCGCCGTCTTATTGACTAATCATTCGTCATAAGTGTTGTTGTAGAAATTTTTAATAGGCTATTCACCCCCCTCTAGCCATTAGGACCTTTCACATCACAGCCCAAAACATCTCTTTTCTGGTGAGCAAGACTATCTCTGTATGTATTACATCACTCAACAAGTTCCAGTAAGAGTGAGCAAAGCACTCTGCCATGGTCTTATTGACTGGATGACTTGGAATGTTGTATGCAATTTTATTCAGAGAAGTATGTGTCGACACATATAGCCTTTCTATGATATAATTCTCTGGTTATCAAAACTCAAAATACCCTGAATGACATCGTGAATTCCCGAAAAACGAGAGTTAGGATTTTTTATATCCTAGCATCAGTATTTAGGTGCACCTCTGATCTAGGTTTGTGGATGACATCCATCCACTGGGTAATAATCAATATTTACCCACAAGGTGTCGCCAACCATAGGTTGACCTACATTTACTATCTTAGAAGGAAAGCCTTCTATTGCTAGCATGAATAATCCTGCTTTATGGCCATACTTCTCCCCCTTTTATTTACAATTGGGAGTTGAGTGGTTTTACTTGGTACCAACACTCTTTCTGGCATATACTTGCAACGGATTAACAGGTTTAAAAGATACCTTAGTAATCAGTAAATGCATTTGGCAGTTTATTTGCAATACTATGCAAATCAATAATTCTTTGAACTCAACATTTAGTACGTGATCCTGAGCTTAAAATGCTTTATGCATTCCAAATAATTTCCTGGCATTACGTATGGTACATCAAATCTCCCCCTAATGCCTACAAATGCTCATTATCAAACTACAACCAATGTATGAGGCCGTAAATAGATCCTTCATAAGAGATCCTAGATACTTAACAATCGACGAAGATTAAAATCTCACATTGATCCCTAGTTTCCTGTGTGTGCCCATCAATTTACGCTGCGGTGGTGAGATTGGTACGTATATAACGTAACCCAATCTTACGTAAATAGAAAATCTTCATGGATTCCCACGTACTAAATGCATATAGGGGATATGCTGATAATCTCAAATCAGGAGTGTGTAAATCTACCTGACCCCAACACAAAGTTGGCAAATAGCAATTCACTAACAATGGTCCTGCTATGACATTGTTATACTTCATAGATTCCATTTATCCCTTTGGATATTTAACAAAATTCTTTTATACCAAACAATCGTCATTGTAGGCACAAAAATTCAGTAGTGTTAAGGATAATGAGCTCACAACATGAGCTATTATTTATCCAAATGCATGGCTGAGTGTGGATACTTCACACACTCTAGATCATCTTATAGATGTATCTTCACAACCATGAAATGCCTAAACTGCCCATACAATCATTGTATCGGACCCATACATATTCTTCTGAATATAATCAAGGAATCTAAGACACTCAATCTAATTTTAAGGTAAGAGGATCTTAAAATCTATTTCCCTATGGTACTTATCGTATCCACACTTTCTAGAAAATCATGACCAAAAGAATTGCCAATAATTTTTTCACCCCATCCCATAATGGCGATTGTTCATTTCAAATCCAGAATGCATCAACAGTGTGAAAATTATCTAGTACGCAGCATATTGTACGGGGATGGTTGTATGCATAATACAACCAAAACGACACTTATCTTATTACTTATATGCCATATCCAATTTTGTCTTTTTGTGTTTCCATATGAAAACATATTTGGATATATCTATAATTTAGTAAGATATGAGTTGAGTTAGGACATAATTAAATATCCTCAATTGCTAACTCAGTATCTAAGGAAGAATGATAGTGGCAAAAGGGCAAACAATCATTGCATCGCGTCAACAATGGCCAAAATATTCCCTCTTCTTGTTATAAGAACTAGGAATATTTTGCTTCCCTAATTATAGAGTTTGTGGTATAAATGTCCACTAGGCACATATAATTCCACATTGGAATGATTCCCGTATGATCTATATATGAAAAGAGTTTAATGAGATTCTTGTCTAATATACAAAAATCTATAAATATTGCCGAGTATCAAATACATCGATATGATACCCACAATACATGTGCATTGACAACAAGTATTACAACATCTTCGATGGACATTATCACATATTATCAATGGACCATGAGATTATATCAAATCTCAATAACAAATCATTCGAAGCATATTCGATGATCATATTGTCCATCTATGTGATGTTCTCTTTATTACGAGAAAAGGAGTGTTGTTATGTGATCCCATAAGATCCAACATAAACAACCAACCTCCTATGTAGCTTCAGATTTTAAGATTGAAGCACCCTTCATATCTTATTTCTGTAGCTCATGTTTCATCCCTTATAGAATGTTGATATAGATCAACTACAAATTTAAGAGTACAGGATTGTTTAGCGCTATACTAAACACAACCACATATATGACATTACTCTTTGTCATTCTTGGATTCACATTGCCATTACTCATATTGCACATTAGGCCTTTTGCTTTTACTAGTGGAAGCAAATTGTATGAACAATATGATCATAGTCTTCAATAATTTGAAAAACTAGAGACATGATCCACTCATGATTAGCCTCAAGCTATATGAGTTTATTTATTATTCATGAAACTCCTAAAGAGTGGGCCACGAGGAATGTGCATTTCTTTCCACAAGATAATCTTATCGATGATCTTTATGGACGTAGTAGCTTAACTATAGTAAGGCACAATTTTCTTTGATCTATAACAAACAACCCCTAATTGAGGTTCATTAAATTGTTCTATTAGTCCATGGGATAAAACAAATGTTAATGTCCATTGTCCATGTGGGATAGTGATGCCATCTAGAGCGAGTTCATCAAACTCCTCTGAAGTCCGTATCCACAACATGTGACAAACCATTGATTTAATTAATTTACACCTAATGTAAATTAAAAATCACTGTGGTGATGTTGTATCCAATGCAAAATGTAGGAGGTTCCATATCTTGTCGCTTTGTTTTGGATAGTTGGAGGTAGTCAACAAAACATTAAACCTTCCAACAGTTAGAGGTAATCACAAGATGTGTAGACCTCATGAACAACTATTATTAATGTTAACACACACATTATGGATAATCTCTATGTCCAAAACATAGAGTAGGTCTCTCAGTAATAGGCAAATAAATTGCTGCTATAGGCATGGTCTCTAGGCTGATATATTCATATGAATATACCGCAGCCAATGCCTAAGGCTCTACTACCTGTGCATAGCCTTTAATAATGAATGATGGTAGTCATCATAAAGGTATACCATTCTCATATTTCCAAAACAATTATTTTGGGACAACACAATATAGGTAATCATCAAGTTTAAACAAACATGATGTAGACCTCTCAATGATGGGTGAATACTCACTGCAATTGCCCCGGTCTCTGGGCCGAATAATTCAAGATGAATTAAGCGCAACCAATGCCTAGGACTCCATCACTTGTGTTATGATCCCGAATGTATCCAAGATATGAATATAACAATTTTGCATAATCCATCATTAATTAAGAAATACTTAATTAAGATGATCTAACATTGTTAAGATGTAAATTATAGAAAATTTACTAAATTAACAAGGTCAACAAAATATAGAAATAAACACTCTACTGTACTGATACTGTTAAAACAGAAAACTTACTAAGCACATAGTGCTATAGTTGGCTAGTGGCATAATTATGCAAAACCGTAGGATCAAAGCAAAAAAATCTACTTCCCATGCTAGCCTCATTAGCAAAATAGTTTGGCTGCCATTTTGCTTTTTCGGACTAGGCTCATATGAGCCTAAATCCAGCCATCCTTAATTGACTATCAATTAATTAAGAGGCTACGATTTTGTTGCAATTAAAATTAATTGACAAACAACAAGTTATGTATGTTTAGACGTGATCAATTTTCTGGTCTAAAAACAAAACAATGTATAGGAGTAAAAACTCTACCATACTAATACTGTTAGAGTCCATGACTAAAACAGAAGATCATAGACACATAAAATATGTCTAAACATTAACATAGTAAAATCATTCGCAATATAAAATATTATGATGCAATTTCTAAAGACTCATAAGTCTTAAAAAAGAATCTATTTACACTATTAAATAATGTGCATCATAATTTGTTTAAACCATTAGGTCTAAAACAAGCATTTATATCATCAAATATAAATGCAGTATATTGTAGCAGTGATTAGCGTTAAAAATGAGTGGGCTAAACCATAGGAATGAAAATACATTACTAATTGATAAGAATTATCATGTAATTCACAGAAACTTAAAAGGTCTATGTGCAAAAAAGGGCACAATCGTATCATCTTCTCTTCGAAGCCACGGACGGTGTGAAACCGTCGCTCGTCCTCACAGCCAAACAAGCGCAACAACTGCCGCTGGCCATGAGTGCGGAGGCCGCGCGGGCTGCCTATCACCGGTGCGAGTGTCGCCGGTCGACGCCATGGGGAGCAGCCGGCAGCCGCCGGCGGTCGTGGGTACCAGGCTACGCTGGGCCGTCTGCCGCGAGGATGAGGCCACACGGGAGGCCACCTCCGAGCCGCTCTGCTGTCGGGCCGGTCGCCCGGCCGCCTTCCTTCGGAGCCGCGCAGGGCTACCGATCGCGGAGTCACCAGCTGCGGGCGCTGCCGGCCAGACGCGGGCAGCACCGCCGTTTCTGGTGTTGGATGTCGCTAGCAACCGCCGTCGCCATGCTTGGTCAGACGCAAGGGCCTCGCAGCGAGCCCGCCGACCGACGCGCGGACACCATAACCGGTTTGGTCCACAAAGGCGAGCCACCGCCGGCTGGGCGCCCGAGCACCGCTGCCGGCCTCAGTCCAGGTGCGCTGCTGCCATTTCTGGCCTTGCGCGCAGGCACACAGGAGCCACAGCCCCCGCTAGCTAGGCGCACGTGGTCACCGCAACCACCAGCGGCCGCCGCCGATAGGGCGCCAGGTACAGGAGCATCGCCACTAGCCAGGCGCACGCGGCTAAGCAAGCACCGTGGTCAACAGCCTGGGGCTCGCGAATGCTGCCACAACAGACCTCGCTAGCAAAAGAGTTTAGAAGAAATAATCTTGGCTTTCTTAGAAAGGTAAGAACATCGTAGATTAATGAATAATAACCATGATTTCTTAACATACTCCTTCCTCGACGAAGACACCGTGGCATTTTATTCCAGTCTGATGCTTCGGTAGTTCGGTTCGTATCGTTGATGCAGTCCGCCGTCTTCGTTTCTTCATGCAGGATGCAGACGACGATGCTAGCCTACGGCAGCGTTGTAGTATGTGGGGACGTTCGCTGTTATCGCCGGTGAGAACAGATGCATGGCCTCGGCAGCCTCCTGTTCTTCTCGGTAGTTGCTCAGTGGAGAACGAAGTGCGTGATAACGTGTTGAAAGTAGAGAGCGAGACAAAAGCGAGAGATGCAAATGATTCTCTGTTGTATTCCCAATTAACAATGTGTACATATATACAAGGCCTTTGTGGGCGGTTACAAGTGTGAAAGAGAGATGTGAAAAGACACCCCTTGGATTAATCCCTAATTGATCACTAAATAATACTCCCTCCATCCCAAATTATAAGTCATTCCAAGAATCTTGGAGAGTCAAACTTTTTCAAGTTTGACTAAAATTATAGAGAGAAACACAAAGATTGATGACATCAAATAGGTATAATATGAAAATATAACTAATGAAGAATCTAATGATACTTACTTGGTATGATAAATATTATTATTTTGTTATATAAATTTGGTCAAACTTGAAAAACTTTGACTCTCCAAAATTTTTGGAATGACTTACAATTTGGGATGGAGGGAGTAATTCTTAACAGATACGAATGGAATGGAATGAGTTTCCTCGAGATTTGTCGTTGATCGCCGGCTTGCATGCATCAGCGGCAGTCAACAAAGGCACCATGGGCCAGGTCAACATGAGCCTACACCAAGTTTAGTATATTTGCTTCTGAAAAACGGCGGGATCTTGGCGTATCACTAGTACAGGATTGATTTTGTGTGGAGTTGCACTTTAATTAATGGAAGCGGTCATAAAATCCAACCGTCTTAGAAAATGCCGGGTGATTAACGGAGGCGATCACTTTTGCCCGTCTCATAAAATTGATTTACGGATGTCTGCCTCGTAAGTTTATTTTTGGAGGCAGACACACTATAAGGCCCGTCTCTAAAAATACAGACCCAGCCCAGCCCGATATCCCGCTCGGACTATATATACTCAGACTTAGGGTTTCATTCTCCATTCTCACTCTCAGCTCTTCCCTCTCCCCACGATGGCGCACACATCTCTCTCTATCTCACTGGCCCTCCTCTTTGTCACTCCGACGCCAACATCTCTCTCTCCCTCTCTCGGCGACACGCTGGGCGCGGAGCAGCGACAGCGGCGCGTCTCCCTCCCTCCGACACGTGGCCCCATCCCCCGTCGTCCTCCCAGCGGCGCGCGTCCCCTCCCTCCCTCCGGCGCGCATCTCCTCCCTCCCTCCCTCTGGCCCGTGGCGGTGCGCGGGGCCTAGATCTAGGGCGGCGGCGCAGCCCACGCCCCCCCTCCTCCCTCTCCTCTGGCGCGGTGTGTGGCCCGTGGCCCCCTCGTCCTCCCGGCGGCACGGGGCGGCCCCGCCCGTGGCGGCGCGCGTCCCCTCCCTCCCTTCGGCGCGCAAGGCCAAGATCTGGGCGGCGGCGCGGCCCCCGACTCCCTCCTCCCTCTCCTCCAGCACGGCTCGCGGCCCCCTCGTCCTTCTGGTGGTGCACCTCCTCTCCCTCCCTCTGGCGCGTGGGGCCCAGATTTGGACAGCTACGCGGTCGCCGGCCTCCTCGGCTTCTCCTCCTCCCTCTCCTCCAGCGCGGCCCCTAGGCCCCCTCGTCCTCCCGGCGCCCTCGTGGGGCTCGGCACCCTCCTCCCGGTGGAGCTAGGGCGGTGGATCTACAGCGGCGTCACGAGGCCCAGATCTAGGCCCGTGCGCCGGAGGGAGGGAGGGGACGCGCGCCGCCGTGGGCTTTTTTTGTTTATTTTAATCGAGGCGGGCAAAGCGACCGTCTCCGTTAATTCACATTTACCGTGACATTTGATTGGAGGCGGTTGCAATGCCCGCCTCTGAAAATAAAAAATGACTGCCTCCGTTAAGTTTTATGTACGTAGTAGTGTATGGTGCATAGGCCCTGCATTTTCCATTTATATATAACCAAATTAAAACCACATGATCCTCTCTGACTCTAACGCCATGAGTAGGAACGCGGGCCTGTCCTAGACGTGGGGGAGTTGGGTGTAAAAAGAAAAGGAGCAATTTTCTCCAAAACTCCAATGCATCTTTGTTGATTTTTTTTTTGAAGAAATGCATCTTTGTCATTTGGCTGTCCAATATAATTGGTCTGTTCGCTTATGCTGAAATTTGGTTTATGTAGATGCTTATGCCGTGAGAGGAAAACATAGGAAAATTTTGCAAATTTTGTCCAATATAGTTGCACGTTGATTCAGCCATGCATTTTTTCTCTCTGAAAGATCTCATCTACTACAAAGATAGGAATTTTGAAGAATTTTAGTCCTATAGGAAAATTGCCTATATATCCCTTTGGAATAAATTATTACACCCTATGAAATTTCCTTGGATTCCTTTGAGGTGTATAAAATAAAATCATAGGAAATTTTGAAGAAACCCTAGGACGAGAAGTTAGACTTTATGAAAACTTAACTTTCGTTCATGTATATCTATCTCTTGGAATTTCCAGATTATTCTCGTGTTGCATCCAAAGGCCACAATGAGAACTTTTATGTACTTTATTTAAAATTCACGTTGGACTTTAATTTGCATAAGAAGAATATTCCTGCATTATAAAAGACGTCATGTTCGCTTGTTGGTTTCAGCCAGCCCAAACCAGCCAGCCAACAGTATTTTCCTCTCACAACGAACCAGCACCAGCCAGCCCAAACCAGCCCACAAACCAACCAGCGAACAGGCCGGAGATCTCTTCGTCTAAAATATCTCTGATGCCAGCTTTCATGTGCAGTAGAGTATTAGTTTGAAAGAGTGGTCCGCCACAAGAGTGGATGCAGGATTAAAAGAAATCCTCGCAACTCAACGCGTGCGACGACGTACGTACGGCGCAAGATCCGCCCGCCCTGCAGCTTCCACTTCCACATGCCAAATGGCTCGGCTGGGATCCATGATCCGATCTCAACCACTTGATCCAATTAAGCCGTGAATGAATAATATAAACCCCCCACCACCACACAAATATACTGTACAACTGCTGTTAGTATTAGTATTAGTATTAGTATTAGAGCGAGGTTGCTCCCCAAATAAACTAACAGCTAATTGATGAATCTCGATCAAGTTAGCTAAAATCCCGATCCGTACGAACAAGTTGTTGTTAATACCACTAGAAAATGAGACGTGCCGTGTGCGAGGAAATGAAAAGAAGAGCAAAACGTGAGACGGTGAGAGATCACGATACGTAAGCAGTAGCTGAAAGGAATGTTCCGCTTGATCGAATGCAGTCTCTGTGAGACTGTGACTGTCAATCTGACACGCTCCCGGGCGTTCGACAAGCTGCTACACAAAAGCTGAGGTGCTCGTCGGCCACCGGGTCACGAGGCCACTTGCTCCCTCCGGCGCCGCGAGGGGGGCACCCCGGATCGGGCGCGTCGGCGTCGCGCTCCACACAAGTCCACAGTCTCCGTGATGAGGAAAACAAAACCAAAAAAAAAAGGGTCCACAACCTAATCTGCATGCGTGACTGCGTCTGCCGCTCGCCCGCGTCCCCCCGCGGTGAAAGAAAACGTGCTAAAGTTTAGAGATCTAATACTAGTTTAGAAAAGTTTTTAACGATCCAATTCACCCATCCCCTCTTGAGTTTGAGTGGCACTCGAATCCCTGTTAGGACGCCAAAAATTCCCTACTCTAGCTAGAGTCCTTATTGGTTGCTTCTACCTCTTGTCTAGTTTTAATAGTAGTTTAATGATTAGTAATTTGTCTTTGCTGGTCGTAGCTCTTCCTATGCCTAAATGGTTTCATTTAGCTAGGGTTGTTACAACAAGTTACAACGTTTCCACAGAGCTATTGTTGTAAGTTTTGTAGATCAACTATTCAAAGTCCTTTTAGCTTATCAAATTGGAAAGATCTAGTTAGCAGTATAATTATTCAAATATGGGGCAACAACCACGTCAAGGTATATGGCACGCCCTGAACGAATAAGATTATAAATATGTATTGTAGGACACAGAGAAAGACAAATGCGAGTGTAATAGGATAGATACGATCCAATCCAAGCATACAATATATATATAGAGCACCTCTTTACCGAGCTGTATTAGCATCCACGACATTCGCTCCATTTTAAATAAAAACATAATGTGTGCTTTAGCTTTGTCCAAAGACTAGATTTACATGGAAAAATGCATATAACACCTATAAATAAAACCTATTAGTTTTATAAAATTTGCCATTTAATAATATCCTAATGTTTATTTATTTGGATTCATGAGTATGTTAATGTATTTTCATGTAAATAGGTCAAACATTTTTCAAAAAATAATATAGTACTTAGAAATTCCAACACATGGAGACACGTGGACGTTTTTTTTTTAAAAAAAAAAAGGAAAGAGAAGACCCGTGAAAACGAAACAATTCTTAAAAATTCCAATAAATGACCCCCGAAACTGTAAGCGAAAACGAAACGACGACCACAAACAAAACAGCGTCTCTCTTGTTTGTTGCCGCCTATCGCTTTTGCCTCCGCTCTGCTTTGATAAAAGCCATAATAACTCTCGGCCGTCCATTGCTCGCCTCCCCTCCCCCTTCCCCTCCTCCCCGCCGCCGTCTCCGGCGACCGCCAGCCTCGTCGTCCATGGCTTCTACAATCCCTAGCCCCGCCTCCCTCTCCACGCCCCTGCTCTCCGACTGCATCGCGCCCGCGCACGCCGCCAACGGGCACGCCACCAACCACCGACACCACCACCACCACCACGACAGCGACGGCGCCGCGGCGGCCTCCGTGTGCGGCGACGACGGCGGGGACCCGTTCGCGTTCCTCTCGGAGGACCGGCCGCCGCGGGACCGCGGGCCGTCCCCGGCCAACCCGTTCCGCAACGGCACGCCGGCGTGGGGCGGCGGCGCGTACGCGTCGGCGAGGACGCTGCTGCTCCTGCCGGTGGCCGCGGTGCGGCTGGCGCTGTTCGGGCTTGCCATCGCGATCGGGTACGCGGCCACGTGGGTGGCTCTCCGCGGCTGGGCGGACACGCACGGCAGGCTGCGGGAGGGCGGCGGGCCTATGCCGGCGTGGCGCCGCCGGCTCATGTGGATCACGCGGATCTCCGCCCGCTGCATCCTCTTCTCATTCGGGTGAGTTGCTCGGTTGCTGGATCGCCAGACGCGGTTACATGCTTGGATTGGGTCTGGATCGTAAACTCGGTCTCGTTTTGATTTTTTGATCTAATTTGAAACCTAATAATCGCTTTAATTTCCGGTAACCTGTCCTTTTTCTGAAAAATAATAGATGATTAGATTTGTGTGGCGAGATGGGGCTTTCTATTCCTGTGTGTGTCGATGACGCGATTGTGCGATGCGGGTTCGTTTGCTGGATTTGGAGGGTTGCTGATTCGCAACACGTGCGGTTTTGTTGGGAGCCCCTCAATGATGTGGTTGGTGGGACTGAGACGGACGGAGCCCGGGCTTGGTTTGCAATCTCTGCGGTCTGGGCCATAACAGCCGTCAGGTAGGCTTGTACATCATCACGAATTGCCTAGGTTTCTGGGGTATTGGGTAGTCGTTGCATTGTTGCCATAGCAACAACTACGTTGGCGCTTGGAGTCCTGAAGACCTGCTTTTCCTCTACCCTATCAAAGGCATTGTTGAGGTCACGTGGTTGGAACCTTATGTGTTGTGCCTCCTCTTCTGCCTTGGCTTCGGCTTGTCTGCGATTAAACTGGTCGATATTGCATGCTTCGCGTGCTAGCCTTTCTTGTTCTATTTCGCCAACTGTCGGTGGTTCGTCATTACTGATGACATTGATCAAGCCTCCTCGCCTTGGTGGGAAGGATGGGAATCGTGGGAACCCCGGAGAGTGGTCTGGGATATCTAGATCATATTCAACTTCTTCATTGTCACGATGCTGGAGCTCAGTGTGGATGGAGGCATTAGATGCGATGCCGGACGGGGAGCTTGAGCCACCCTCTTGAACTATGTGGACCGATCCTTCTTGACACTCCTCAATCCGAACCATGTCGATGAAGTTGCGCAGGCCATAGGGCTGAGCCTGGTAATTCTCCATAAGGCTTCGCACTCGGAGAGCCAAAGACCCGTTGCGAGGGTTGATCGGCGACGAACGGAGCGCCCTTCAGGAGTAGACGTGACCACGAGATCCGTACCGAGTCGTGCAGGATGACTGGCCCGAGTTGGTCGGGTAGATCTATTGTGGGTAGTGGTTACCTGCTCGGTAGGTTAATTTTGAATCGAATCTACCAGAGCTAGGGTTTCAGCAAGCTTGGTGCCGACCCAATCGATGGAGTTGAGCAGGTCGGTGTTGTCGATCTACCTCCCTTTGTAGCAAGGAAGCGAACGACGGGTTATCGGCGTGGCTGAAGACGATGCTGGTGTAGCCGGAGACAGATCCAACGTGGTCGGAGCCGTAGCCGATGCCGGTGAAGCAGTGGTCGACGCAGATCGGATCCGCACCTCCTCCGTGGTCATGGCAATGAAGTTGTCGGAGCCAGTGGTCCAGGTGATCTGGCCGATGGTGAACGTGAGGCCGTTCGGCGTAGCCATGGATCCGGGGATGATGACCATCTTGTTCTTCTGGGGAGCAGTACGCACACCCCCTACCTGGCACGCCACTGTCGACGAAATATGGTCGGTAGTCTACCTAGGGGTATGCCCAAGATAGTAGATTATCGGCAGACAGATGCGCAAGCTACAAACAAGATGGTGACGCAAGACAGACATGAGGTTTTATCCAGGTTCGGCCGCTGTGAATGCGTAATACCTACGTCATGCGTCTGATTGTATTGCTGTATGTCAATGAGAGATGATTTTGAGAGGGGTCCCCTGCCCGCCTTATATAGTCTGGGGGCAGGGTTACAGATCTGGAAACTAATCCTAACCAGTTACAATTGCCATAGGTGGCTGGATAAGGATTCCTATTCTAACCGACCAGGATCTTGCTTGATCTCCAAGTCTGCCTTGATTCCTTGCGCGGGACTCCGAGTAGATTGATCGGGCCGCGCGTCGTCTTCTAGTGGGCCGGACCCCCTGGTCCGGGCCGGCCCAAGCCTAGTCGTAAGGGTATAGGGATTAATACTCCCACAGACTCCATCACTTGTGTTATGATCCCGAATGTATCCAAGATATGAATATAATAATTTTGCATAATCCATCATTAATTAAGAAATGCTTAATTAAGATGACCTAACATTGTTAAGATGTAAATTATAAAAAAATTACTAAATTAACAAGGTCAACAAAATACAGAAATAAACACTATACTGTACTGATACTGTTAAAACAGAAAACTTACTAAGCACATAGTGCTATAGTTGGTTAGTGGCATAATTATGCAAAACCGTAGGATCAAAGCAAAAAAATCTACTTCCCATGTTAGCCTCGTTAGCAAAATAGTTTGGCTGCCATTTTGCTTTTTTTGGACTAGGCTCATATGAGCCTAAATCCAGACATCCTTAATTAACTATCAATTAATTAAGAGGCTACAATTTTGTTGCAATTAAAATTAATTGACAAACAACAAAACAACAAATTATGTATGTTTAGACATGATTAATTTTCTGGTCTAAAAACAAAACAATGTATAGGAGTAAAAACTCTACCATACTAATACTGTTAGAGTCCATGACTAAAACAGAAGATCATAGACACCGAAAATATGTCTAAACATTAACATAGTAAAATCATTCGCAATATAAAATATTATGATGCAATTTCTAAAGACTCATAAGTCTTAAAAAAGAATCTATTTACACTAGTAAATAATGCGCATCATAATTTGTTTAAACCATTAGGTCTAAAACAAGCATTTATATCATCAAATATAAATGCAATATATTGTAGTAGTGATTTGCGTTAAAAATGAGTGGGCTAAACCATAGGAATAAAAATACATTAATAATTGATAAGAATTATCATGAAATTCATAGAAACCGGAAAGGTCTATGTGCAAAAAAAAAAGGGCACAATCTTATCATCTTCTCTTCGAAGCCACACGGACGGTGCGAAACCATCGCTCGTCCTCACAGCCAAACGAGCGCAACAACTGCCGCCGGCCGTGAGTGCGGAAGCCGCGTGGGCTGCCTATCACCGGTGCGAGTGTCGTGCGGTCGACGCCATGGGGAGCAGCCAGCGGCCGACGGCGGTCGCGGGTACCAGGCTGCGCTGGGCCATCTGCCGCGAGGCCGAGGCCGCGCGGGAGGCCATCTCCGAGCCGCTCTGCTGTCGGGCCGGTCGCCCGGCCGCCTTCCTTCGGAGCTGCGCAGGGCTACAGATCGTGGAGTCACCAGCCACGGGCACTACCGACCAGACACGGGCACCACCACTGTTTCTGGTGTCGGATGCCGCCAGCAACCGCCGCCGCCATGCTTGGTCAGACGCACGGGCCTCGCAGCGAGCCCGCCGACCGGCGCGCGGACACCATAACCGGTCTGGTCCGCAAAGGCGAGCCACCACCGGCCAGGCGCCTAAGCATCGCTGTCGGCCTCAGTCCAGGTGCGCCGCCGCCATTTCCGGCCTTGCGCGCAGGCACACGGGAGCCACTGCCCCCGCTGGCTAAGCGCACGCGGTCACCGCAACCACCGGTGGCCGCCGCCGATGAGGCGCCAGGTACAGGACCGTCGCCACTAGCCAGGCGCACGCGGCTAAGCAAGCACCGTGGCCAACAGCCTAGGGCTCGCGAATGCTGCCACAGCAGACCTCGCTAGCAAGAGTTAGAAGAAATAATCTTGGCTTTCTTAGAAAGGTAAGAACATCGTAGATTAATGAATAATAACCATGATTTCTTAATGTACTCCTTCCTCGACGAAGACACCGTGGAATTTTATTCCAGTCTGATGCTTCTGTAGTTCGGTTCGTATCGCTGATGCAGTCCGCCGTCTTCGTTTCTTCATGCAGGATGCAGACAGCGATGCTAGCCTACGGCAGCGTTGCAGTATGTGCAGACGTTCGCTGTTGTCGCCGGTGAGAACAGATGCATGGCCTCGGCAGCCTCCTGTTCTTCTCGGTAGTTGCTCAGTGGAGAACGAAGTGCGTGATAACGTGTTGAAAGTAGAGAGCGATGATTCTCTGTTGTATTCCCAATGAACAATATGTACACATATACAGGCACTGGCGGAGCCGGGGGGGGGGGGGGGGGGGAGGGGGGGGGGGGGGAGGGCTGGCAGGGGCCATGCCCCCCCCCCCCCCAATGTTTGACAACAACAAAAAATTAGTAGTATAACTTAATATTTTTTATTTATATTAAGAGGAAGATTATATAAAATTCTTGTCATATATACCTATTAATATATTCTAGATAATATAATTATACAAAACACAATTAGATAATAAAATTATCGCAATGAAAAAGACCGAGCCGGCCCCCCCTAAGTATAATTCCTGACGGCCGGCCCCCCCTGACTATAAATCCTGGCTCCGCCACTGTATACAGACCCATGTGGACGGTTAGAGAGAGAGAGAGAGAGAGGTGAAAAGACACCTCTTAGATTAATCCCTAATTGATCACTAAATAATAATTCTTAACAAATACGAATGGAATGGAATGAGTTTCCTCGAGATTTGGCGTTGATCACCGGCTTGCATGCATCAGCGGCAGTCAACAAAGGCGCCATGGGCTAGGTCAGCATGAGCCTGCACCAAGTTTAGTATATTTGCTTCTGAAAAACGGCGGGATCTTGGCATATCACTAATACATGATTGATTTTGCGTGGAGTTGCACTTTAATTAATGGAGGCGGTCATAAAATCCAACCGTATCAGAAAATGCCGGGTGATTAACGAAGGCGGTCACTTTTGCCCGCCTCATAAAATTAATTTACGGATGTCTGCCTCGTAAGTTTATTTTCGGAGGCGGACACACTATAAGGCCCGCCTCCAAAAATACAGACCCAGCCCAGCCCGATATCCCGCTCGGACTATATATACTCAGACTTAGGGTTTCATTCTCCATTCTCACTCTTAGCTCTTCCCTCTCCCCACGACGACGCACACGTCTCTCTCTCTATCTCACTGGTCCTCCTCTCTCTCACTCCGATGCCAACATCTCTCTCTCCCTCTCTCGGCGGCACGCTGGGTGCGGAGCAGCTGCAGCGGCGCATCTCCCTCCCCCGTCGTCCTCCCAGCGGCGCACGTCCCCTCCCTCCCTCCGGCGCGCATCCCCTCCCTCCCTCCAGCCTGTGGCGGCACGCGTCCCCTCCCTTCAACGCGCGGGGCCTAGATCTAGGGCGGCGGCACGACCCATGGCCCCCTCCTCCCTCTCCTCTGGCGCGGCGTGTGGCCCACGGCGCCCTCGTCTTCCCGGCGACGCGGGGCGGCCCCGCCCGTGGCGGCGCGCATCCCCTCCCTCCCTCCGGAGCATGGGGCCAAGATCTGGGCGACGGCGCGGCCCTCGACTCCCTCCTTCCTCTCCTCCGGGGCGGCGTGCGGCTCGCGGCCCCCTCGTCCTTCTGACGGCGCACCTCCTCTCCCTCCCTTTGGCGTGCGGGGCCCGGATTTAGGCAGCTACGCGGTCGCCGACCTCCTCCTCCCTCTCCTCTAGCGCGGCCCCCAGACCCCCTCGTCCTCCTGGCGTCCTCGCGGGGTTCGGCACCCTCCTCCCGGTGGCGCTAGGGCGGTGGATCTACTGCGGCGGCGCTAGGCCCAGATCTAGGCCCATGCGGGCTTTTTTGTTTATTTTAATCGAGGCGGGCAAAGCGTCCGTCTTCGTTAATTCACATTTACCGTGACATTTGATTGAAGGCGATTGCAATGCCCGCCTCTGAAAATAAAAAATGACCACCTTCGTTAAGTTTTATGTACGTAGTTGTGTATGGTGCATAGGTCCTGCATTTTCCATTTATGTATAACCAAATTAAAACCACATGATCCTCTCTGACTCTGACGCCATGAGTAGGAAACTAGGAATGCGGGCCTGTCCTAGATGTGGGGGGAGTTGGGTGTAAAAAGAAAAGGAGCAATTTTCTCCAAAACTACAATGCATCTTTGTCGATTTTTTTGAAGAAATGTATCTTTGTCATTTGGCTGTCCAATATAATTGGCCTGTTCGCTTGTGCTGAAATTTGGCTTATATTGATGCTTATGCTAAAATATTGTGAGAGAAAAACAATGTTCCATGGTTGAAAAGTAGCTAAAGTGAACAGGGCCGGGTAGTACTCGTCCACAAAAAGATGCAATTATAGGTTTTGTAAAAGTCATACCAGCTTAAAATTTGATCAAATTTATAATTAGTATAAAAATGTATTTTATAATTAATTTAATGATACTATTTTGTATCATAAATGTTAAAGGTTTTTATATAATTTTGATTAAACATTAAATCGTTTTGACTTCCAGTTCATTTCAGCTGTAAAAGTTAAAATAAAACTCGCCCTCCCTTCTTCTTTTTAGAAAGAGCTCGCCGCCCTCCGTTCTTCGAACGACAAAAACACATACAAATATAGCTTCTTTTTTTTTGGAAAGGATAAACGAACCAGTTGCACACGTCTATGTGGCAGGCTAACAACACGTCTACCAGCTACAGTACTTGTTATAACCGAAGCAGTTGCACGTTGATTCAGCCATGCATTTTTTTTTCTTCTCTGAACTACTACAGAGATAGGAATTTTGAAGAATTTTAGTCCTATAGGAAAATTGCCTATAGATCCCTTTGGAATAAATTATTACACCCCATGAAATTTCCTTGGATTCCTTTGAGGTGTATAAAATAAAATCATAGGAAATTTTGAAGAAACCCTAGGACGAGAAGTTAGACTTTATGAAAACTTAACTTTCGTTTGTGTATATCTATCTCTTGGAATTTCCAGATTATTCTCGTGTTGCATCCAAAGGCCACAATGAGAACTTTTTTTGTACTTTATTTAAAATTCACGTTGGACTGTAATTTGCATACGAAGAATATTCCTGCATTATAAAAGACGCTCTGTAGATGTTCATTTATGAAATGAAGGATCTTGGCTGTTGGCTGTCATCTGACAGGATATGTACCGAGATCTCTTCGTCTAAAATATCTCTGATGCCAGCGTTCATGTGCAGTAGAGTTATTAGTTTGAAAGAGTGGTCCGCCACAAGAGTGGATGCAGGATTAAAAGAAATCCTCGCAACTCAACGCGTGCGACGACGTACGTACGGCGCAAGATCCGCCCGGCCATGCCAAATGGCTCGGCTGGGATCCATGATCCGATCTCAACCACTTGATCCAATTAAGCCGTGAATGAATAATATAACCCCCCACCACACAAATATACTGTACAACTGCTGTTAGTATTAGTATTAGTATTAGTATTAGTATTAGTATTAGTATTAGAGCGAGGTTGCTCCCCAAATAAACTAACAGCTAATTGATGAATCTCGATCAAGTTAGCTAAAATCCCGATCCGTACGAACAAGTTGTTACCACTAGAAAATGAGACGTGCCGTGTGCGAGGAAATGAAAAGAAGAGCAAAACGTGAGACGGTGGGAGGTCACGAATCATATACGTAAGCAGTAGCTGAAAGGAATGTTCCGCTTGATCGAATGCAGTCTCTGTGAGACTGACACGCTCCCGAGTCCGTCCCGACAATACTACTATACGCGCATAGACTCAGAGAGCAGAAATTGAACATCTGCATCCTACCCACAGTTTCTTCACTGTGACAGGCAGATAAAAGAAAACGTGCTAAGTTTAGAGATCTAATACTACTTTAGAAAAGTTTTTAATGATCCAATTCACCCATCCCCTCTTGAGTTTGAGTGGCACGCTCTGTGAAAACGTGCTAGGGTTGTTACAACGTTTCCACAGAGCTATTGTTGTAAGTTTTGTAGATCAACTATTCAAAGTCCTTTTAGCTTATCAAATTGGAAAGATCTAGTTAGCAGTATAATTATTCAAATATGGGGCAACAACCACGTCAAGGTATATGGCACGCCCTGAACGAATAAGATTATAAATATGTATTGTAGGACACAGAGAAAGACAAATGCGAGTGTAATAGGATACATACGATCCAATCCAAGCATACAATATATATAGAGAGCACCTCTTTACCGAGCTGTATTAGCATCCACGACATTCGCTCCATTTTAAATAAAAACATAATGTGTGCTTTAGCTTTGTCCAAAGACTAGATTTACATGGGAAAAAATGCATATAACACCTATAAATAAAACCTATTAGTTTTATAAAATTTGCCATTTAATAATATCCTAATGTTTATTTATTTGGATTCATGAGTATGTTAATGCATTTTCATGTAAATAGGTCAAACATTTTTTCAAAAAATAATATAGTACTTAGAAATTCCAACACATGGAGACAAGTGGACGTTTTTTTTTAAAAAAAAAGGAAAGAGAAGACCCGTGAAAACGAAACAATTCTTAAAAATTCCAATAAATGACCCCCGAAACTGTAAGCGAAAACGAAACGACGACCACAAACAAAACAGCGTCTCTCTTGTTTGTTGCCGCCTATCGCTTTTGCCTCCGCTCTAACTCCCGGCCGTCCATTGCACGCCTCCCCTCCCCCTTCCCCTCCTCCCCGCCGCCGTCTCCGGCGACCGCCAGCCTCGTCGTCCATGGCTTCTACAAGCCCTAGCCCCGCCTCCCTCTCCACGCCCCTGCTCTCCGACTGCATCGCGCCCGCGCACGCCGCCAACGGGCACGCCACCAACCACCGACACCACCACCACGACGACGACAGCGACGGCGCCGCGGCGGACTCCGTGTGCGGCGACGACGGCGGGGACCCGTTCGCGTTCCTCTCGGAGGACCGGCCGCCGCGGGACCGCGGGCCGTCCCCGTCCGACCCGTTCCGCAACGGCACGCCGGCGTGGGGCGGCGGCGCGTACGCGTCGGCGAGGACGCTGCTGCTCCTGCCGGTGGCCGCGGTGCGGCTGGCGCTGTTCGGGCTTGCCATCGCGATCGGGTACGCGGCCACGTGGGTGGCTCTCCGCGGCTGGGCGGACACGCACGGCAGGCTGCGGGAGGGCGGCGGGCCTATGCCGGCGTGGCGCCGGCGGCTCATGTGGATCACGCGGATCTCCGCCCGCTGCATCCTCTTCTCATTCGGGTGAGTTGCTCGGTTGCTGGATCGCCAGACGCGGTTACATGCTTGGATTGGGTCTGGATCGTAAACTCGGTCTCGTTTTGATCTTTTGATCTAATTTGAAACTAATAATCGCTTTAATTTCCGGTAACCTGTCCTTTTTCTGAAAAATAATAGATGATTAGATTTGTGTGGCGAGATGGGGCTTTCTATTCCTGTGTGTGTCGATGACGCGATTGTGCGATGCGGGTTCGTTTGCTGGATTTGGAGGGTTGCTGATTCGCAACACGTGCGGTTTTGTTGGGAGCCCCTCAATGATGTGGTTGGTGGGACGATGCTGTAGCGGAAGCTGAATGTCCGTGCCGCAGATGTGTTTATGGCGTGTTGAAGCTGACCTGCATGAATTGCAGCTTTGAAGAGACCAATAGGAAACGAACGGGTTAGAAACCGCTGTTGGACCATTCGTATCGTACATGCCTTCAGCTAGGTTACGTCTGGAACTGAAGAGCGAAAACGTGTGCACAGTTCAAACTGAGATGCCATGTGCATGTGCATGCTGAAATGAACTGTGGGGTGTACCATCTTACAAATGGGAATTTCTCCTGTGGTCTTCCATCGATTGCAATGATTTCAATAACCCGAATGGTGGGCAATTTCTCTATACTGAAAATATAGCAAAGGAAAAAACAAACGTGGCTATGGTGTTGTTTGTGTCTTAGGCTTTCAGAATCGCACAGGAATAACAAGTATTTGATTCAAAACTTTAGAGCATGGACAATGAGTGTTATCTTCTTTTGCTACATGTATTTACCTTCAAAATTTAGTTTTCTTCTGGCCATGGAATTTCTTTGTGCGCTGCTTCTTTTGCTGCTAGTTTACGCTGAGTTGATCTGAGTATTTGGATGCGTACTCTTTCTCAGAGTCTCTCTTCTTGTGATGCTAGTGTACACTGTCTGATCTTAGTCGGGCACTCACTTTCTTCTTATCAGGTACCACTGGATCAGAAAGAAAGGAAGGCCTGCTCCTAGGGAACTCGCACCTATTGTTGTTTCCAATCATATCTCGTACATAGAACCCATATTCTTCTTCTATGAATTGTTCCCAACCATTGTTTGTTCTGAGTCTCATGATGCCCTACCATTTGTTGGAACAATTATTCGAGCGATGCAGGTATGTATATTTCTATTTTCCTATGATAGCGTCTACATTTCCAAGTTTCTTCTAAGACAGCCTTTTCCAGGTTATATATGTTGATAGATTCTCACCAGCTTCTCGGAAGGCTGCTGTAAATGAAATAAAGGTAAGAACGGCTCCTCTCATACCCATAGATTCTCATCCTTTTATTAATTAGATATTGCGATGACTTGGTTGGCTTTAAAAGCATTGTATTGTATTTTGTCACATGTTAGCACCCCATTGCTTTATGTAACCTGTAAGTTATTGAATTTGGTTGCTCTACATTGACTTACATGGAAAAAGTAACATGCAGAAAGGGACAACTACAAGTTACTCCTTGCAGTTGCCTGCTTTACAACAACAACAACAACAAAGCCTTTAAGTCCCAAACAAGTTGGGGTTGCCTGCTTTACAGATCTTTTAATTTCATTTGCAGCAGACCGTTGATTCTAAAATCAACACCAACCAAATTATCCTAGAATAACATGATTGCCTTTTAGTTATTTCTTCGTATGGTACATACTCTCTAGGATGTCCTTTCAGAGAAAGGCAGCTTGCAATAGCTTCCCGCGGGTCCTATTATTCCCTGAAGGCACCACAACAAATGGGAGATTCCTGATTTCGTTCCAACATGGTGCATTCATACCTGGCTACCCTGTTCAACCTGTTGTTGTCCGTTATCCACATGTTCACTTTGATCAATCATGGTGAGCTTTCTGTATGGATATTCTTTTCGATGTACATTCATCTTTGTGCTTCAGCATTTTTTAATTTTTATCTATACAATGTTTTGTGTTTCAGGGGGAATATATCGTTATTAAAGCTCATGTTCAAGATGTTCACCCAGTTTCATAATTTCATGGAGGTATGCATGGCCTGCTGAATTTGGCCTAACAAATGTCTGAACTATTGTCTTTTTTGCACTTATGTCTTGCAAAATTAGCTCATCTCATTGATCATCTAATAATATACAGGTAGAGTACCTCCCTGTTGTCTACTCTCCTGAGATCAAGCAAGAGAATGCCCTTCACTTTGCGGAGGATGTAAGTATGTTCAACTCAAATAAATTTCTCATCTAACATCCTGTGCTTTTCACTAGAGGTGTGATAATGTGTGATAATATGTTCTCCCTACAACTTTTTATTCTTGCAGACCAGATATGCTATGGCTCGCGCCCTCAATGTCTTGCCGACTTCCTATTCATATGGTGATTCTATGATTATGGCACGAGCAGTAGAAGCTGGAAAGGTAAAAAGGCTAGCTATGCATAACTATGAATTCCCGAACAATTGCTCTGACCTTTTTTGCTAGAACATCTGCTATCCCTCTATAAGGAAATATGCCTCTAATAAGCTGAGTTTTCTATTTGTAGGTGAACTGCTCAAATTACATGGTAGAAATGGCTTGGGTTAAAGATGTAAGTTTTTCCTTAACTACATTGTTTGCATGTGTTTGCAGTATGCAGATGCTGCTGTTGTCAAAATCCATAAGGCAATAAAAAGTAGATTATGCTGAATTATTCCCTACAAGAATAGCTAGCTATGCATTAGTGTACTTGTATGTAGTGTGCCAATTCCTTTATCACAACCAACCGTTGAATGAAGCATTGTATTGTTATGTCTTTCAGATTTATGGTGTAAGCACAGCAGAAGCAATGGAACTATTGGAACATTTCCTGGCTATGAATCCAGATAACGAGTAAGACTCTTCATTCCTTAACAGAGAACTTCCATCAAGCATCTATGTTATTCTATTGTTTCATACATGATAAACAATGCCATTTCAACATTGCAGTGGACGTGTGGAAGCTGAAGATTTTTGGGCTCATTTTGGTCTGGATTGCAGTCCTCTGTGCAAGAAGGTACTGACACAGTATCTACAAATGCTATTAGCTTAACTGGATTTCCCTCGTTGCTGAACTTCTAACTCTTTTTTCCAGATATTTCACTACTTAGATTTAGGCATTAAGGAATCGATTACGTTCCGTCAGGTATGGACCTTAATTCAATTGAATTTTACATCTGCCATGGTGCTTCACAGTTTTTACATATGACACCCAAGAATACTGTAATGCATTGGTTCTGTATATTTCATTAGCGCTAAGGTTTATAGGTGTATCATGTATGCAGTTCTTGGTTGGGTGCGCGCACCTGAGGAAGCAACCATTGTTCCAGGGTGCCTGTGAGACCACCTTTGAGAAGTGCCGGGATCCTGAAACATCTGAGATCTCCAGGGCACAGCTAGCTGATGTCCTGCGGTTAAGCATGCTGCTGCCGTCTGATGATAAGGTAAAATCCCCATTGCCCCTCTGCTACAACACGTAACGCTGTTTCACCACCATGATGTCATACTCATCTGACCATGTAACCTTTGACAGATGCTGGAGCTGTTCAAGACGTTCGACATAGATGGCGACGACAAGATCAGCAGGGACGACTTCATGACGTGTCTTGGGAGGTTCCCGTTCCTGATTGCGTTCTTTGCAGCCCCGATCAATGGGGAAGTGTACATCGAGATAGTCTGAACACCTGAGGCAAGGCGATGCCGTGTAAGAGTAAAGGCTGGAACTGCCAGTGCCAGGCGCAGGCAGGGGATCCCTCCGTTTATGCAATGGGATACCCACCGGGGCTCCTCCACTTTGAAACAAAACCACCCATAGTGTTGGGTTGCATCAAGTGGCTGACCAGTATAGTGCGTGGATTTTGATTAGTTGCTTCGTTCAAATTATTATACTGACATTACGGAGATCTGTTGTGAGATATGCGCTGGACTAGTAGGTTGACGATGGAACTGAGAATGCACATAGAAAGCATCTGTAATCTGAACTGTAAGAAAACACTTTTGGACAAACAAGATTTCGTAACCTTAAGCTGTCTTCATTCTTGTTAGTTTTGCAACTCTTTGATCCCTCCATTCCAAATCAAAGTTATTTTGGCTGTTTGACTTTTCTAAATACAAACTGTGTATTTAAGACGTAACATATGTCTAGATACATAACTTTTTAGAAAAGCCAAAACGACTTCAATTTAATTTTGTTATGTTTCTATGAAAGCCAAAACGACTCAGTTTAATCTCGTTATGTTCCAAGACAAGCCTGTCACTTGCAGCTCAGAACGGATGAAAATGGATGTACATACTTGCATTGCGATTAATGAACGAACGGAATCAATCGATTGCACAGGGAGACGAATAAAATCACATTGCACGGGCTATTAATGAAACCACATTGCATGGGGCCATCACTTTGATAGCATCTGTTTCTACACTTTATTCGCTGAGGTTATTCACATGCATCAGAGACAACAAAGTAAAACCAAAGAAGCTCAAATGGGGGATGGCTCAAGGTGACTAAACGCAGACACTGCCTCCGCAAAAGAAACCATTTCTTTACAGTATAATGCGTCTCTTATCTCTCTTTTTTCTACTACTTTTCTGTTGAAGGTATTTTTACATCACGATGCACCTCTCTTTCTTCGATTCACTTCTCGACGGAGGTGGGACGTTGGACCTCTGCAAGGATGAGCACAATGTTCAGACCCATCAGTCATCAGCAACAGAAGTAGTAAGCAGTCATCAGGAAACATGGCGTGAACAGTACAAGAATAGGACCAAGAGAGCCCATGCGATGCTCACAACCAAGCTCAAAACATGATCAAGAACTGAGATAAGAGAGCCCATGCGATGCTCACAACCAAGTTCAAAACATGATCAAGAACTGAGCACAAGAGAGCCCATGCGATACTCACAACCAAGTTCAAAACATGATCAAGAACTGAGCATAACATGTTAGGTAAACTGTCACCTTCAATTTAAAGAGATGCTTCAAACAAAACACATAATTTTTTGTCTATTATAGCAAACTATTATAGCAAACTAAAGTGACCACGCATTCAACCTCTTTGTATGCTCTCTCACATAACACCATCACTTCTACCTGTTTAGGGGCATGAAGTAACCATTCATTGTTGGTATTAAGTGTACTGAGGGAAAACAGGTGACTTTCGCAAGTGAATCTTTAAAGACCTCGGAAATAACGTACTGGTTTGAATACAGTAGCTATTTAAGGATTCAAAACCAGGCAAACATGGTTATTTCAAGACAATAGATTGCAGTCATATTTGAATCCAAACTATAAGGATCATCCCAAACAGCAAGTTGATAAATGTTATGTGGTAATGTAAAATGAGGTTTTGATGGCGGTACAAGTAATACAAAGAAAACGTACCCTTGGACCAACAACAAGTCCTGGTCGGCCAGATTGAGTCGGTTGGTGCTGCGTCTGAGGTGGTTGTTGCTGTTGTTGTTGCTGCTGTGGTGGTGGAGCTTGAAACCTTTGTGGCTGCCGCTCAAACTCTTGCTGTTGAAGTGCTATAGCTAGCTCCAGATCAGAGCTGCAAGCATAGGAGGGCCAATGTGGTAGCGTTAGAATTTAGACAACACATGCAAAGTGACTCAGGAGTGCACATCTATGATGATTCAGCACGTTGAGCACATTCAAAATCACAGTAAGACATATATTGGTCATTCAAGTACATGCTAAGCCGACAGTCCAATACACAATGACAGCAAAACCATCAAATAGTCGAAGTTCAAAGTTACGGCGCTTGGTTAACAGCAACAATCAACAGATCAGAAAAGAAACTATAGCTTCAACTAGCATATCATTTATAGCCCTACTGACGGACATTTTCTGCACGGTACCAGTCATACAAGATTCACATGGTTGCAGAAATCCAAACTAGGAATGTTGTACACACACACAACAATAAAGCACATTGAGAAAAACAGGTAGGAAGAACATACTTTCCAGAAGTGTTGTCAAATTGAGCAAGATAATCCTGTGAACAAAGATAAATTTGAACTAGTTAACATTAATGTACCTAATAAAAACTACAGCAGTTTATTGACGTTATACATACAGCAGTACTCGTCATAGCTCGCTGTTCATTCCATGAATCATTTCTTGGAGTTTCAGCCTTAAATGGTGTGAAGTTGCTGGTAAGAAAAACCCCATCTCCATTCACCTAATGATTGTCAGTTGAGAATGAAAAAGATCAGTAAAGATTTTGATCTCAAGCGAGAATTAAAATAATCACAGGAGTTAACATACCTCATCCAACCTTTGCCATACCAAATCAGTTTGGCTTATAAAACCTTGATCAGTTGCTAGGAGATATAGACTTCCGTTGTACTGCAGAATAAATATACATAAGAAATAAAGACAGCTCCAGTTCAAGTACTAAAATACTGACAAAACTAGTATACCTTGAACATAGTGTTGAAGTGGTTATTACGGAAGAAGACACAAAGCTCACTTTCGTTAAGTCCCTCTTGTAAACAGAAGAGACTGCGACAATGAAATTTGACAATGTGATAAATGAGAATACAATTGAGAACATGTATTTAAACCATAGATTATTAGAAATATACCCATAGACAGTCAGCTGGTTAGCAGTGGTCTGCAGAAAATTATCAATCAGCTCCCCTGAAAATAAATCAATTTAAGTGTGAAGCCAAATATAGTAATTCTTGCATTGTACAAAGAGATTCACGCATGTACAAAAGTCAATAACAAAAAAAAAATCTCACATTGATGTTCTGTGGCCTTGTCACCCACGGAAGGGCTGCTTTCCCCAGTCTTGTCAGCCTGCTCAGCAAGAACCACCTCCCCCTCATACACTGGCTCTTGATTTTCATACACCATATTTGTGGTGCCAAGTACGTGCTCTTCACCTTGGTATATTGGTTCACATTCCTGAATGCTTGAAGGTAGAGGCTCAGATTTATCTAAAAAATCACTTTTCACATCCAGTTCTGTTGTAGCATGACCTGGAACAGCTCCACAAGTTGCAACTAACGAGTCACAAGCAGCCTCAGTATCATTAGACTGGCCATGAATTTGTACATCAAACTGTTCTCTGCAAGTTTCTTTATCACCTTCAACAAGAGTAGGAACAGCAGGTTGGTGATCACTGGTAGCAAAGGATTCATGAGACGGACAAGAGGGAGTAGATTCTGAAGATTGAATGGGTATATCAAGGTCCCCTGGTAACATATTCTTTATTCCACTGTCCTCTGGTTCTTTAGATGTCAAAGTTTCTTGGGATTCTTCAAGCACAACTTCACTGCCATTAACAGCACCATTTGTGAGCATGGAGCCATCATCACTCACAGCGTGATCGCCATGTTCCTCTTTTTTTGCAGCCCCCACCACCTCAGGTGCTTCTGACTGAAAACTCTCACTTTGTGGTGTCTCCATGTTGGACGATGAATGACTATGTGAAGTGTCCAAAGAAACTTCTCCATCAACTGCATCCCCACTTTCAGCTTTGGATAGATTGAGGACCCTCATCAGTTCCTCTTCTTCCTCAAGGTCACCTCGCCTTTTATGTGGTTCAGTTGAGTTTGAGAGAGTAAGTTCATCAAATGATCTCCCACGAGAAACACTGGGAGACGGAATCTTTAAAGTTGCAGTTGTTGCGGCAGCAAAATCAACAGTTTCTTCCTCCACATGTTTATTTTCTTCTGTTGGTTTACCTGACTTGAATTCAGCAAGTCCGGAGGCAAGAGCATTGTAGGACTTCGATCCAATAGCAGTAGCAGTTTCAGTATCCTAAATAAAGACAATATGAATCAGCAATGGTAAGCAGGTGGCTTGCAAGTTGCAAAATGAACTGTTTTTTATCTATTATATTGGGAAAATTACAGGGTACTACCAAATTAGTAAGGACCGTCCATTCTATTTAATCAAATGGCTAAGGATAAAGGAGATGACCTATTACCGGCAACAGGTCATCCATAACTATTAAATGCATCTTAGTGATTTTCTATTTGAAAGCTTAGCGTAATAGAAAGTAATGTATCTGTAACATGTACATATTAATTTTTTTTCCAAAGCGAGGAACACCACCATTTCGATCAGAAATACAAGTTTACCGACCAGAATCAAATAACGAGAGGAACGTGACATGGGCAGGCCCATACATAGTAACCTACAAACAGATCCAACGTGTATGTTCTTTTGTTCGCATCACCATTTGTCCGTGTCTACTGTTTGCAGTGAATAATTGCAGAGCTAACACAGAGAATGGATCCAACGTGTCATACAGGTGGGTTGTGAGAATGCAAGATAAATGTTGCAGGTGAGTGTTGAGGAACAAAACTTTTTTTTGGGTCATATGTAATATAAAATGTGGCAGAAGTGACAAGGGACAAGTCTAACTGGCAGTACTAGACAAAATTAAATTCAACCCGTGTCGAATTCGCAGATATTTTGTCAAGATAATGCGGTGGACCTTGCACGTTATTTTTTTCGAACAGAGGATAATCCCATTTCCAATCAAAAACAGAAAGCTTGCCTGTTAAATTGATGGACACGTTTCGAATTTTGACGGTTTCCTAACTGATGGACACAACCAACCAGTTGCGAATTTTATTGGTTTCCTAATACCCATATAAGGGGACAACTTCTCTATGTAGATAAAGTCGGTCAGTAATTAACTTTCCTTTTAAGTCTTTCCTAGTGCAACCACGTGAGGGCACCAGCTGCAACCGATTAATTGGAAACTACGTTTTTAATTGCACAAATCCTTTCAGAAAATGGATAATCTAGGTCTGCGCACGTGAGTATCTTAAAAGAGATCATTATGTAGACTATACAATTTTAGGCAGACATAAATATCGAACCAGAAGTGAATCATCAACACAGAGGCAGGTAGTCAGAGACTAGGGTATGAATCCTAGACTAACGATCGCTTTGCATAATAAGATAGTAAACATACCAAGTTCTGGAAAAGCGTGTGTGCCTACGCGTGCACGTGCACACACACAAAGACCTACCAAGCCAATGGCATAACCCAATTATGGAAACAAAGGGGCTTTCTACTAGGACTAAAAGAATCAGTTGTATCAATTAAAATACAAAAAAAACTATCACATAACTATGTCGGATGGTTTAGGCGATAGATTAGAGTGATAAAAAAAAAACTGGACCTACGAGGGTATGACCACCCCCAGGCATTGCATTAAGAAGAAGACCTTCTCACGCAGGCCCAGAAAACCCCCGAACCCCTGCCCCACCCTTACACAGCGGCACCGTCGCCCTGTGAGAACGGGCCGGTCCTTAGACCTGTGCTTTGGCATGGGACAGACGAGGGGATTTTTTTAACCCCAGCCTGAAATTTGCTCGCACGGGGAGTCGAACCCAGGGCCTGAGGAGTGCCGCCGGGACGCTCTAACCAGTTGGACTAGAGGCCCTTTGGCGGATTAGAGTGATAAAGTTAGTGCAAAACTTAGGAACAAAATGACATGCACAACTCTAACTGACATCAGCAACATCACAAGATAACACAGGCCTATAGCATTTTTGCTAAGTGGAAAGATAGCACACCTGAGGGTCCACAATCCATCCATGGTATAGCGGGATATCCAGAAGATCAAATATAGCACGTTCTCGGGTGAACTCAAAGTCATCAATCCTGCAATGTACACACCCCAGTAAGCATCAAAATAAACATATCATCACAGGCACACGTGACAAACAACTGGTCAACAAGCCAAAAACCCTTACGCACTTCCTGAACATCACGTTCACATCAATGCCTGTTGCGAGGCGCGGGAGAAGATCAATGGCATCCGCGACGTTCTGCTCCCTGTTGCGAACATACTCCTCGTCCTTGTCCTATGAATTGCAACTCGAAAACATTAACACACCAAGAAATTCCAGAACCAGCAACCCTAACTACTAGATTCCAGCCCGCAAGTTGCTGCTGCTGCATCCCAACACAACACCATTCCCGCATTGATCGACCCCGAACACGAACAATCCGATCTCTCGAGAGTTAGAGCCGAACCTGTACGGCGATGTTGGGGTCGATGAGGCGCTCGGCCACGAGCGAGAGCAACCTCTGCTGCGACACCTCGCCCTCGTCAGGGTTCAGGCTGATCACATTCTTCAGCAGAAGCACGTTACCTGCACAAACGCGCACCGGTGGCATGAACATCGCGGGCAGCCACTAGACACGCGGCGAACTCGCGAGGGTTCGGAGTCGAACGGGAGGGTGGGGAGGGAGCTCACAGATGGCGAGGAGGGGGCAGGGCCCGTTGTCGTTCTGGTAGACGATGGGCGTGCGTCGCCCGAGGAAGTCGACGGCCCTCGTCCGGTGCATCACCTCGGGCGGCTCAGCGGGCTGGGGCAGGGGCAGGGGATGGGGATCCGCCTCCGCCGCGCCCGGCGGGGCCACCGGCGACGGGAGGTGGGGCGAGGGGTCGGACGACATGGGGGCGGATCTCCCACGCGTTCGCCGCGACGCGGAAGGGAGGGAAGTCGCCGGAACCCTAACCCTAGGGCGACGCCGCGGGGGTCGCCGCCGAGGGAGGAGGCGCGCGCGTGCGGTGTCGCCTAGTGTATTGGAGAAGGCGAGGACGGCGGAGATGGGGAGGGAGGGGAATAGAATAGGCGGTGGGTGGGGGTCGGCTGGGAGAAAGTGGGCGGAGGGAGGGTGTATTTAGCAAAAGAGTAACCGCCTGTGATTTTGCAGATTAATCCTTCGTTAGTGAGTTTTATTTGGATTTGGTGCCTTAGCTTTGAGATTAGGGGGTGTTAAAATCCAGGGGCTAAAGTTTAGGGGTGTCGCATCGGGTGTGTACATGAGGGTGTCACATCGAGTGTTCGGATAGTAATAAAAAAATAAATTACAGAAGTCCTCAGTAATCCGCGAGACGAATTTATTAAGCCCAATTAATCCATCATTAGCACATGTACTGTAGCACCACATTGTTAAAATCATGGACTAATTAAGTTTAAAAAATTCGTCTCTCAAATTAGTCTCAATATGTGCATTTAGTTTCGTAATTAGTCTATATTTAATATTTCATGCATGTGTCTAAACATTCGATATGACAGTGCTAAACTTTTGTCCGAGAGAAACAAACAGGGCCTTATTCGGGCTTGGGAGTTGGGAGGTTTAGCTGAGGCTTGGTTTCTGGGATTTTTGCGGTTAAGGGCTGCAGTTTCGATTATTAGCTGTGATGTGTAATATTGGAGGAGGTGGTGGTGCTCTTGTAGAGAGTTCATTGCTACTAACACAAGTCTACAGCAACTAAACAAACTTAACTAATCCAAGTAGTTTTTCTTTTTCGAGAGTACAAGTACTTTGTGTCTTTTATCGAATACGTCCATTTGTTTTTAAGGCAAAATGATACGAACCGATTATTCATGTTTTTCTATTACTATAAAAACAACTTCTACAAAGGATTCCATGGCTAGTGGGTAGTGGCTCAGTGAAAGACCGTGAGATGCATAGATCAACCTAGTGGTGACACGCAAGCGTGGGAGTGATAGGAGTGTCTTAGTAAATGGGGCAAGTGAAGATAATCAAACTAGTAATAAAGGAGTAATGACAAACGGTGGTTCCGACAAGAGGAATGTCATAAAATACAGGAGGCGGACAAGATGATGACGTTTTTGTTCTCAATCACATGACTATAGTGTTTCCCTAGGTTTATTTGGCTACGACATTCGTTATCCACAACGAGAACATAGCAAAAACATCCTTCGTTCCGTCGTTAATGTGGTGCAATTAATCAAACCTAAGAGGTATGGAATGTTCATGTGACTCCTGAACCGTTGCACCGGGGAGCCTTTTGGCGCCTACAGGTAGGAAAATGAAGAGCAATACACTCGGGAGCCTTTTACGCTACAGTTTGCTAACTGAAACGAAGAAAAAACCAACACACAATGACAAGGTGGCACGAGAGTAAACCTTGTTTTTTTTAATCAAAACCTTTGTTAGTTTCAAGTAAGTTCATGTAACTTGGCATAGCAGCCCCAACTATGACCTAAAACACAAAACACATGGGTACCATTTCGACAAAGAGCATGTGTCATCAAAAGGATTTAGCTGTCGCACCCGGTGGCAAATGGAAGAAGATCTTTGACAATGAGTCACTGTAGCTCGCAAAGCGACCTTAGCTTGCGCATTAGAGTCTTCCAGGGGTGGAGTGTGAAACTTAATTAGCAGAGTGGTGCCTAACTAGGAGGAAAAAAAGTTATAAGTAGACACCAAAAGAAGAGAATTTTAGCACTTGAAACATTTTCAACATCGATACACCTCCTTAAAAAAAGAAACATCGATACACCTAGTATTTCAAGATGTGTGTCAAATCACTGCTACCTTCTGTAGGCTAATATCTAGACATAAGTATATCTAGATGCATAGTAAACAATATATACTTAGAAAAAATAGAACAACTTATATAATTTTAGAAAAGATGGAGTCGCTTTTTGTTTGTGATGATGATTAGACGATACATAGATACACCGAGTGTTTGTTTTGTAGAGAGCGAGAGGGTGGGTGTGGGCAGTGCCCGTGTTGACTTGTGAACATAGCTCCCCAATGGAGGACCCCAAGTGGAGCATTCAGGAGCATAAACCCCAGGTGACAACGAACACACGAGCTAGTGAAAGATGCAAACGGCAGCAGGGCACGTATAGCGACTAGACCGTCTAGAAAAGGAGATGAGACACGACTGTGATGACTTGCCGTCTGGGAGCACGCTTGCTGGACTTCTCCACATCGATCAGCCGGACGGTTGGGCACGCACGTCACGTCGTCGTTTCCTTGTTTGGATGCACGCATCCATCGCTGGCCCGACTCGAGTCTTTCTTAACGCTGAAGGAAGGAAGAGGACGCGCTTTCCATCGGGGCGGCCAGCTTGGCGCAGTCGTCGTCGTCAAGTCCAACGGACTCGCTCCTCAGACGTGTCTAGCCAGCAGAGACGACGGATGCGGACGGATATCACTGATATTACGTTCGTTTTTATATTTATGTTTGGTTTCGGATTCAAACACGGATAGTGTCCACTATGCCGAATAGGATATGATTGGTATCGACATCATAAATATACGATTTAAGTATTCGGATACGAATACGGTATCATATATTGAATATTCAGACTCGAATACGAACAGATCTCAACCTCTCTAAACGGCGAATACGATCGAAAAATATCCGTACTGTTTTCATCCATTTGGCCAGGCACGCCACCCAACCCGTACGTTTCCTCTTGGAGCATCCATAGCTAGTACCAAATCCTTCAGGGGCGACCAAGTAAAAATGCATGCAGCAGTCGCTATCGATCCGGCCGGCCGTTGCAACGGTAAAGAGCGCGCGGTGGTTGATCGTGGACTGGATTGGAGCGCGCGGCGGCAGCTGATGACCGTGACCCCGCTTGCACGCGCCATGTCGATTATCTGCTCTGCTGGCGCGAGGATTATGCTTGCTGATTGCTGCATTGCGCGCGCACCTAACCACGTGACCCACCGACAGAATGGTGCCTTTCTGTCCGAAGCAGGAAGGCGCTTTGGAATGAATGGTCCATGCCGAACAACGCCTAGCCGTGCCGCACACCAGGTGCCGGTGAGACACTTTTCCTTGCCGAATGCCAAACACGATCGGCTCCTCCTTTCATTACAGGTTTTCCTTTTTCTCTCAAAGACCCGATCTTATCAGCCGGAAACGTGGGGCATGGCCATCCAAAATATTCATGTTCCCGACTTGAAAACAGTTACATTTTCACATTATAAAGTATCACCTGAGTTTCCGTTTCCATTCCCGTTCCCTTCTAAGAACATGACTACTAAGGCACGGATACTCCATCTATCCCAAAAAAATAGAAAGAGTATGATTCTTGTTTTTAGTTCGATCATACAGGTGAAAAAGAATACTGATAGTTATGTCATCAAATGAATATTACTACTAACTTAATAACAGAGTATATTTTTATAGTACCGCTAAAACGTTTGAAATCACGGAAAGAAAAGCGAAAAAAAAAGATAAAATGATTTGTGCAATGCGATCGTTGTTAATGCACGGCAAAATGCAAGTGTTACACATGGGCCTTCGAAGAACTGCCAGACCATGGGCCGGCCCAGTCTACGCACTTTCTCTCTTCTCATTGGACGGGCCGTCAGGTAGGAAGCCCAGCCCAGTTTTTCTAACGTGTCGCGGATACGTCGCCTGCGTGCGGTAAGGATAAAAACGGAACGGAAATATCCTGAACTGCATCGTTTTCTATATTTAATCCGATTGAATCCGTATTTTTTTGTCCGACTTTACTGTTTTTGCTTTCACATTTGAGATGTTTCGTATTTCAAATGTAAAAGTAGAAAACGGTTTACCTATTTTTTTTGACCGTTTTCTACTTTTCTACTTTTAATTTGAAATATTCCGAATTCAAAATTCGGTTTAAACCGAATTTGGTCAACTGCACAGGTCATACAGCCCAATTACAGGCTGCTCATCACGCAGCTACGTTCTTTCTACTGGTGGCTAGCTGCCATCTCTTATAGACGGCGCCCAGCCTCATCTCTCTTATTATGCATTTGGTTGTGCACTTGTTTAATGCTATGCACTTGAACTAGATCATGCACTTGTTAGTTGTGAACTTGTTATGTATTTGGTCGTGCACTTGTTTAATGCTATGCACTGTGGGTCGGTATTTCGTATTGAATTTTTGTATACCGACCGTGTTCGACATAATTCCGCGCTTGAATTGGTTTGTTTTCGAAATTCTAGATATTCTGTAAGTCTGCTTTCGCTTTCGTTTTCGTATTTTAAACGTAAAAGTAGAAAACGGCTGACGAGTTACGTCCTCGCTCGCCCCCGCCCGCAACTTCTCTGCAATTTGCGGCCACCCTCCCCTCGCCCCGGGGCCCCGATTCCCAAGTCCGAACCGACACCGCCGTCGCCTGCGAGGCCGTGAGCACGTGCCTCCTCTCCGGTGCGAGCCTCGCGGTCCAAATGGGTCTCGTCGAGGAGGGGGAGGCGGCGAGGCGCCCGTCGCCCGGCCGAGGTAAACGCGCTGTCCCGCCGCGCTCTGCTCGCTACACGCTACTGCGGTATCGCTAGAGGTTGTTTTGGTGGACAGGATAGGCTTCTTCTTCTTCCCTTTTTCTCCCCGATGTGGGTGCTGTATTGTTTCGCGCCGTGCCGCGAAGAATATATATAGATCGTCAGTGTGTCTCATCTGAATTATTGTTCAAACGTGTTCCGCTGCAGATATTATGTTTTGTTTTCCCGGTGTCTGAATAGGGAGGATCATATGCTGCATCGATGCATTCCTCGTTGCGAAGGACCGGAAGATCGGTCGTCTCTCGTCTCTCTGTAACCAATGCTGCTCTGAAATCCTGTTGGCTGCTCCAATTTTGCTGTAAATCTAGCGTCAGTAGCTGTTAGCTTGCACATCCTCGTATACATACAGTGAAGATAGGGTTGCCATGCCAGGCATGTAGCCATGAAGCTTTCCCGGCTTCTCGAATTAGTACTGCATATACACAGAATGTCTGCTTTTTTAGCTTTCACTTGCTGATCATATGGGGAGAAGTAGGACGAGCAGACACAAAATAATTCTTCTTTTGAGTTTTGATCTATTCACAAAGAAAATCACTGTCCATAATATGTTATTCTTCTACCATAAAGAGAGTTTGATTTGATATGATATCCGTTGGAAGAGTGGGTGGGTATGCTTTAACAGTTTGTGACTTGAGATGTTCATTTTCGGTTTCGTGCAGGTCATGAACCTGTAAAATATCGATTCCTTGCCAGGAGTAATGATCACTGGCAAAGTGGCAAATGAAACATGTGCTTCGAGGTCTTGAGGATATAATCAGGTAACATGTGCTTCGAGGACTATTAAAGGATTTGTCCCATTTAGTTGATGCAACTAGTAATTGACATACTATTTTGATAATTAGAGCTTTGTATGCATGGATTGCTTAATAGTCCTATGACACATGTGCAGAATACAACACCTTCTTCCTTTTGTTTTCTTTTCTAGCTTGACTTCACAATTTGACGGCCTAGCGGTTTCAAGAAAAAGAAAAACGAGCTAGATAACTGTCTGGCACTATTCCCTTGTTATTGTTCTTAGTTAATAATCACTTAATCTTAATTATATCCTCAGAATTTTGTCTAAATTGTTCACTTAGGTGTGGATACAAACATATTGTAGTCTACAAATCAGTTGCCGAAAGTGAGAATTTGATTGGAGAATATGCATCATGCATGTCATGAAATTGAGCTTCAGGCATCAATGATAACTGATAAATGGCTGTAGTTTGATAGAGAAAAGTCATGTTTTCATCATGGGCCCGAAAGAAGATTGTTTCTCTTAACCCAAAACAATATGGACTCCATCATAAGGACTGTCACATCTCAGAAACTGCCAAAAAATCTAAAGCGCCATTACTGGTCTTTAGTCACAAAGTCACAACCGTGATGTATCGTATACTGCACATAGTGTGGCTTCCCTGAAAGATGTATGTTTACTAGGAGCTAATGACATCAATCCCTTGGATGCGAACCTGAGAGGTTAGGAACAGACTCCTAGATGAAGCAAAACAGAGATCTTGTTGCTTGAACCTGTTCGTGTTTTTGCCATTTGAACCTGAGTGTCACATCATTGTTTCGGCATTGCTCTATTATAAGATTAATAACTACTGTTTGATGATCCTTTTTTTCTCTCTCTCCAGAACCACTGTTTAGGACTGTCAGGACCAATATTTAAACCTGGTACCAGAGAGCTATAGAATCCTGTTATATGTTATATGTTGTGTATTGCCGGTGTAATTACTAACATTAATTTCTCTGATCGCTTACATATTGGCACCGTTTGGCTTACCCCATATTCGGCTTGTTCGGCTTTTTTTTTTCCGCCGGAACAGTGTTTTTCTCTCACAACAATTCAGCTAGAACAGTGTTTTTCAGCCAGTTTCAGCCAAAATTTTGCCAGCCGAACGGGGCCACCCCCCGCTTTCTCATCTAGCTACTGGAGTAAGACAGGGAAATTCTTGAAGTGGTAATGCCAATCTCGGTAGTAATTCCATCAGGCATGCTACATGAGTAAGACAGGGAAATTCTTGAAGTGGTAATGGCAGTCTCGGTAGTAATTCCATCAGGCATGCTACATGAGTAAGACAGGGAAATTCTTGAAGTGGTAATGCCAGTCTTGGTAGTAATTCCATCAGGCATGCTACATGGACACTCACAGTGTATCCCATTAGAAACACGTGTTAAAACATCACTTATTGATGGTGTCATCATCCTTGTTAGGAACATGTTGCAGCGTCTATATTCCACTACAGATGCTTCTTTCAGTTTTGCGCTTATTGCGATAGGATCCGATATACGCAGGCTTGCTCGGCGTTGTTGTTCTATTTGTGCCTCTCTCTAATACATCAGTTTGTAAACCATCACTGGTACCAAAACTTAGTTGCCCATTACCTTCTGGCTTCTGAAATGACCTCCCACTTCGCCGTACTCTCGCCAAATGGTAACAGCAGCCTGTTCGTTTGGCTGTGGCTTGTCGTAAATGATCGTAAATTTTCAGCCGGAACAGTATTTTTCTCTCACACAAACCAGCCAGCAGTACTTCTTCACGAACCAGCAACGATACGAACCAGTCAACCGAACAGGCTGTTAGTTGCAGCTCTGTAGTCGACAGAGTAGCTTTACAATACCAAAACAGTGAGTAGCCCTTGTTGGTTGTTTCCACAAGAAACAACAAACGGTAGGTGAGCTGGCTCACCAGGTTGCTCCCTTACTTCCAGATCGATACAGCCATGGATCCATTCCCATGCTCTGTTTTTCATTTCCTCTGACAACACACCTCTCTTCTCTATCTGTGTGCAAATTTTCTCACTGGATGCCACTTCATTCTCTGCAGATGAAAAGGACTCTCCGGAGCACCACCGCAAATAATTGGGAACGGAGAGCGGCAGGCTGTGACTGTATGGTTCAAAGTCCAGACCACGGGCTGGGCGCGGACAGTGGAGCAAGCAAGGACGGACAGGCACGCACGAAGCCACGAACGCACGCACGGGCGGCTGGGGCCGCGGGGGCTACAGGTACAGGGCGCCCCCCTCGCCATGTGCACGTGTGCATGAACTTGTTCCCCCGGCGTTCCATCACGCATTCATGCGCGCCGCGGCTGTTGCCGATTGACTCGGCGCTTGCTCGCCCGTGGCGTCGGAGGGGACATGGGGGTGGCCCGAGCTGGCGGGGCGCGGCCCGCCGGAGACACGGCACATGCCCTGCCTCTGCCCGCACGGCGTGCGCAGTTCGCGTCGCCGCACTGCTCATCAGGAGACGCGCGCACTGCTGCTTGCTCCCGCGCTGCGAGGGGCCAGGGCTCAGGGCTGGGCGTGCGTCCTCCCAAGCCTCTCCAAATCCCAACTACAGTCACGCGGTACTCGCCCAAGCTTCTCTGCCGACCCAGTCTTGCATTGGAGGAGCTGGAGCTGTGCGCGCCTGGTGTCCAGTTGGGATGCAGGGCAGGTCAATTTGTGGTGCAGGCCGGGCAGGAGTTCTTGAGATCGGTTGCTTGCCCCAACACTGGTGTATATCCCATATAATAATAATCTGGTCAAGATTGTTTTTCCTTTGAAAAATTATCTGGTCAAGATTGTCTCGCAACAGGAGATTTCAGATTTGCATGGTCAGGTTCAGGTACAGTTCTTGGAGGACTCCTCCAGCTGTATGCATACAGTATGCCTGTGAGTTGTGCTGCTGCAGCTACATGCCGCCTGATACTACCTCTGACAGACAGGGCATGAACACCAGCATCTTCGCGTACTATACATACCTGAGGAAAAGCTTATGATTGGCTCACCTGACCGTATTACGCGCCAGTGCACTCGAGAAGCTAGCAGGCAAACATGGAACAAAGCAAGGGGGGTGACAACATGATGACAGTTAAGGTACGCGATGCCTTTTTCCTCTTGAGAAGCAGGGAGGCACGCGGTGCAATTAGGGCATATTCTATTGTAAGCACTACGCTAAACATCAGCAGGTGTTTGTGTGTCTCATCTAGCTAGTGTGGTGGGTACTAGGAGGGGGCTTAAGATACTGCCTAGTGATCTTGAGACATGTGCTGCTGCTAATGCTTCATTAAAGGGTGAATGGATCGCAGTAGGCCGCTGCCGCTGCAAACACATCCTTAATTGTTTTTAGGTTTTGACGTTTTGTTTGGCTTTGTGGGACGTTATTGTTGCTGTAGTAGTAGGAGTAGAGTAGTGTAGTAGTAGTAGGGGGGCGGATGATGATGCACTGCGAGCCTGCTGCAACCTACGGCCACTAAATTTTTTATACGCTTTTGGCGCTAGCATATCTTTCAGTGATCACAAGAAGCTACGGTGCCTACCCTGTTCATCTGCTGGCCCATTGGAGGCAGGCTTGCTACAAATGGAATCGATGGGGCCAATGCACAACTGGATAAAAATGATTTTTTTTATTTTACTTTTCCCTCTTGCTTGGAAAATACAGTGTATATACTCCACTAGTTTGTAGTGTATATGATGCAATGCGACGATCTGTTATATACTCAATTCAGTTTATTTTTTCGGAAAGCTCGACAAGTCTCTGTCCATGTCATTTATGCCCTCTTTGATACTCTTTGATAAGGCTTTGTTTGGGGCTTCTCCACCGGTTTAAAAGCTCGACAAGTCTCTGTCCATGTCATTTATTATGCCCTCTTTGATACTCTTTGATAAGGCTTTGTTTGGGGCTTCTCCACCGGTTTAAAAAAGTCCCTCAAAACGAGCACACACGAGGATTTCTTCTGAAGCCAAGACCAAGCAAAAAATGGTGAAGATGAAGCCATTTCGGCCATGAGCCGAAACCACCAAACCGTGTCTTTCCCTGGCTTTTCCGATCCATTTTTGAGAAACCCAAACCCTGAGCTAAAGAAGACCTTATTAAAAGATGCTATACCAAATTAAAAGCCTTGGACTCAAGAGTCCCTACCAAAAGGTAAAATAAAGGCAACAACAACATCGAGAAATCGGTAAAACACCTCAAGGTTCTCGTTCTATGTTTTCTTTTTCTTAAAAAACCAGGGTTGCTCCACACTAGAACAGTCTGTCATACACACACCTAGCTGAGATTAATTTGCACATGTGAATACTCCCTCTGCTTTTATTTACATGTCATATTAGCTTTGTCCTAAGTCAAACATTTATATCTTTGACCATCGATTTAAAAAAAAATCGTGACATAAGATTTGTGTTTTAAGATTTATTGTAAGAAATACTTTCATATAATACATAATTTATATGTCGTGAAACTATAAGTTTTTTTTAAAAATAAAAGGTCAAAGATAGCAATGTTTGACTTAGGACAAAGCTAATGTGATGTAAAAAGGAAGGGAGGGAGTGCTACGCCAAGCTTACATGGAAGAATAACAATATTTATGACACCAAGTAAATGCCGTTACATTCATATCATGAAATATTTTTTTCATAGTAAATCTATTTTTTGTCATAATTGCTAACAATCTTCTTTACAAACTCGGTCAAATAAAAGATACTCTAACTTGTGACAAAGCCAAGACGTCACTCTTTACTGACAGAGGTAGCACAACATAAGCTGGCTGGTCCGGATTTTGTCTACATTTCTTTCAACACATTACAAGTACTATACAATAATTTGTAACTCAACTCAACTTGATGCACGATGGATCCATAGCTAGCATTTGTTCTTATTATATGTACTACATGCGTAGTATGTTGTGTAGTCATATGGAAAGAATAAAGGAAATTGATCGAAAAAAGGGGCGTAAGGAAATGAAAGTAGCTAGGCGAGGAGGAGGGAGGAGGGCGCTACTAGCTACTAGTAGGCAGCTAGGGAGCGAGGTGATCAGTGCATGTGTGAGTTGAGAGGTGAAGGGACGGAGGGGGTAGAGAGAGAGAGAGAGAGAGAGAGAGAGAGAGAGAGGTGATCGGAGAGGAGGCCGGCGGGCGTGGGGGTGGTGAGGCATGCAGGCATGTGACGCTTGGCCCAGCGGCCATCAAGTCGGCCTTCTATTGCGCTTTCTTGTCAAGCCGCTGCGACAAGGCATCCCGGCCTATTGCATCTATTTGCTCGTGGAAACGACGGCCGGACGGCCGGCCGGGGGCGTCGCCTTGGCTTGGGCTTGGCTACCTGCTGCCACCGCCGCCGCGCGCTGCATGCATGCCTGCTCGGCGGCCTCGGCTCCGTCCGTGTCCGCCTCTCTCCCTCTCTCGACGAGCTTGTTCGGCTGGACCGAAAAAAATCACTGTTAATGCTAGAAAACACTGTTTATATGGGTATTTTGTGAGAGAAAAACACTGTCCCAGTTAGAAAAACAAGCCAACTTCTTGCTCAGCCGATCAAGATTGTTACCTGCTGGCCTCTGGCCTCTGGAGAAAAAAAAAATGCTACTGTTATGGTATAGTGCCACCAGTACGAGGCCACCACGCATAGCATTGGACACCCCAGCGGAGAGCTGGCGTTGTTGGAACAAAAGGCACAGCAATGCAAGGCACCATGCATGGTGGTGGTCCTTTTTATGTTATAGTTTCCTTATTTATATATAATATAGTTTCCTTGCTCCCCTCTCCTCTCTCTTTCTTATTGATCGTCTTTTTCTTTTGTTGCTAGCAAATTAAATATCCTCCTGCAGGGGATACATATATGAGTCAATTATTTGCACTACGCCCTGCATGCAAATATGTACTACACCTTCCGTCGAAAAAGAATGCCAATCTCGTTTTTTCGAAAAGTCGATGAATCTCAAGTTTGACCTAATATATACTAAAAGTTAATATTGATAATATGTAATAAGTACTATTAGATGGATTGTGAAATATATTTTCATAATAAACTTATTCGAAGATACAAATGCTAGTATTTTTTTTTATAAATCTGAATCTACAATGACTCATGCATGAATGTATTCTGGGCGAGTTTGTTGACATTTTCAAGGTTAACTTTGTACTTATCCTACTAGAACAATTAGAAATTTATAAAATAAATAAATAAAAGGAAAACCATACACCAATACTAGCTTGTACTAGCAATGAAATAATTCTGATAAATTAATTCAACATGTTGGTTACATTAGCCGGCCTGGAATCAAACTTTGGTGTTATTAGCGTGGGAAACACTAAAACGTACAGTGCCCTAACAAGTACTAGAACTATTTGTAGGCAACTAAGCTTCCAATTAGGACCTTCCTGTGTTCAAGCGCGCCACTGTTGAAGAAGAAGCTAGCTAGAGCACAAGATCGAGGTGGGGGCCATCAGTAGACTTGGGAGTTTGTCTAGTTCCCTGCATGCCTTGAGTGGAGAATTAAGCAGCTGGCTACTCTATAATTGCGTGCATTAATGGAGGTTTGCCATTTTGTTTCCTTTGATTTGATTTGAGGTCACAGTAATTTTGTGTGTGTTTTAGTTATATTCTCTTTTACAGACCGATCCATACATAAAGATTCACTGGCACAAGTGTTTCTGTTGTCAGCTTCATTCGCACGTCAGGTGATATGCCTGTCAGGTGGTCGTAATTCGAATCATCATCATGTCGTGGCCGCACCCTTTACATGAGCACAGAGACTGGCAGGAAGAGCAGCTTTTCTAGAAGTAGTTAGTTTTGCAGTTAATCAGCAGCTCTATAGAAATTTACAACTCAAGTCAATGGCAGCTTTGAAAGTCTTACTCCGACCCATCCTTTTAAATTCATAAATTGTAAGTCGTTTTGGGTTTCCTATATCTGCATTTTTTCATATTATACACCTAAATATATCATTATGACTAAATACATGTAGTAAAAATTATGTATCTAAAAAGTTCAGAATAACTTAAAATTTGAAACCAATAAAATTATTTAGTACTCAATCACGATCATGCAGTGGTATGCATGGTCAAGAGCAAGAAGAGATGCTGTCGATTTTTGGGACCTGCAGCTGCAGCGGCAGCATCCGATCCAATCCAGAGGATGACAGTCGTCAGGCCGGCCGCGCGCCCGGCCTGAGTGTGTCATTCAAAATCCTCATGGCACGCCTCTCAAGGCATGCAGTGCAGCGCACCTCGGGTCCGGTCGGCATCCATGATCCATCCCTCCCAGCTCTCTGCCGTCTGCACTTGTGCAGTGCAGCAGCAGGTTGCTCCGTCTCTCGTTCTGGACGTCGAGCGACGACCCCAAACTCCAAAGGGAATGAGTTAGTTAAGCATAGGGATTTGGGCATATTATGGCCTGCCACACACACACACACACTCTCTCCTCTTCTTTTCTCTGCCTCTCTCTCTCCTCTTCTTTTCTCTGTGTCTCTCTCTCCTCCCTTTACATTGGGTGCGTGTACATATATATATACTCCTACGACACATACAACAACGCGCGCACATTCATGTGGACGGACGACGCGGTGTTGGTGTGGGTGTCGTGGATGGATGGGGACAGAAAGGGACCGAAATGAGTGAAAGGGAGTAAAAGAAGAGTCAACTCGTGTATTGCACGGGGCTCGAGAGAAGAGGCAACAAAGCCCGGCAAATACTCAATTATTGGGACCTCACCTGCATCACTGTCAATGTCAAATTTTTAGGGGCCGCCCCGGCCCTTTTAACCCCTTCCCTTCTCTACGTACTTACCCAACGACGGCAAACAAACACTAATATACTATAAACCAAATAAAATACACAATTCCATCTCGATTCTTGTTGTTGTTACTTCCTTCAGATCAGACTACATGCATGGATCTTATATGTTCAAATTTCAATTAATCTGAGTAACTGACAAACTCTTTGTGTGCATTGGAGGAGCTGCTTTATTTCATTCATATTATCGCGCAATTAATCTCCGCAACATGTATTGTACTGAAGAGCTGTTTCTTTTTCTTTTAGAGCAAAATATACTGAATTTAGTCGTGCTAGCTATGGGCCGGGGCGGCAGGGCCTTTGTATTTTTCCCTGCTCATTGCTCAATCACAATCAGTCCACACACACAAAAAAAAGTACATAAAAAATGAAAGAAAACTACTATAGCATACTTGAAAATATATATCAATGTTTGAATTGATGGATCGAGAATATTATACTAGTAATTTTTTCGAAGAACAGGGAATCAGATCACTGCAGGTTATTCCTCGCTATGTCTTAGCTGCATATGCCCTGGTAAAAGTCCCAGGAATATATCTGGTATCACACTTAATAACTTACCTCATCAGATAAGCAGGAGGAAAAGGCATTTCATTTACAATAATAACCATCACATGAAGTGAGGACACATATTCTCCTCTCCTTTTGCCTTGGCTGGATGACCCACATTGCCTGTTTGCTGCATGTAGAGCAGACTGTTTATATGTGCACTAAAGGAAAGTTAGGCAAGCTTCTTGTCACAATAAGGGGGCCTTTAATTGGCGTACTCTGTGGAAAACTGAATTATGCTTTGACCCATTATAAAAGAGAATATGAATGTAAGGCATTCCACCAGATGCAGGTACACTTTATCCATCAAATGCAATGGCTTAGAAAATCTCTCGCGTCAAGATATTGAGTAAGTGAACAAGTCAAAAGGTATATATGTTTATGAATTTTGACTGAACACACTTTTTATTATGTAACACACAAAAAATCTTATGCTCATAATTGAATGGTCAATGAAAGGGTTCGTTGTATATACAGTGCTTCAAAACATCATGGTTTTCTCATGGACAAATAGTATCATTCTGCTGGGGCCATGGTTCTTGCATGTGCACATTTTATTAGTAGTGCACACACAAAAAAAAAATACAGTATATATAAAAAACTAAACCATGGTTATTAGCTATATGTGTTATGAGTAATTAATTATGAAAGTTGTTTTTCTTTGTGCATTGCACGGTCATTGCTCTTTGTCACAAATTTAAGCAATCACAATTACATTATCATTAAACATTTTCCAACTAACATGTTAGTAAAATACCTTCTCATTTCTGATCATAGTTCGTTTTTTATGGCATCTTTAGTACATATGAAGACTGTACCTTTTTTTATCTGGGTGGTTATATATATTACACTGTCAAACAATGACCAAAGAGGGTTATATATTTTCTATATATTGCTCCTATATATACCATATATGATCTTTTTTTGGGGGAACATAGCATATATGATCTTGTTAGTACTTGGAAGCCATTCTTAATATATCATATCAGGTGTACTTTGAAAAGTACATTCGACCTCAAATTGCTTGCTACATTGAAATTTATATGAACTTTTTTAATTATGTGGAAAAAAATCCCCACCAAATAATTTCATATCAAGTTGGACCCACATGTACTGATGTACCTGCAGCGCAATGATATGTCTCGTCTCCTTTTGAGTCCGGCTAGCTGATGAGAAGAGAGAGATGAATGTGGTGATGATTAATTCACTCAATGGCAGGAAGAGAATATATGTATCGATATATTCTCGCCTGGTTCAGACAAACCGCTGCAGTGTTGTACAGGAGAGAAAATGGGACCTGGAGAGAATGGAAGCTGGCTGTTGTTTTATTTAATTTAGTCCTTCAATTTACCGGGCAATAATCGACCAATTTCATCTGAATTTTTTGAGTTAAAGGTGGGTTTATTAACTTAACTTAACTTACAGCTGAGATCTCCAAACTCTACAGCTATATATTTAATCAGTTTTTTAGGTAGTACAATTTAATAAATTTATGAGCTAGTCTGGTCAACCCCCAATTGATAAAATCATAATATGGCACCCAACATACTGCATATTGCAATGGTAATCACTTTATTATGTCATCAAATCCGATCCATTTCAGGATCAATCTCTTTATTTTAGTGCACACACCACTATGTCATTTGGACATTTGAACTTTTCCACTGTTTGGATCAACTCTCATCGATGAGATGCCTTGTCGACACTTGCACATTCTTTCCATTATCCTCCCTTTTTACTGAAACGACATAGATCGTCCATGTAACCTGCCCCTGGTTAGTTGCTCTAATTAACTTTTTTTTATCATCATCGATCAGACCGCTAAAAGGACTCGCTGATATTGCACTGCAGCAATATGTCACCGTTCCTCACCTGGGCCGTCCCCAAGAGGCCCAACAGCCAAAGAGGAGTATCCGAGGCCACCGCAAGAATGCCAGGTTCCAGGGCCCAGAATGGGCGTGTGTCTGTTGTGTCATGAGCGGAGAGTAGTTAAGATAAGCAGGGGAGAGACGCAAGGGGATTATCGAAATTGTAAGAACAAACTGAGATATTGAGAAGGAACCGGGACCTCGTCGATCCGCGGCGGCAGAGTTGCCGGAGTTATCTGAGTCGCAGTCGTCGGAGAGAGTGGGTTGTTAACATACTTGGTATCAGAGACAGGGTTCCTTGCGCTGCGGCGTCCTGGAGTCCGCGCCGCCCACCCATCCCCACTTCACCCGCCTCCAGCGCTCGCGAGGAGTGATGGATCCCCTTTGCAAGTCGGCGTTCGATGATCTGATCTCGCGATTCGAGGCGATGGATGCGCGCTCCGCCGACCGCTGGGAGCGGATCGACCGCCGCCTTCAGGACGCGGCCTCCGCGCTCGAGCAGCGCGACATCGTCGTCGAGTCCCGCCTAGAGTCGCTGGAGGAGTTCGCCTCCTCTCAGTATACCGCCGCCGTGGTGGCGGACAACTGGGGAGGCCACTTCGAGTCGCGCGTCTCTGACCTCGAGCACCAGATCTTCGACCTTGAGTGCATCCGCATCGTCGAGTGCGGCGACGAACGCGACGACCGCGTGGCCGACCTCGAGAAGGTGGTGGAGGAGCTCAAAGCCGGCCAGCCCGAGATCTACGCCCACCTCGACGATGTGTGCTTCGACCTCCGCGCACTGAAGCACCACGATAACCAGCGCCCGCCGCCTCCTTGGATGGCGGCGCCCCACGAGTTGACCGCCGCGCGCCCACTTGCCGGATCCACGGTCGACTGGCCCAGCGGGCACCACGTCGAGATGACTACACGGGTGAGGAACTACGGTTCGGCAACGACCGTAGCTCCGACCCAGGCCAATGGTATGTTTGCCGCTCCTCACCATGATCCCCATTATTCTCTGCATTTTCCGCCTCCCAATCCACCCCCGCCAGCCCCTAACCCACGCAATTCCAGTTCACATCACCCAGATCTCGGCCATCTACCGAAAATGCATTTTCCCCAATTCAACGGCGACGATCCTCAATATTGGATGACCTGTGCACAAAATTATTTCGATATGTATGGCGTTCACCCATCGATGTGGATCAAGTGTTCCACTATGCAATTTACCGGTCCTGCGCGTCGCTGGTTTCAGTCCGTGGAGCGCAATCTCGTCGGAGTGGACTGGCCCTCCTTCTGCCGTATGATCCGCGAGCGCTTCTGCCGCGATCAGCAAGAGCTTCTCCTCCGCACTTATCTCCACATTCGCCAAACCACCACAGTTCAGGACTATGTGGATCGTTTCGTCGACCTCATAGAACAACTCTCTGCTTACACACCAAACCCGGATCATATTGCATATGTCACTCGCTTTGTCGATGGGCTTCGTGACGACATCCGCGCTGTTGTTTTCGTTCAACGCCCCAAGGATTTGGATTCTGCCTGCATTTTGGCTTTGTTGCAGGAGGAGGCGACAGAACCGCGTTGGCGTCGTGAGGGGCGCCAGCTACATGCTCCGCCGTTCGTCAAGCAGCAAGTGCAAAGGGGCGCCCTCCCACTGCCCCCTCCACCTGCTCGTGCCGGTCCCCCACCTCAGGGTACTGCGGGGCTGCCGGTCCAACCTCGTCGTCCTCAAGATGATCACAAGACCCATCCTCGGCCGCTCGAAGAACGTTTCCAGTCTCTTCGCGACTATCGCAGATCCAGAGGCCTCTGTGTCTGTTGCGGGGAGCGTTGGCAGCCGGGCCACAGATGTGCCCCTCAAGTTCAACTTCATGCCTTGCAGGAACTCTGGGATGTTTGTCAGGATGAGTTCGAGGCACCGGGAAGCTCAGCAACTATTGATGTTACAGAACCAACAGATGTAGTCCCAGCCCAGGCCTTCATGTTGTCTGCCGCAGTTCATTCTGGGATCGCTACTGGGAAAACAATGCAGTTCCAAGGCTCTATTCAGGGTCATCCGATCTTGATTTTGCTGGATTCAGGCAGTACAAACTCATTCGTCAGTTCTTCTCTGTCTGCTAGGTTGCATGGTATTTCTGATCTGAGGAACCCAATCACTGTACATGTTGCTGATGGTAATTCTGTTATGTGCACTCAAGAGATTCCTATGGCAGCATGGTCGGTACAGGGCTACGAGTTCCATTCAAATCTCAAGGTTCTCCCTCTGAGATCCTATGATATGATTATAGGCATGGATTGGTTAGAGGCTTTCTCTCCTATGAAAGTTCACTAGCTGCAGAAGTGGATTTGCATCCCATATGGCTCAATTCAGGTCTTGCTCAGGGGTCAGCATCCTCATTCGGCAGCAGATTCTTTAGTCCAAGTATATCACATTACAAGTGATGCGTCTGACAGTCCTCAGTCTGATATTATGCCAGAAGTGCAGCTCATATTGGACGACTTTGCTTCTGTGTTCGCTGAACCGTCTGGTCTACCTCCACGCAGAGCTTGCGATCACCAGATACCACTTGTTCCAGGGGCACAACTAGTGTCAGTTCGCCCTTATCGCTATGCTCCTGCACTTAAGTCTGAGATCGAGCGGCAAGTAACTGAGATGCTGCATTCTGGATTGATTCGCCCCAGTACCAGTGCATTTTCATCTCCAGTCCTTCTGGTACGTAAAAAAACTGGGGATTGGCGACTCTGTGTCGATTACCGTATGCTCAACGCCCTGATAGTAAAGTCTAAGTTTCCCATACCCGTCATTGACGAATTGCTCGATGAACTAGCTCATGCCAAGTGGTTTTCTGTGCTGGATTTGAGAGCTGGTTTCAATCAGATCAGGCTGGCGCCCGGAGAAGAGTACAAAACGGCATTCCAGACTCATTGGGGTCAATTTGAATACTCTGTCATGTCATTTGGTCTCACCGGCGCACCAAACACGTTTTAGGGCGCCATGAACACTACCCTGAGGCCTCTGCTGCGTAAATGTGTGCTAGTCTTCTTCGATGATATCCTGGTATTTAGCTCCTCACTCGCAGACCATCTATGTCATATCCGGCAGGTGCTGGACCTGCTTTCTCGGGATCAATGGCAGGTCAAATTATCAAAATGCAGATTTGCACAACAAAGCATAGCTTACTTGGGCCATGTCATTAGTGCCACGGGAGTTGCAACGGATCCTAGCAAAGTCGAATCAATCCGCAAGTGGCCGGTGCCAACTGACAGCAAGCAATTGCGCAGCTTTCTAGGCCTAGCTGGCTACTACAGGAAGTTCGTGCGTCACTTTGCTATATTGGCACGACCATTGACAAATTTACTTAAAAAGGGCACTCTGTTCATATGGACTACAGATCATGATGCGGCATTCATCACCCTGCAGCAGGCACTCATATCAGCTCCAGTGCTAGCCTTGCCAGATTTCTCCAAGCAGTTTCAGATCCACACAGATGCCAGTGATGCTGGGGTCGGTGCAGTGCTAATTCAGGAGGCTCACCCGATTGCGTTTGTCAGTAAAGCTCTCGGCCCTCGCACTCGTGGCCTCTCCACTTACGAAAAAGAGTATTTGGCAGTTCTTGTGGCAGTGGAGCAATGGCGATCTTATATTCAACATGCCGCATTCATTATCTATACAGACCAACGTAGTCTTGTCCATCTTACTGACCAGAGATTACACACCCCATGGCAACTCAAGCTGTACACCAAGTTGGTAGGCTTACAGTACACAATTATTTATAAGCCGGGCACTATGTATCAAGCGGCTGATGCTCTCTCTCGTCATCCCTCTCCACCAGCTCAACTGAATGCCGTCTCCTCATCAACACCGGTATGGCTGGCTGCGGTGGTGTCAGGCTATGACAAAGATCCTGCTGCTACTCAATTGATTCAAGAACTACTCTTGGCCCCAGAAGCTCATCCCCCTTTCTCACTGTCTAATGGCGTCTTACGCAAGAAAGGGCGCATCTGGGTGGGTCATAACCCTGGTCTTCAGCAGCAGTTGATCTCTGCCCTGCATTCCAGCGCGGTGGGCGGACACTCTGGGTTCCCAGTTACTTTCAGCAAGGTCAAGAAACTGTTAGCCTGGCGTGGGATGAAGGCTGATGTAAAGGAGTATGTCCAGTCTTGCACTACATGTGCCCAGGGCAAGCCGGATCGTGCTAAGTACCCGGGTCTACTGGCCCCACTCCCAGTTCCCTCCGAGTCTTGGCAAGTCATATCTATGGACTTCATAGAAGGTCTACCTCGTTCTGGTTCTGCTGATTGTCTGCTAGTGGTGGTGGACCGGTTCAGCAAATATGCGCATTTCATACCGCTGTCCCACCCGTTCAGTGCTCCTCAAGTTGCCCAGGCATTCTTCGATAACATCTATCGCCTACACGGGTTACCAACTCACATCATCAGCGACCGCGACAAGATCTTCACAAGCTTATTTTGGCGAGAGCTGTTCCGCCTCTCCCATACAACACTTGCTATGAGTTCGGCATACCACCCGCAGACGGACGGCTAGACCGAACGTGTTAACCAGTGCTTGGAAACGTTCCTGTGCTGTTTCGTCAGCTCATGTCCACGGAAATGGATCAAATATGTTACTTTGGCGGAGTTCTGGTACAACACCAGCCATCATTCTTCCATCAATATGTCTCCGTTCGAGGTATTGTATGGACATCCTCCTCGCCATTTCGGTCTTTCTGTTGATTCGGTTTCAGCTTCTACCGAAGTGGATGCCCTGCTGGGCGACCGTGCCACGATGCTGTCTTCGGTGCGTCAACACCTTCTCCGAGCCCAGCAACGCATGAAGCACCAGGCCGACAAGCGACGTTCCGAGCGGTCATTCCAGATCGGCGACTACGTCTACCTCAAGCTCCAGCCGTACGTGCAGTCGTCGCTTGCACCTCGCGCTCACCAGAAGTTGTCCTTCCGCTATTTCGGCCCATACCAGGTGATTGACAAGATCGGCTCGGTCGCCTACAAGCTCAAGCTACCTTCTTCGTCGACAATCCATCCGGTATTCCACGTGTCGCTGCTCAAGCCCGCTCCCTCAAGCAAGTACACGGTGTTTCCTTCACTCCCCGACGTCGACGACGAACACCAGGTGCCAGAAGCTGTGCTCCAGCGTCGTCTTCACTCAAGGCACGATGGTGAGGTTCCACAAGTGCTCATCAAGTGGTCTGGCTTCGACACCAAGCTGGCCACGTGGGAGGACGAAGCAGCTCTCCGCCAACAGTTTCCGGCGGCGCCGGCGTGGGGACACGCCGGAACTCAAGGGGAGGGGGATGTCACCGTTCCTCACCTAGGCCGTCCCCAAGAGGCCCAACAGCCAAAGAGGAGTATCCGAGGCCGCCGCAAGAATGCCAGGTTCCAGGGCCCAGAATGGGCGTGTGTCTGTTGTGTCATGAGCGGAGAGTAGTTAAGATAAGCAGGGGAGAGACGCAAGGGGATTATCGAAATTGTAAGAACGAACTGAGATATTGAGAAGGAACCGGGACCTCGTCGGTCCGCGGCGGCAGAGTTGCCGGAGTTATCTGAGTCGCAGTCGTCGGAGAGAGTGGGTTGTTAACACAATACAAATGTCAACCACAGTTGAGATGCATAAAAACTTGAGTATCCACTCATGTAATTTTGTTCTTAGAGCAAAAACAACGTACGTTACATATTGCACATGCTATGGCTCATCTTATTGGTCTCCAATATATACATAGAGCGTACTAGCTCAACTGAAAGGACTTGATTTGAGTTGGTTTTCACTATGCACACGGTGCTGCGTCATGAGGCAAATGCGTACATGGAGCTAGCAACAGATGATATATAGGGCGCGGCGGGACCCACTAGGTAGAGACCAAAGACCTAAGCTAGCTATATATAAGTAGCTAGCGCTAACAATAAGACTGCTGCCTGTACACGTAGCTAGCTTAACCAACAACCAAATGGCTACGAATGGTTGTGTGCGTGGATATATACGCATCATGCAAAATGCATGTAGTAGGATTAGGATCAGAGGGAGGGAGTAGGAGAAGTGCGTGCAGCCGCTGGAACAGCCGGAGTGGAGGCCCATGCATATGTTTTTGTTACCTGTATACTTTGTCGTATGGTTTGCTGTCACGTCACATGAACAGCAGCAAAGAAAATGTATTATGGACTCAAGTAAGAAAATCATATGGTTGTCAACCTCAAGTCCAAGTTTCAAGAAAGTACTATACTATATAGTAGCCGCACTTGTCAGCGTCAATTACTGCACTACTTCCATGCTAAACAACCGCAGAATGTGTGTGGTTCAAGGTGTACTTTAGTTTGATCATTTCGATTACTGACCAGAGATGGCCCTTTTTCTTTATTACTACACTGCTTCCTTTATTTTTACCGTTTGATGGGGTCTCATTGCACATGCTCTCTCTCTCACTCTCATGTGTCTAGGTTTATTTTGGCATTCAATTTCACAATAATTGTTCACTATCAATAATTGAATTCCCATAGTTTTTCCCCTATATGCTCCCTTGAAAACACAAATACAGTTCTAGGTTTAGAACAAGTCAAACTTTCCTACGTTTGACCAAGACTATAGAAAAAATAGTATCAACATCTATGTCTCTAAATAAGTTTATTATGAAAATACTCCATGATTATTCCAGGATACTTATTCCATACATGTTAGTTTTTCTTTTTATCGATTTGGTCAAACTTAAAATTGTTTCGGTCTTCAGAAAAGGAGAATTACATTCTTTTTAGGGTGGGAGAAGTACCCAGTTTGGACCGGTGACTCTCCGATATAAGAGCAATGACTGTGCAAGTATGTAGATTTACTATAAAATATATTGCATGATGAATCTACTGATATTTATTTGGCACAATAAATATTGATATTTTTTATAAATTCAGTCAAACTTAAGATTGATTGGCGTATGAAAAAAACAAGTTGACACTCTATGTGAGACGAAGGTAGCATAAACTAGGGCCGTTGAAGGCCATGAGCAAGGCGAGCAATCGCTCAGGGTCCCCAAAAAACAGAAGGCCGCAAATTTAGACCCCGGCCAGTGGCTCAATTACTGCGAGTCTCTATGTTTCAATTACCGTAGTCGCTTTTACGTGACTCTGTATCTCCGTTAGCCCATAGGCCATGCCGTTGTGATCTCGTTTCGTAATTCTGCCGTTGCGCCATATGCAGCATTCCAGCCCCGATCAACTGAGGGCCCCAATTTACATTTCTCTCTCGGGACCCAAAACCTGGAGACGGCCCTGGCATAAACTCACAAATATTTACATCAATTCTCAACTAACACAAGACTCCCTCAAATAAATAAAATAAATCGGCTACGTGATACCAATAAAGTGAACGGCAGGATGGGTACGTGGTACAGTGACTGTCTGAGTGACACGAGAGAGTGACAAGCAAGCACAGAGGCGTTACGCTGTTGTTCCTCTTTGTTCATTCCCCTGCCGCAGAGGATCCCTGCAGCCTGCTGCTCGCCGGCCCTTGGGTGTGCTTTACATGATGATCAGCAACCTTTTTAAGGCAAGGCGAGATCATGAGGCACTGACAGGTTCTAGACCAGGCCGTGTCAATGCCATGCCATGTCCTCTGCAGCTCTCTGCATCGTAGAGCGAGCAGAAAGCCAGGAGCATATGGTGACAACAAGACAGCAGCAGGTCAAATTTAAATCGCCATGGCCACCACGCACAGCAAGCGAGCACAACAAGCTCTCCTTTCCCCTACCTCCAGCGTTCCGTCCATCTCCATGCATGTCCATGTCCGTGTCCGTGTCCGTGTCCGTGTCGTCCATGTCCATGTACATGTACATGCATGAAGCTTCTCTCACTAGTCACACTGCCACTGCTCACGCTCTCTCTGCCTCGCCCTACCGCTGCTGCTGCTACAGTGCATGCAACAGTGTGGTGTGCATGCGCGACGACGACGACGACGGCGAGGGCCCATCGGGCAGCAGCAGCAGCAGCAGGAGGAGCGGCGTCTTTCGCGGCCGGCGGGCCGGAAAGGGCCGCTAGTGGTACTACCCGACACACGCCCCGGATTCCCGCCACGTGGCGAGGCATGCGCCGTCCGCTGGCGCCTAGACGGCCGGGATGGCCCCACGCTACACACCCTTGGGGTTTTAAACTCGCTCAGCTACGGCCACTACGACTGATAGCTAGGCTGAATGAAGCTGGCGCCGTTCCGTTTTCACTTTGCCTCTTTTTTTTTTGTTTTTGCCTTTCTTTCTTTTCACTGCTCGCCTGCAAAAAAAACAGCTTTCTGGTGGTGATATGGCACACACACAGGCGGATGAAAATTCCTCCCAACAGTTTTTGAGAGTGCGTGCAACATTTCCTGTCTGAGATGCGAGGTAGGGGAGGGAGTACTGCTCTACACTATAGCATGCAATGTTTGTCCCAAAAGGATTTTGTTCACGCACCTAGCTAGCCACCAGCCTTCAAATAAAAGGTGTTTGGAATATGCATGCATGAATGTATACTAGTGTTGCTGGTACTACTCATGAACTCTATCATGAACACGGTACATTTTTTTTTTTGCATATGTAGTTACAAAATTATTTTCCACAGCTCTATGTCATGTGTATATGGATAAAAATAAACCATTTTGCCATCATCTTTTTTTGTGTATACATTGCTAATTTCTATTAATGCACGTTAATATCGAGATCTGGTGGATCAGTCTTTAGGAGGTGATACTATAATCGTATTTTTTTTACAAAAAAGGTATAAATACCAAGTACTTCTCTTGCTGCCTTTACTTTCCATGTTTATGTTTCACACTAAAACATCCAATACTCTCTCCGTTCTAAAATAAATGAACATTTGACTATAAACCTAAACAAGCACGAACGGAAGGAGAGTACAACATAAACACATGCACATGTACTCCTATATAAGCTGTTTACTCGGAGGCCCTATCCAGTTGTTTTTGCGTTGAGGATACTCATATATATGTGCTCGAATTGAATTGTTGCAGCTGGTAGGCTCCATGCTTGTATAGCGTACACATTACTTTTGACCATACCTAGCTAAGTGGAGCTACCTATAAATATAGCGGTGTCCTTGTACTTCGGGAAGCTAGTATCATTTACAACTCACATTTTATTTATATAAAAAATAAAAACAATATGACATACATTCCCTGCTACTGATAACCATAAAATGACACTTGATTTTTCCTCTTCATTTAATCGATAAAATTAACTAGTAATAACAGTTGCATTTTTCCTCTTCATTTAATCGATAAAATTAACTAGTAATAACAATTGCAATGCTTTCTTTCCAGCTGAAAAAAAACAGTTACCATGCATGCATATGCCAGTATATCTAGTCGAACAGTAGTATATATTTCACCGTCATCTCCTCTCCTGGACATGGACATCAAATAATACAATAATATATACACTCAGATAACCGGAATAAATAAACAATTCTACCCGGCCAACTGCCAAGTGCTGCAGTGCATGCGAGTTGGGGCCTGCTGGGGGACGGATAGATGAAAGACGACGACCACATCCACCACACACTGCAAAGGCCTTGTTTCTCCTGTCAGTAAAAATTCCTCCCTGTCCTCTGTCGCCATGTAGTCATGCTGTTATTGACAAGGCATGGATGGCAGGGACAGCTCAGTAATAATTCCCCAAAGCCCAAGGTACAAATTGTAAAAAGGAACCGAGGAGGGCAAAGGCAAAGGCAAACTCTCTCTGCAAAAAGAAAAGAGTGAAAAAGAAAATACACACTCTATTACTACCACCACTGCCATATTCACTTTCTCCATTTCTTCCCTTTTCCTCCTCTTCTCTCTTCTCTTTCATCTGGTTGGGTGGAGTGGAGATAAGCTAGAGAGGAGAGGAGAGGTGAGGTGAGCTGAGCTGTGGGATCGGAGCGAGCAATAAATAGAAATTAAGGTCCGGGCCGCCTCCATGGCGGCGTTTGCAGGCGCCCTCGAATTCCTCCCCTGAACTCTCTCTTCTTCCTCTTCCTCCGCCTCTTTATATAGCCTCCCACCTCATCTCCTCATCACCCCCAAAAAGCAGCTTGCTTGCTTGCGTTCTCTACCACTACTCATTCGGCAACTAACCTCCCTCCTCCTCCAGATACTACTTGTAGAGGGCCGGCGAGGGAGAAAGAGAGGGACTTGCTGCGTGCTTAGACCCCAATTTGCAAGACGCCAAGAGAGGAAAGGAATTAGGCAAGAAGAGGAGGCGGATTAGAGGCGAGCTTCCTATATATTTTCAGCAAAGGCAAGGTGAGTAGCACTGATGAGTTGGGTGTAGAGTGGTGATGGAGCACTGCAGCTGCAGGTTTATCTTCCTCTCTCGCTCACTCGCACATGCATATCCCACTCATCAGCACTTCAGCAGCAAGGCTACTCATCCTCATCCTCATCTCCTACGCTTAGCTTGCTTGCACAAATCTCTCTCTATGTCTAGGAGCTTCTCGCTGCAGATCTACCACCGATCCATCCTCTACTGAGCTATGCCAATCTATATATGCAGCTCATGCATCTAACCTACTTGCCTTCACACAACCCAACCCCATGCCTGCTTTTTATTCCTTCTTCTGAACCTGCTTTTTATTCTTACTCCCAAGATCTCTGCTTGGTTTTTTTGCTGTAGGAGCTAGCTGCTAGGAGGGAGAGAGAAAGAGGGATCGGAGGAGGAGCTGCAAAGGCTAGCTTCTTTGGTGGTGGTGGTGGACTGGTGGTGCACACACTCTCCCTCTCGCTCGTCTTGATGGTGGGTGGTGGTGGCTGCTGCCTCGCATGGCTGGGTTCTCTCTGAGGGGCGGCGGCGGCGGCGGAGGCGGGAGGGGAGGGGACCGGGGCGGCGATCACCCTATCGGCGCCGACAGCCTGTTCCTGTACGCGCGCGGGGCGGCCGCCGCGGCCGCCGACACGGCGGCCAGCGGCGGCGGCGGGGGCGGCGGGATAGGGTTCCAGCTCTGGCACCCGCACCAGCAGGCGGCGGCGGCCGCCGTCGCCGCGCCGCACACGTCGCAGTTCTTCTCCTCCGGCGCCGTCGCCACGGGCGTCGTGCTCGGCTTCTCCTCGCATGACGGGGGCGCCGGAGGGATCGGCGGCGCGGGCGGCGCCGGGGGCGGCAGGGCCGGCACCAGCTGCCAGGACTGCGGCAACAACGCCAAGAAGGACTGCACGCACATGCGCTGCCGTACCTGCTGCCGGAGCCGCGGCTTCAGCTGCCCCACGCACGTCAAGAGCACCTGGGTCCCCGCCGCCAAGCGTCGGGAGCGCCAGCAGCAGCTCGCCGCGATCTTCTGCGGCGCCGCCAACAGCAACAGCGCCAGCGCCGCAGCAGCCGCCGCCGCGGCCGCGAGCAAGCGCCCGCGCGAGCTCGTCCGCTCCCTTGGCCGCTTGCCGTCCGCCAACTCCGCCATGGTCACCACGACAACCTCCTCAGGTAGTCCTCGCTTGCACGGCACACTCCACCACTGACTACACTGTCGTCACACTGTTGCAGCGGACGGCATGACATGGCATAGCGCGTTGTTTAATTATACAATGTATATATAAGTATCTAACCAAATGGTGATCTTGCTCTTGATGCGGTTACAGGCGACGGCGGCGGCGGGAGGTTCCCGCCGGAGCTGAACGTGGAGGCGGTGTTCCGCTGCGTGCGGATCGGGCCGGTGGACGAGCCAGACGCGGAGCTCGCGTACCAGACGGCGGTGAGCATCGGCGGGCACACTTTCAAGGGGATCCTGCGTGACCACGGGCCAGCGGACGACGCGGCGGTGGGGCAGCTGCCGCCGTCCTCGGCGGAGTACCACCAGCTGCTGACGGCGGGGCAAGCCAGGGAAGGGTCGTCGCCGGCGGGGAGCAGCGAGGCGGCGGCCACGGTGGCGACGTCGGCGGCGGTGCTGATGGACCCGTACCCGACGCCGATCGGCGCCTTCGCCGCAGGCACCCAGTTCTTCCCTCATAACCCTAGAACCTAGCTTAAATGAGCTAGCTTTGCTGCTTCCATTATTCCTATCGATCCTAGTAGCTTAATTCCTTGATGGTTTCATTTACTTCTTCCAACAAATCAAAGATGATGATGAGCATGAGCTAAGTCATCGTCATCGTCGTCGTCGTGATCAGCAAACAAATTCGAGACAAGAAGAGAAGAGATTTGAATTGTTACTACGTACTACTACTACTACTACTACTATTACTACCCGCATTCGAGTCGTTGATCGATGAACACTAATGCATGATCAATGTAGCATATATAATGTTGTTAGCTAGTGCTAGTGTACTGCTACTTGTAGAGCAATCTTATTTCGAGTTCATTATTAATTGGGCACCTTAATGCAATGCAAAGACAAGAATTTTAAGTGTAGCTTCCTTCTTCTTCAATTCATCATATTCCTCATTCCACAAATGACGGGAGCTCCATTTGACATGCACGTGATTAGTTAGTGCTAGCTACTGTATGTTGTCTAGCTAGTTTAATATAAGCTAATATATATAATCCTCCCATGATGAGTAGTGTATGTATATATAGTAAGTAGCTCGTACTACGTAGATCACACACAGTGTGATTGCTTGCACTAATCTCCTTTTGTTTACATGCATGGGGGGAGAAGCTTCTCCCTCTCTGGATCCATTTGGCTTGTGTAAAGCTGGGCATTGGTGCTTTTTATATGATTTGTTGCATGTTTTGGGCTCTATCGGTGCATGCTGTTTATGTTTGTTCCAGTTTGGTTATTTTGAAGCAACTTGCTGTTCTGCCTTGGGATGGATGAGCAATCAGCTTGTGCTGCTTGCTCCAGAGTCCAGAACACGGGAAAGTACAGCAGTATTTCTATGCATTTTTTTGGAGGGATTGATGTGGCTTTTGGATTAGTACGTTCCTTTGGCTAATCTCGACAATGCTAGCTAGCTGCCTTGTAACATCTTGGCCTCTCTCTCCTCCACCATTTCTTTCTCTCTCTAGAGTACATAGTGGACCTTGTCACACCACTGTTCCTCTTTTCCTAGTGGTACTATTTTCAATATTCTTTTGCTGAAGTGACGTAGATCAATGTTGCAGTTCTTTAACAATAAAAAGGGAAATCCACCGTCAAAAGATTTAATACAAATTCGGTATCTTCTCCAACAACGAGATCTAAAAGAGAATTTTTTCTATAAATAGGTTTTCAGGAGAGATGATGCTCATATTTGGGTTGTGTCTTTCAAGCAATCCAAAATAGGTCTCCCGTATAGGTACTCTGTTGGAGACTGATTTTGAGTCCCTTGCTACCTATTTTAGGTTTGAATGCCCGTATGAGTTTCTTGTTGGAGACGGTCTTATACCAACCAATACCAGTCACATGGAATGATGGAAGAATGTCAACAATGTACCTGATTTGTCGTCTAAAGAAACAATGCACAGTACATGGTTTACTCTAAAAAAGCTGTAGGGCTCATCCAATTAAGGCTACATATGTAAGCATGCATCAGTCTCTGAGTCCACAGCCAGAATATTACCCTTCTTCACTTGACACACACTTCTCAGTTAACTAGTTATATTTACCCACCCATAAAACTTTGAACAAAACAAACAAAAGGAGCACCTACTTCATACACTTTGGTATGTGATCTCTTGTCCTAGCTTCACCACACGCTCTCTGTAAAATTTGATAGCTCGGCCGGCCTACAGTCCGGCTACATGTAGAGTGGTACAGTGTGTACTGTCCCTGTGCTATACTATACATCTAGCTACTAGCTGTCGTAGCGCCTCATCTCTGCTTTGCTTCTTCCTTTTTCACCTTCTCACTCACAATTATATATATATTTCCTCTTATTATCAAGAAAACCTCGTAGCTTTTACATCTGTACGGATGTCGTTGTTGTTTCTTGGACACCAGCAGGATTAATTGTTGGTAATCAAAAGTTCGTGCATGCATGCTCCTCCGTGTGTGCATTAATTTGATTGACTCTCTCACAGTCATATACACACATTATCTACATTAGCACAATGGCATTCATTGGATTTTGCCTATGTTGGTGTGATAACTTCCTGCCTCTGAAAGCTCCGGTTCCTCAAAACAATGGAAAAGTCTCATCTCGTTCTTGGACTTGGGCACGAAAGGATAGCTGGGAAATTGAGCATAGACTGAACTTCTATTGATTATGAAAGTGGTTATATCACTGCTAGAGAATAGACTTTAGAACGATGTCCCAATTTAGCATTAGCCTCGGCATTTTTTACCACCAGAACTAAAGGACCCTTTAGTCCCGGTTGGTAATACCAACCGGGACTAAAGGTGCCTGCCCAACGGTCGTCCGCGGGTCAGGGATCTTTAGTTCCGACTGGTATTACCAACCGGGACTAAAGGTAAAGGTTTACCTTTAGTCCCGGTTGGTAATACCAGCCGGGACTAAAGCTTTTAGTCTCGGTTTGGGTTATGCCCCGGGAATAAAGATTAATCTTTAGTCTCGGTTTGGCCCCCTAACCGGGACTAATTATCCCGGCCTATAATCTAGCTCATTTCTTCCTCCCCGAGCCCGAGCCATTCTATTCAAATTCACTGCCTCTGTTCTTCAGCTTGCTGTTGTTCTTGCCCTCTCCCCCTCCATTGGTGTTGCTCTTCGATTTTGGAGGTAACAAACTTAATCCTCTTATGTTTTATCAGTAGCTTGTCTCATTTTGCGATGTACATGCATGTGTAACTTTATATGTTGGACTTTATTATGATTTTATATGTCATTTTTAGCTTAAAATCACATGATGATTTGCATATATGTTTGGATAAACAAAAGTTAAATTAGTTCATCAAAATCACGCCTCGCTCGTCCTCGCTGGAGCACGCGCCATCCTCATCCCCGGTGGCTTACGTGATCTTAGAATTAATTTTTCCATGAAATGAAAAACTTAGAAAATAGTTAGAAAATTGTAGAAAATCCGTACTAGTTGAACTTGCGGACCGTGTTCAGCTCGGCCAACATGTTCTCTACCGAGCGGTAACGGACGTCAAGGAGGAGCTTTGATTCTACGAGGAAGAGCGGCAACGGTCGTGGAAGACCGTGTTCCCTTTCTCGTAGAATCGGAGCTCTTCCTGGCCAAGTACGGTGCCGTCTGGTGGAGAAATGCTGGCCGAGATGATCACATAAGCAAGGTCAACTAATACGGATGGTTATTTATTAAAACATGTTTTTGAGCTATAATTTGATGGATATTTGATAACTTCAGACCTACAAATGTCATCTACAAATGTTACTATCCTCGGCAACCTAAACGCCCGCGAGCTCGCCGATATCGAGCAGGTCACTTAAAATTATTTTTTCCATGAAATGAAATACTTAGAAATCATGCCTTTTATTTTTTAGAATTAATTTTTTCATGAAATGAAAAACTTAGAAAATAGTTAGGAAATTGTAGAAAATCCGTACTAGTTGAACTTGCGGACCGTGTTCAGCTTGGCGAGCATGTTCTCTGCCGAGCGGTAACGGACGTCAAGGAGGAGCTTTGATTCTACGAGGGAGAGCGGCAACGGTCGTGGAAGACCGTGTTGCCTTGCTCGTAGAATCGAAGCTCTTGCTTGGCCAAGTACGGTGCTGTCCAGTGGAGAAATGCTCGCCGAGATGATCACGTAAGCAAGGTCAACTAGTACGGATGGTTATTTATTGAAACATATGAAATCCGTACTAATTTTGTTTAAATATATCATTTTAGAAAATATGAAATTTTCACTAGTTTGCAAAAATAAATATAGAAAGTAGATGACAACTGGTACCGGATCCTCGGCCTCTCGTTCGGTTGCGAAACGACTGAGGCCAGAACTCCCTCTTATTATCTGCGGCAAGTGTAAGCAGAAGATTGTGATGGAGTACCGAGTCAAGAGACAGGGACCCAACAAGGGTCATGTTTTCTACAAGTGTCCGGATCGCGATGTGAGTTTCTTACGCATTTTATTATTATGGCTAATTGACCTGCTTTTCTTGAATATTTTTGACTAAATATTTTTTGGCTTTAATTTCAGTGGGAGGGCAATGGATGCGATGGTTGGTACTGGGAGGAAGATTATGCTACATACGTGCAGAATTTGGGTGCGCTTGAGGTAGCGGCTGCTGATGATGATGCAGTGAGCCAGCAGGAGAAGCTTATTGATATTCAACAGAAGAATGATTTGTCTGTTTTAGTTGCATACGATCACGAAATAATTATGTTACTGAAGTGCATTGTAGTTTTAGTTTGTTTAGTGATAGTTGGGATTGCTTACGTTGTAGCCAGGCTTAGGTAATTAATCAACCATGTGTGTGTCATCTATGTTGTGTAATAAAATACTTAATTATGTTCAAGGTTTTCATAATTTGTCGTGTAATACAGATTATATCACGCCATTGGATGTACAATGCCGACCGCCGCTCCCAAGACTTTATTGAGGGCGTGCACTATTTTTTAGGTGTGACCGAGGCAAATAAGCGGGATGGTTTCATATGCTGTCCATGTGCCATATGTAAGAATTTAAAGGAATATTCAAGCTCAATGAGTCTTCATTCACATTTGCTTAAGTCAGGTTTCATGTCAAACTATATATGTTGGACTAAGCATGGAGAAAGCGGGGTCATGATGGAAGAAGGTGAAGGAGAAGATTTAGACATTGATGACATTATTGCTCAGTATGGTGCCTTTGATGATACTACGATGGGGAGAGATGAAGAAGATGTAGCGGCAAAAGATGATCTCGGTGATGCTCTTGGCGATGCCATTCGTGATGCACAACAAGAATGCGAAAGTGAAAAAGAGAAAGTTAAGTTCGAGCGCATGCTTGAGGATCATAGGAAGTTGCTATACCCGACGGCCGAAGAGGGGCAAAAAAAGCTGTACAACACTGGAATTGCTACAGTGGAAGGCAAAGAATATTGTATCCGACAAGGCATTTAGGAATTTATTGAACCTCATAAAGAAGATGCTTCCGAAGCCAAATGAATTGCCCATCACTACGTACGAAGCAAAAAAGGTTGTCTACCCTTTGGGATTAAAATCCAGAAGATACATGTATGTCCTAATGACTGCATCCTCTACCATGGCAATGAATACGCGAATTTGGATGAATGCCCGATATGTAAAGCAGCGCGGTATAAGATCATGCGCGATGATCCTGGTGACGTCGAGGGTGAACAACGTCCTAGAAAGAAAATCCCTGCCAAGGTTATGTGGTATGCTCCTATAATACCATGCTTAAAACATTTGTTCAGAAATAAAGACCATGCAAAGTTGTTGCGGTGGCATAAAGAAGACCGTAAGATAGACAATATGCTGAGACACCCAGCTGATGGGTCCCAGTGGAGAGCGATAGACATGGAATTTCCAGAGTTTGCAAATGAGGCTAGAAACTTAAGGTTCGCCTTAAGTACAGATGGTATGAATCCTTTTTAGGAGCAGAGCACTAGTCATAGCACTTGGCCATTTACTCTATGTATCTACAACCTTCCTCCATGGTTATGCATGAAGCGAAAGTTCATTATGATGCCGATCCTCATCCAAGGTCCGAGGCAACCTGGCAACGACATTGATGTCTATCTGAAGCCATTAATTGAAGAACTTCTAGTTTTATGGAACAAACCAGATGTACGTGTCTGGGATGAGTACAAACAAGAACACTTTGACCTATGAGCAATGTTGTTCGTAACAATCAGTGATTGGCCTGCTTTAAGTAATCTTTCAGGTCAGACAAACAAAGGATATAATGCATGCACACATTATTTTGATGACCTTGACAGTATATATTTAAAAAGATGTCGAAAGGTCATGTACCTTGGCCATCGTCGATTCCTTCCTTTGAATCACTAAGTAAGAAAGAAAGGTAAGCATTTTAAAGGTAAGCCAGACCACCGGAAGAAGCCTCATAACCGAACCGGAGAAGATGTACTCGCAATGGTCAAGGATGTGAAAGTAGTATTTGGAAAGGGACAAGGCAGCGAATCTGTTCCCAAAGATGCTAAGGGACACGCACCCATGTGGAAGAAGAAGTCTATCTTTTGGGAGCTACCCTATTGGCAAGTCCTAGAGGTCCGCAACGCAATCGACGTGATGCACCTGATAAAGAATCTTTGTGTGAACCTGTAAGGATTCATGGGTGTGTACGGGAAGCCAAAGGATTCACTTGAAGCACGCCAGGACTTGCAGGGCATGAAAGAACGAGACAACCTTCATCCAGAGAAGACAGATGATGGACGTCATTACTTAAGTCCTGCTAGCTACACGCTTAGCAAAGAAGAGAGGGACATCATGTTCGAATGTCTAAGCAGCATCAAGGTCCCATCGGGATTCTCCTCCAATATAAAGGGTATAATAAATGTGCTAGAGAAGAAATTCCTAAACTTAAAGTCCTACGACTTCCACGTGCTTATGATGCAATTGCTTCTAGTTGCTTTAAGAGGAATTCTACCTCCACATGTACGTCTAGCCACCGTGAAGCTATGTGCATTCCTCAATGCAATTTCTCAGAAGGCAATTAATCCAGTGGAACTAGCTACTCTACAGAATGATGTGGTTCAATGTCTTGTCAGCTTTGAGTTGGTGTTCCCTCCATCCTTCTTTAATATCATGACACACCTCCTAGTTCATTTGGTGAAGGAGATTAGTATTCTTGGACCTATGTTCTTACATAACATGTTCCCCTTCGAGAGGTTTATGGAAGTCTTGAAGAAATATGTGAAAGTCCGTTCTAAGCCTGAAGGAAGCATCGCCTAGGGCTATGGAACAGAGGAGGTCATTGAGTTCTGTGTTGACTTTATTCCTGACCTTGTCCCGATTGGCGTTCCCGAATCGCGACACGAGGGGAGACTTAGTGGTAAAGGAACTTTAGGGAAGAAAACATATATTGTCATGGAAGACGATTATTTCAATAAAGCACACTACACAGTTCTTCAGAACTCATCATTGGTGCATCCGTACATCGAGATACATAAGGAGTTCTTACGATCCAAGTTTCCAGGGAAGACTGAAGCTTGGATTAGGCATCAGCACATGGAAAGTTTTAGTGGTTGGTTGCGAAAAGAATGTCAAGGCGATGACAATATTGATGAGCAACTGTATTTGTTGGCTAGGCAACCATCATGGCATATGCTCACGTACCAAGGGTATGAGATAAATGAGAATACATTTTACACAGTTGTCCAAGATAAAAGGAGCACCAATTAAAATAGTGGTGTTTGTAAGTGATTCTTACTTTTATTTAATAAACTCACTTCCATGCGTACGTGTATATAATTATCCTCACATGTAACTTATATTTATATATAGATTCCAGATGTCAGAGCTCCAAAGAATACAAGACACCAGTGTTGGCTTCATTGATCCTTATATCGTATTCAAAACCGATATTATTGTCAAGGACCACTGGGTATCTGAAGCACAGACGAATATCATGAAGTTCTTCGTGAAGCAGCATGACAAGACAACATTACTTTTCCCGTACAACTTTGAGTAAGTGTTAATAATAATGTAGTCTACACATTTTATGTAATATCAATACAACTTATATACATGTACGTGTGTGTATAAACCAATGTAGGTTTCACTGGATACTCATTGTCATTGAGTTAAACTCAAGTCAGTTAGTAATCTTGGACTCATTGAGAAAAGAGCGAGCATTATACCAAGATATGATAGACATTATCCAGGGGTAATTTCGATCTCTCGCGCACAACTATTATTGAATAGACTTTGCCATAATTTATTAACGATCGTACATTATTGGTCGCACAGGGTTTGGAAAGAGTTTATTCGGCAACACCGCAATGATTGCAAGACACCACTTAATGTAGTTGAAATACCAGTAAGTTGTACTATATATACTTCCCCACGTGTTTAATTACTATATCGTACTTCAATTTACGTGTGAGATGATGAGAATAATCTTCTTCTCGTACAGTGGTGTTTGCGGCAGGAACCAAGTAATAACTTATGTGGATACTACGTTTGTGAATTTATCACTGCATACATAAGAAGAACTCCTGAAGATGTCCTCAGAGTACATATATATCAATTTTTTATTTATTTTTAAATGAATATATATATATGTATTAATACTTTTCCTTTTATTTCAAATGCAAGACTGAATGGTTGAAACGAAGGGTCATGCAAAAAGACCATCCGAAAGCAGTTCAAGAGTCAATAGCAGGATATCTTCTAGAAAAAGTGCTAAATCCCAACGGCGAGTTCTACTTTGATCTAAGGAACTAATGATGTAAATTAAATGTTTATTGATATCGTTATTTTCGAGAACAAGATTATGAAAGTGTTGTATATATACATATATATCTATAATATATATAGTTTCATACTTTATTCGAATATAATAATGCTCGAGATGAGAATTAGATGTAATTATATGCGTGCGTGTATTTATATTAGCAGCGTAGAATTCGTACATAAAAACATATTATATATTAAACAAATATGTGTAACTGAACTGAAAACAAATTAAACAAAAAAAAAGAAAAAGAAAAGGAACCTTTAGTCCCGGTTGGGGTTACCAACCGGGATTAAAGGGTGAACCTTTAGTCCTGGTTGGTGTTACCAACCGGGACTAAAGGGTGCGCCAGGTTTTAGTCCCGGTAGGTCCCTCTTTAGTTCCGGCTCGATGACCCGGGACTGAAGGTCCCTCTTTAGGTCCACCTTTAGTCCCGGGATCGTTGTCCCGGCGCGGTAACCGGGACTAAAGGTCGTTACCGCCCGGGACAACAAGTCCATTCTGTAGTAGTGTATTGATCAAAATGGTTACATTTGGATTAAGGCCGGTTTCATATGTGCGTGTTGTATATCCAAAGTTTTGCCTAGTTACAAGTATAATAGTTTTGTTTCATGTTTGTTCTAGCTTCCTATATATTTTCTCGGTAGTAAGTTCACCTAGTGATCTATTTAATTTGCACTCATCATATACATGGCATAAATTCTAGTGAATGATTCTTACGTAGAAGCACAATACATATATAAGATGACCTTCAGAGCATATATATCTAACTAGAGCAGTAAAAGTTTCTTCAATTAGTTAGTTGGGAATAGTTGTTAGAATTGGAGATACATAAACTGATACTGGGTATAGTCCTAGTGTGTAGCTAGCCTCGCTCCCGTGCATGCACAAATCTAAGTAGGAGTGCTTCAAATTTTATCATTTATACACCATTTCGAAGTGTTTTTGGGTTAATGTGAGAATTCACATCATGCTTCAGACACTCAATGGGGAACAAATGTTTATATGTGTATATGCCTATTTTTTTCACCAAATTAGAATAAGTAGGAATTTTAAATTCTAGAGCAAAAGTGTCCATAAACAACTCAAGTCTGCCGTGCATTTTAATAATGGCAGTACAATCTTTCATGTATATATGGCTTACAGTATAAAATTTTCTGCAGTATATGATGTCTACAAATTAAATTGAGAAACATATATAGTAGTTCTCTATGTGCACTATTTTTATTTTTCTATCTTGTGCAGTTTTGAGCGGAAGTTTTAGAAACATTAACTACTCTAGATAATTCACGGCAAGAAGCATTGGCGCGCTGGCTACAATGGACGGTTCAAAACCTAAAATACAGTAATATAGTATAGATACTTAGTGTCGGGTTCATAAACCCGGGGTCCCTAATAGGCCCGCTTCCCAGCAAAAGCTCAGCCTAGCAGACGATGTTGCGAACGACGCACAACTCCTGAGCCGGCTTAGATACCTAAACGACAGGCCGGAAGAGAGATCCAGTCTCCGACCGGAAGGCCTGGACAAGGAGGGGACGACGCTCGCTTTCGACTCCAACCCGCATCTCCGACCGGAAGGTCTGGCCAAGGAGGGGGCGATGCTCGCTTTCGACTCCGCCCACTTCTCCGACCGGAAGGCCTGGCCAAGGAGGGGACGACGCTCGCTTCTGACTCTGACCCACTTCTCCGACCAGGAATACACCGATCCTCTGCTTACAGCTCTTCTCCGACCGACGCAGTTGGAGCCAACTGGAAACGACTGAACGGGGACGTCCGCTCGGTGAGGACCCAAGAAACAGACGGAGTAAGTAAGGCAGGACGCTCAAGTCAACCACAATATCGAGGACCGTACCCTGCACACCTGCAGGACAGTACTGTCAGGCCATGCCAGAAGGGAGCTTTGCAACCTTTCAGACATGTCAGAACATGAACAGTGTTGTGGGTGCCGACATTTGTCCTACAGTATGGTAGGCGCCGACATTTGCGGTACTAGAAGAACATGATAGAGCCTACCACATGCATATGGGCGTCAACAGTATTGTTGGCGCCGACAAACTGTCTTGTACCCGACGACGTGGGCAACAAGACTAGGAAACACACATACTCTCTCTCTCCTAACTTGTAAGGCCGTCCCATTCATATATAAAAGAGGATGCGCTCTCTCCTAAAAGGACGACGGACAAACAGATTATTCCGACTCTCTCTCTGCTAGCTTTAGACATTCTGAGCACTCGAACAACTTTAAGACTCTAGAACTCTAAAGCTACACAGAGCATACGTTCCAATACTTAGCGCACGTAGGAGTTCTCGTCACTCTCGGCCTCCATCTTATTCCCACTCGTTTGTAACCCCACAGCAAACTTCGAGCACCTGGATTCAGGAATAAAGTCACCGACCGACTCAAGCTGGACGTAGGGCATGTTGCCTAAACCAGTATAAACCCTGTGTCATTGAGTGCTAGGCCACATCCGATCACAACGTACGGCAAAACGATAAATATTTACTTGTTGGTCATTTTTCGCACCGACACTTAGACTACTAGATTTGGCTGATTTTCTGTTAAGCATAATATATATAGAGTAAATTAAATTGCAGTGTATTATGTCCTCCTGCTGGAAAAGGAGGAAGCGTCAACAAGAATGAACTATTATTGTGTATATATATGTGGCTACTAGTCCTCTATGAATTCTAGGTTGCGAAACATCCTTAGCGGTAGATTGAGATTGCAAGACTTGTTTTTCTCTTCTATCTTTGAAGGAGACACGCATGTGCAAAACCAATAATAGTACTTGAGATGTTCCAAATTGAATAAGAGTATAAATAACTGAGAAAACTATAATATAACGCCCTCAAACTAGATTCTTACGTTCGTGGTGTTCTAGCTATTGCAAAACTATACATTTCTGATATATGTATGAGTTTGTCTGGGACTGCTCCACAAACTCTGTTTTACAAACTTCACCATGAAACAGCTCCACAAAGCTAGAGTTTCTAGAGCACCTTTTTAGGTGCTCTCACAACTCCATCTTTTTTCTGGGGTGAAACTACACTTGTTTGGCTAGAAAACATAAAGCGGAGTTGAAAAACGTGTGGCGGAACATTCTCAAACTGGCCATATATATATATATATATATTATATCTCACATAAGTTCAGTATTAATTTGCTAAATGATCAAGCTGTAGATTAATTAGACAATATTGTAATAAGAAGATTATCTTAACAACTCTCAATAATGAGTCCGGCAATTGTATTGTACTGTGTTAGTCGTCGCTCAAGCTGATCTTGCTCGGATTTGTGAAAAGGACGTTACACACATATAGTTCATTATGGAATTATATATCTCCTAGCTAGCTTGATTGATGATCGATGTAACGTATGCACAGTACGTTCGTCTTCTTCTTCTTCTTTTGGTGTCATGCATGCATGTGCGGATTACTTTGTCTATTCGTTGTCTAGGTAGCTAAACATGCATACGTGCTGGTCCTAGATGAAAAGAAGCTACATATACGTGCATCCTTATTATTGTTTTATGTACTTCGCCCGGTAGTAAATACAAGTGTTCTTATTTTGGAGTTCCTGCCAGTCAAAGCCATTTCAACTCTTACTTTCTTAAAGTAAATATAATCCTGCCCAGTAAGATTAATGTTAATAGATTCATCATGAAAAATACTTTCATATAACATATAAATCCTTCTAATAAATGCATATTTTCATAGCATGTACAGGTAAATTAAGTTTAATCTTGTAGCCTTCGTTGATGTGCTAAATTGTGAATAGCCGAACTAATTAGATTATTCAGATGGGGTTTTCTTTTAATTTTCCAGGTTACTGAGTTTTTATTGAGTTGCATCTTGGATAAATTGTATACTGCATCGACCGGATCATATTAAAAGATGAGATAGTGCAAGAAGTTTGAAACTCGCTCTAATATTAATATATTACTGAGTAATTAATCCACATGTAAAACTGTGCAGAACCGCCTGAAATAGTACGTTTTCGGAGGCGTTCGTCTTCCACCAGACACTAAGCACCTCGAAAGTTGGCTACACCGGACGGTTCCATCGAGCACACCCCAAGGGAGAACTCGAACAATCCACGTTTTCATCCAGGATCCAATAATGAGAACGGATTTACAATACTTACTCCATTTCATACAACAAGAGTTTTTTAAAATACATTATTACTATACCAAGCTCAGAGTGCGGAATTTAAACAGCGGAATTGAAATAAACATCTAACCATAAGATACAAGGATCCGTCTGTGCCCACCAGAAGAATCCTCCACACAACAGCCATTCCTCAAGCTGCACCTGCAACAGGGGTAAATAAATCCTGAGTACACAATGTACTCGCAAGACTTACTCGACTAGTGGGAATAATTTCCCGACTCCAAATGATATGATAAGCTTTATTGTCTGCTGGGTTTCCTTTTTATTTGTGAAAAGCATTACTAGTAGTGAATCCTTATACATGTGTTTTATTAGCAGTCATGATTAGTTCATTAGCTCACCATTCTAGGTAAGCATCCGTTCTACTTTCAAGCAAGAGTTGAGCAATCAGATCCATTCATTCCCTTTCATCTTCCAATTCTTACTACGGTGCTAGATCGTAGACAAATCGTACCATATCATATGGCGATTCGTGAACCAATGTATCCCAGTTGGGCACCCCAAAACACACGTTCGCTTGTACTCCAGGCACAAGCAAGACCAACCCACCACTCTCCTATCAAGGGGTCCAGGTCCCCGTCCAAACTTGGACTCCAAGCCCCCACTCTTGAGTCCCGAATTCAGTGTGGTGCTTAGATCTCCACCATCCCCGTCTCCAATCAGTCGGTCCGAAAAGAGCCAGAACCAACCACAAGAGAGCAACGAGCCTTCCCGCTCCTATAAGCAAGTATGTGCTCAGGATAATAAGTCTGTGACCTAACTAGAATCCACTACAACGGACGGTCCTTAACCGACATGGACAGGAAAAACAGTGTAACCAAGCTATGCCCCGTTGGCCGCGGAACACAACCTATTACACCCACCAATACCTGTACCATATACCTACCCGGTCTCCATTTCTTTTCACCATTTTATCATGAGAGTGATAATAATAATCACCTATTGTGAGTAACGACAGGTTACTCACGTTACCGATAGCCTAAGCATAGCAGGTACTCGACCTATGCTAGTAGGACTCCTAGGTAGGTTTATCTATGCATGTAGTTTCAATATAAATCATGTAATGTAAATGCACATCACACACACACACACACACACACACACACACACATATATATATATATATATATATATATATATATATATATATATATATATATATATATATATATATATATATATATATCCAGTGATTATTCAAAATAAGGGTTATGCACCGGGGCTTGCCTTGGGCAGGCGGGTTGTCAGCTCAGTCAGTCAGTGGTGGCTCCAGGACCTCCTCCCTCACGAGGATCTCCTCCTCATACTCCTCGATCACCTCCTCGAACTCATGATCTCCGATGGGTACGACCACCACCAACTCGTTCTCTACATGCATGCGATGATGATTGAAGCATCTAGGCCCCTAGTTGGGTTTTGGTGATTAATGACAATACGTGATTACTGTGACTAACGTGTGTTTTGCAGAGGCAATTAAGTTAGGTCACGGTAATGGAGATCGATTGGGCAATTATAGTTGTCATGCCCCTACGATGGAAATCGTTTCGATTTTCAAAGGATGGATGATGCGGTTAAGGATGGACTAGTTCTAAGTATCGATTGGAGTTGGAGAGACACTTAGAGTAGTTTAGGACTTTGTTGTTCCTTTGGCCATACTATTAAGGGGGGTATGAACGGGTAGCTTGACCTAGGTGAGTCTAGTGAGTTAGGTGTGGTGCACACTTTCTAAATCTAGCACTAGGTAGCTCCTTAACAGTCCTTTGATCCAATGGAGCAAACTTCATTCACATATGATCGAGAGTTGGAAGTGAATGGAGGGTCAAATACTAACTGGACGCTGGCTCAGGGTCCGATCAGTTCATTTGACCAAGGTGAAAGCGTCTGGAAGTGACCGGACACTGAGAGGTCAAGTGACCGGACGCTGAGGGCCAGCGTCTGGTCGACTTCAGTAAGGTCCCAGAGAGGGAGAATCCTGATCGGACGCATCCGGTCAATGCTGACCGGACGCTGATCAGGTTCCGGCTACTGACCGGACGCTGCTCAGCAAGTGACCGGACGCTGGGGGTCCAGCGTCCGGTCGACATCAGTAAGGTTCCAGTGAAGGGAAAATATGACCGGACGTGTCCGGTCAACACTTAACCACTAGAGTTCGGGGTGTACTGACCGGAGCGTCCGGTCAACATGGCTGGAGCGTCCGGTCACCCCGTAGAGGCACATAATGGTTTGTTTTTTAGCCGGTGTTATAAATACAACCTCCACTCGTGTGTGGGGGTACTTTTGATCATTCCAACTGCTGAGAAACACCTTAGAGAGTGCCAAGAAGAGCAAGGTCCTAGTGAGGTGATTGAGATTTGAGAATCCCAAAGAGAGCCCTCATTAGTGAGATCAAGAGTAGCAAAGTGTGCATCCACCCTTCTCATTAGGCTTGTCATGGTCAAGTGAGAGTTCGTCCTTGTTACTCTTAGTGATCGCCATCACCTAGACGGCTTGGTGGTGATTGGGAGCTTGGTGATCATTCGGAGAGCTTGTGGATGACCCAACTCAAGTTGTGAGCGGTTGTGGGTGATTCACCGCGACAGAGTATCGAAGAATCAACCCGTAGAGAGCACTTGATCCTTGCGCAGATCAAGGGGGAGCTACACCCTTGCGCAGGTGCTCCAACGAGGACTAGTGGGGAGTGGCGACTCTCTGATACCTCGGCAAAACATCGCCGCGTTCCTCCTTCTCTATTTACTTTGAGCATTTACTTTGAGCAATTCAATTCTTGTCTTTACATTCATTGAATTGTCATGCTAGAGTAGGATTAGAACTTAGGTTGCAAGTCTTTTGTGCAATAGAACAATTAGAAACACTTTCTAGGTACAAGGGGTTAATTGAGCTAACCATATGATTTAATTATTGCAAAGAAGTTTAGAATTAGCCTAATTCACCCCCTCTTGGGCATCTTGATCCTTTCAATTGGTATCAGAGCCTCGTGCTCACGTATTTAGGCTTAACCACCTAGTGAAAGATATCTCACAGGGGTGGACCTCCTCCTATCTTCGAGGGGGTGATTTTCCATATTGGAAAATCCGCATGGAGGCGTATCTAGAAGCTCTAGATGTTGGAATACTTAGAGCCACCTTACAAGGGTTCCCAAAACCTCAAGATGTCGCACACCCACAAGGCGATGAGTTGAATTACGAGAAGTGGAATGCAAAGGCTCGAAACACCATCTTTAGAGGCCTTTGCAAAGATGTGCTCAATCGGGTGAGGAACCAAAAAGACGCCCATGCACTATGGTCAGACGTTTGTGCGCTCCATGAGGAAACTAAGAGTGAGCATGAGGAACGTTATCATCTTGTCATGAAAAAGCTCAACTCTTTTGAAATGCTTCCTAAAGAATGTGCTAATGAGATGTATTCACATTTGAATGTTCTTGTAGAGGAAGTCAATGGGCTTGGACTCACTCAAATGCAACCATCCGATGTTGTAAGAAAGATCTTGAGTGTCCTCCCCATTGATAAATATGGGCATATTGTGACTGTGCTACATCAAGGTGATCTTTCCACCGCTACACCGACACAAATCTTGGGAAAGATCAATGCTCATGAGATGTACATGCACATCACACCTCAAGATGGCTCATCCTCTACAAAGAAGAAAGAAAAAGATTTAGCATTCAAAGCTAGCCAAGAAAAGGGCAAAGCAAGGCTTGAGTATGAGAGCTCAAGTGATGATGAATTTGATGATGCAAGCCTTGCTCTCATGGTGAAGAAAACTGCCAAGATGCTAAAGAAGCTCAACAAAAGTGACATCAAGTTCGATGGCAAGAAGAAGAAGTTCTTCACAAGCTCTAGAAGAAAGCCAATCTTCGAGATGGATTGCTACAATTGTGGAGAACTTGGTCATCTAGCACACCAATGCACCAAGCCCAAGAAAGACAAGTTCAAGAACACGAACAAGGGCAAGAAAGATGACTCAAGCAATGAAAATGAAGATGAGAAGAAAAATAACAAGCCATACAAGAAAAGAGATGGCAAGAAGGACTTTCACAAGAAGAAGAAGAGTGGAAAGGCTTACATCGTCGGTGATTGGCTCACGGACATTGATTCATCTAGTGAATCATCCGATGATAATAGTGACGACGAGAAGGTGGCCACTATTGTTATTGACTCTTCATCATCTTCATCGCCACCACCGCCATCATCCTCTACACACCTATGCCTTATGGCCATGGGTGAACGCAAGGTAACAAATGATGATGATAGTAGTGGTGATGAACATGCTAGTAATGATGATAGCGATAGTGATGATGATGAATATGAGTCACCTTCTTATAATGATCTTGATAGATTGCTTAAACAATGCACTGAGATCATTATAAAGACTAGAGCTAAGAATGAAAAGCTAGAGGATAAAAATGATTCCCTTTTAGCTAAATGTGATATAGCCGAAAAGGCTAGTGTTGAGCTTAGAGAAGCAAATGAAGCTATGTCATCCAAACTCAAGGAGCTCAAATCTTCTAAGAAAGAGCTTAAAGATAAACATGATAAACTTGAGAGGATGCATAAGGAGCTCATCACTAGCCATAATATGCTAAAAGATGAATATACTACTCTCAAGATTAATCATGATAATCTTATTATTGCTCATGAATATTTATCCAATGAGCCATATGATGCTACTAACAATGTTGTTAAGATTGATATAGCCACATCATGTGATGATTTGATCATTGAAAGCATTGAGCAAAGTTCTAGTAGCAAGGGCAAGCAAGTGGTTGAGGCCAAAGATTATGATGAGTTTGTCAAGCTCAAGAATGACAATGCAAAGCTCAAGAAAGATCTTGAAGAAATCAAAAGCCACAACACCATTGTGCTAGAAACTCTTGATCATGATGGTGATTTGATTCTTGAGAATGAGAAGCTCAAAGAAGAAAACAAGAAGCTCAAGGAAAAGAAGAACCATAATGCTCTCAAGGAAGAAAACAAGAAGCTCGAGTTGGAGAAAGAGCATCTCAAGATTGGATTGAGCAAGTTCACTAGAGTCAAGCATCTTCAAAGTGAGCTACTTATGAACACCATCATGAAGATGGATAGAAGTGGCATTGGGTACATGGCAAACAAAGAGAAGAAGGCTCAAGCTCAACAACAACAAAAGCCAAAGCCAAAGAGATGTTTTGAGTATGGACAATAAGGCCACTTTGCTCATGAGTGCCAAACTCCACCACCACAACCCTTGCCCAAGCATGCTAAACCTTTTGCCTTCAATGCTCACTACATGCTTAGAAAGGATTCTAGTGGGAAAATAAAAGTCATGTTCTTAGGACCTCCCAACAAGAATAGGTCTAAGAAAATTTGGGTTGCAAAGTCACTTGTTGAGAAGGTGAAGGGCCCTCAATATGTTTGGGTTCCTAAAGCTTGATCTCTTATGTGTAGGTGAACTATAAGACCGATGGAAGTCATTGGGTTATTGATAGTGGTTGCACACAACATATGATCGGTGATCCTCATATGTTCACCTCACTAGATGAAGAAGTAGATGGACAAGAAAGAATCACATTTGGAGATAACTCAAAGTGGCAATATCAAATGATCATTCTATCTCAAATATGCTATATGTTGCTTCATTGAGCTTCAACTTGCTATTCGTTGGACAATTGTGTGATCTCGGCTTCCAATGCTTGTTTACCGAGAAGGAAGTTGTTGTATCCAAGAAGGATGATAATCAAGTGATATTCGAAGGATTTAGATACAACAACCTATATCTAGTGGACTTTACCTCTAAAGATGCAAATTTGAAGACTTGCCTATTCACCAAAACAACATATGGGTGGCTATGGCATAAAAGATTTGCTCATGTTGGGATGAGCTCACTCAAGAAGCTAATGAATAATGATTTGGTGAGAGGGTTGAAGGATGTGAAGTTTGAGAAGGGCAAGCTTTGTAGTGCATGTCAAGCCGGCAAGCAAGTTGCAAATACTCATCCAACCAAAGCTTTCATGTCAACCACAAGAGTGCTAGAACTCCTTCACATGAATTTATTTGGACCAATAATATACAAGAGTTTGGGAGGAAATCTTTATTGTCTTGTGATTATTGATGATTATTCAAGGTATACATGGGTATTCTTTCTTCATGACAAATCTGAAGTTGCATCTTGTTTCAAGAAGTTTGCTAAGAGAGCTCAAAATGAATTTGAAGTGAAGCTAAAGAAGATAAGAAGTGACAATGGGAAGGAATTTGACAACACAAACATAGAAGCTTATTGTGATGAAGTTGGAATCAAACATAAGGTCTCCACAACATATACTCCTCAACAAAATGGTGTAGTTGAGAGGAAGAACCGGACATTGATCACTCTTGCAAGAACAATGCTTGATGAGTACAACACCCCCGAAGCTCTATGGACAGAAGCTATCAACACCACATGCTATGCATCCAACCGTCTATTCCTTCAAAAGTTTCTTGGCAAGATATCTTATGAGTTGCTCAATGGGAAGAAGCCGGACGTCTCCTTATTTAGTGTGTTTGGTTGCAAATGCTACATCTACAAGAAGCGGCAATACCTAAGGAAGTTTCAAAGACGTTGTGATATTAGTTTTCTTATTGGTTACTCATCAAAGTCCAAAGCATATAGAGTATTTAATCATACCACCAGCTTAGTTGAAGAAACATATGATGTAGAATTTGATGAATCTAACGGCTCCCAAGGAGCACATGAGAATCTTGATGATGTAGGTGATGAACCATTGAGGGAGGCTATAAAGAACATTCTGGTTGGAGACATCAAGCCTAAAGATGATGAAGATGATGCACAAATGATTGATCCACCCTCTTCATCAAGTGTGCCACAAGATGGTGAAAAAGATGGGAGAGTAGAAAATAAAGACACTCGTGTCTCCCATGAGCAAATGGTGGTACAAGCACAAAATGTTGATGCTCCACAACCTCCTACTCAAGTGGTCAATAGAAGAAATATACCTCTACTATAAGATCATCCACAAGATCTCATTATAGAGAGTCCATCAAAGGGTGTAATGACTCGCTCACAAAAACTTGCTTCATTTATTACTCATCACTCTTTTGTCTCTTGTTTTGAGCCTACTAAGGTAGAAGAAGCTCTTCATGATCTGGATTGGATAAATGTAATGCATGAAGAGTTGAACAACTTCACCCGCAATGAAGTTTGGACTCTTGAAGAGCGGCCAAAAGGTGCAAGAGTCATTGGAACAAAGTGGGTGTTCCAAAACAAGCAAGATGATCAAGGTGTTGTTGTGAGGAACAAGGTAAGACTAGTTGCAAAGGGGTTCTCTCAAGTTAAAGGTTTGGATTTTAGAGAGACCTTTACACCGGTTGCAAGACTAGAAGCCATTCGTATCCTCCTTGCATATGCATCACATCATGAAATGAAATTATATCAAATGGATGTGAAAAGTGCATTTTTAAATGGCTTTATTAATGAACTAGTCTATGTTGATCAACCTCCCGGGTTTGAAGACCCTAGATATCCTAATCATGTTTATAGGTTGTTCAAGGCATTATATGGGCTTAAGCAAGCCCCAAGAGCTTGGTATGAGCGCCTTCGGGACTTCCTCATTGAGAAGGGCTTCACCATTGTAAAGGTCAACACCACTCTATTCACCAAGAAGCTTGATGGGCATATCTTCATTTGTCAAGTGTATGTTGATGATATCATCTTTGGATCATCAAATGAAGAATCTTGCAAAGAGTTTGGTGATTTGATGTCAAAGGAGTTTGAGATGTCAATGATTGGAGAGCTTACATTCTTTCTTGGTTTTCAAGTCAAGCAACTGAGAGAAGGGATTTTCATCTCTCAAGAGAAATATACAAATGATCTTCTTAGGAGATTCAAGATGGATGAATGTAAGCCAATCAAGACACCAATGCCAACTAATGGATATCTCGACCTAGATGAAGGAGGTAACAAGGTTGATTAAACTCTCTGCCGCTCTATGATTGGTAGCTTGTTATATTTAACCGCATCTAGGCCCGACATCATGTTTAGTGTGTGTATGTGTGTGAGATTTCAAGCTAATCCTAAGGAAACTCATTTAATTGCCGTAAAAAAATCCTTAGGTATCTTAAGCACACACCAAGCATTGGCCTTTGGTATCGCAAAGGAGCTATATTTGAATTAGTTGGCTATTCCGATTCGGATTATGCCGGTTGCAAAGTTGATAGAAAAAGCACATCCAGAGGGTGCCATTTGCTCGGTAGATTACTTGTGTCTTGGTCCTCCAAGAAACAAAATAGTGTGGCCTTGTCCACCACTGAAGCGGAATACATTGCCGTGGGTGCTTGTTGTGCATAAATACTTTATATAAAACAAACTTTGCTAGACTATGGAGTAGTTCTAGAAAAAGTACCTCTTTTGTGCGACAATGAAAAAGCGGTAAAACTTGCAAATAATCTGGTTCAACACTCTCGCACCAAGCACATAGATATCCGTTATCACTTTCTTAGAGATCATGTTGCAAAGAATGATATATCATTAGAAGGTGTAAGGACCGAGGATCAATTGACAGATATCTTCACTAAACCGCTAGATGAGGCAACATTTTGTAGATTGCGGAATGAGCTCAATGTTCTTGATTTTAGCAACTTTACTAAAAGATGAGCTTGTGTTGTCCCTTGCATTGCATTGTAATATACAACATGTTTAATATTTTATAATGCATATAGGGCTTGTCTAACATGGTTAAGATAGCCGCCGAAAAGCGTGTGAAGAAGCTTAACCTTGGATCAAACTTGACAAGCAACTAGATTTACTTTCAAGTATTGCATTGCATATGTATGAATATTGTTTTGTCGTTTATCTTCAATTGCCCTCTTATTGCCTATTTTCTTAAAAAGAATTATAGCCTAAGGCAAAATATTTTTGAAAAACATGAGGGTTTGAGAGAGGTCACTCACAACAGTTCCAATTGTTTTTTATTTGGATCTTATTTGAGTTGGGACTTGATTGGGAACAGGCAGCACGAAGAACTTTGAAGATTTGCTGAAGAAATAGTGACCGGACGCTGCACCGGACTCTGGAGTCCAGCGTCTGGTCAGTTCACATGAGGTGAACTCGCTGCAAAGGAGTGACCGGACTCTGCATTTCAGCGTCCGGTCAGTTGTAGGTTCAACGTCCGGTCGAGCATGAAGGCGTTCAAGGCAAAGTGACCGGACTCTGGCTGCGTCCGGTCGATGTCCACCAGATGCGTCCGGTCGTGATTCCAGAGGTTTTGGACCTCTCTTGAATCGACCAGACGCTGGGTGGTAGCGTGCGGTCGCTGCCACCGGAGCATCCGGTCAATAGGAAGCGTGCGTAATCAGGACTCTCTCTCCGTTTCCTTTTTTCCATCTCATGGGGGACCCTTTATAATCATAGCGCCACCTCAGCCAACTCCGCATCCGCGCCATCATCGCCGTGATTCTGCCCTAACCGCCGCCTCCGAAATCTCGCTGACGCCGCCAAGCAGCGGCACCACCGTGCCACTTCTTCCCGAGCCCACGCGCCGCCGCATGCCCCGTGCCACTGCATCCTACTCGCTTGGCGCCACCCTCCACACCAGTGCCGCCGCCTTGCTCCCGTGCACCGTGCCTGTGCTGCCGTGCTTCCTACGCCACACCACGTCCTACCCACCAGCGCCACCACCGATCCACGCCGACAAGCGGCCGACCAGCTCCGCCAGCACCAGAGTCCCTGCTGCCATCACGTGCAATCTCTAGTGCTCACATTGAGCCTCCAGTGCCACAGTGAGTTGCCAAACCCTAACCCTAGCCTCACGATTCGATGGTTCCTCGCGCATCATTTCTCTTCTCCTTGGATCGCCGGTTCGTCAGGTAGCAAGCCCACATTTCAATTTCATATCTAATTGCTTGCTTTCTTAGGATTTCGTATCTCTAGATGCATAATTAAAATTATTTCTATATCCTATCTATTCCATCGTGCAGCGAGTCGGTTCCGTTGAGCTCTCAGTGGCAGTTGTCAGTCAACTCGGGGCCAAGCTCGTGAGTATGGAACGAGGCCAAGCCTCGGAAGTAATAGTTGATCTTTGTCAGTGGCAGTTGATTCTTCTTAGATCCATCAGATGGCTCGTACAAAGAATGTCGGAGGTGGTCCCGGTGATAAGGATTCGAGGCCCTCGCCTCGCCAGCCTGCAGATCCAAAAGGCAAGACGATGAAGAAGACTGCAACAAAGAAGCGCAAGTACCTAGATGCAGAGACAGCTAGAGCAGCCGTAGTTGTAGAGGCCACAGAGCATGCCGAGAGGGGAGGTGCTCGCAGTGGTGTTGTCATTGCAGACTGGCTTTCACCAGAAGCGAGGGCTACACTTGAGCGAGTTGAGTGCCTTCATGGTGGTCCAGCTGGGACTCTCATGGTTGGAGGACGACGTGTTGCCATTGATGTGGGTCAGCCTTAAGGGGAGTCACAGTAGGAGGCATAGCCAGCACAGAAGACTTAGGAGGGTGAGCAGGCCGAGGAGACAGAGCCGGCACATCAGCCACAGTTATGCCGCTCTGGTCGTACCCGTGCTCCAGTTACACCAAGGCTAGACACTCAGCGGAGGGGTTCTCATCCACCGCCTAGACCACAGGGTCTGCCTCCAGTGGCCCATCTTGACCTGAGGGCCGCCACTGCCAAGCAGGTGTAGCAGCTGAGGTTCGTGGACTTTGAGGTGTGGTTTCCACCCAGGAGGGATGAGAGAGCATCAGAGGGGTTCTATACACCCTTGCAGGAGGATTTCTACAATGCATATCTTAACAGTGGAGCTATTTTCAGATCTCAGAGGATATGCAACATTGAGTCTATAGTTGCAGCAGCTGGAGAGCACATTCGCCCCAATCTTGCATACCTGCCAGGGCTGACAGACTTGATTGGACGGACAGAATTATATGTTCCATCTTGGGTCCGTCAGTTCTATGCTACTCTCTAGATTGACCCGTAGCACAGATACATTCACTTTGCATTCAGAGGCAGAGATTATAGGCTAACGAGTACTAGGGTCAGGGAGATTTTCAGGCTTTAGGAGCAGCCTGTCAGGTTACATGAAGTTTGCTATGGACAGACAACGCCTCCCAGATGCCCTCATGGCGGTATGGTGCCCCTACTAACTTGGTTCGCCATTGTTTCATAGAGCCTTTTAGCGAAGGGTTGAGAAGGAACCCCAGTGATCTCACTCCCACTGCTCGCGTGATTGAGGCTATCATGAGGAGGACATTACTTCCAAGGATGGGATATAGAGAGGGATTGACTCATATACAGCTATGGCTTCTCAACTCCCTGATGCAGCAGACCATATTTGACATTTGGGATCTCCTTCTTTCAGAGATGGAGGATACTATTGCTAAGGGGTTCAGAGGTCATCGACAGTTGCCCTATGCCCACTAGATCACGTTTCTTATTCATAGGGCAGTTACAGTGAGGTCGCCTGAGATGCTAGCTGAGTATAGTGGTGCCACTATAGAGTTTCCTGCTTATAACCTGACTCAGATGATCCGCCATAGTACATCGACTGCACCTAGTCAGCCATGCTGTCATCTAGAGGTGCCCGAGACTGGAGCCCAGCAGGATGATATTATCAGGGGTATTGTAGCTACAGAGGAGGAGGAGCTTGCTCAGCAGGAGGGGATGGTCGCGAGCAACCCCAGTGACAGCTCAGATGATGATTACTAGTCTATTCCTTAGATGCTTGCACGTCGACATGACCATGAGGTCGGTAGCTCTAGTTCAGCGCCACCTGCACTGCAGACAGATCTAGCTCTCCTTGCTATACTTGAGCGGATGAGGCAGGACTAGGCACGACACGCTCAGGAGACAGCTGCCACTTTCGCACAATTTCAGACTCGGCAGGACAAGTTCTAGCACCAGCAGCAGGCCATCCAGCAATAGTAGCAGGCTATACAGCAGCAGCAGTAGGCCATGCATCAGCAGCAGCTTCTTGGATTCATGCAGCATGTAGTGACAACGATTGGGGCTCCACCGCCATAGCCTTCGCCCCAGCTTGGTTAACCTGCCACCATTTCAATGACTCCAGCATTACAGCCTAGTGGGCTTTAGAGTCAGGGACAGCCACCAGCACAATATGCTTCACCTACAGAGTAGGTGTCCTAGTGGTTCGCTTCGCCAGTGATAGCCCCGCAGTTCACACCTCTTCAGATGGGCTTCACACCGGCACAGACATCGTCGCTGCTAGTGCCAGACACTTCAGTCTCCAGGAGTCTTGGAGTGACCTTCAGTGAGTTGATAGGGCAGCCTACTCCACCATACCTGCATGTTCTAGGACCTTCTATAGCTGCACCTATCACAATGACTATAGAGATGCTCCCTTCCTCAGTGGCATCATCAGAGCCGGCTGCTTCAGTCATACTAGCACAGCCTACAACAGCTCTAGTTCCTGATACAACCCAGTTTGCTTCAGCATCGCTTCCAGCTATAGAGGGTTAGACAGCTCAGAGTTCAGGGTCAGATGATGATGGTAATCAGTTCTAGCTCGCTCATCGTACCTCAGCGCCCGGCTCGTCCGCTGTAGCCCCACCGACCGACCCTTAGGTTTTGGTGTTTGACGCCAAAGGGGGAGAGGGTTTGAGTATGTTAGCCTTAGGGGGAGCGACATATCTAGGGGGAGCTTAGTTATTCTATTAGCTTATCTATTTACATTTGGAGTTTTTATGTGTGATACACTATTATGCATTCGTTGTGTGTTTATATTTATGCATTAAACTATTATTTATGTGATAGTGATATCTACGTGATCGTGATATATGACATGTGTGCTCTCTACTTTGAATTATTTATATGTCATATCAATTGTGCTATGCTCATTTGCCTTTGCTTCTACGTTTTACTCCGATGCAAATGAGCTTCATTACTTGTACTCATGCTTATTTCATATCTTTTGAGTACATGACATCATGTTGGCTTGGGTCATATAAGCTTGCCTAACACTTTTGTTCTTATTGCCAAAAGCTTATATGAACCAAGCATGTTAAAAACCTCATCTCTTTCACATACTCGAGGTACTATTGTCATCAATCACCAAAAAGGGGGAGATTGAAAGCATCTAGGCCCCTAGTTGAGTTTCGGTGATTAATGACAATACGTGATTACTGTGACTAACGTGTGTTTTGCAGAGGCAATTAAGTTAGGTCATGGTAATGGAGATCGATTGGGCAATTATGGTTGTCATGCCCCTACGATGGAAATCATTTTGGTTTTCAAAGGATGGACGACAAGGTTAATGATGGACTAGTTCTAAGTGTCGATTGGAGTTGGAGAGACACTTTGTTTTTCCTTTGGCCATACTATTAAGGGGGTATGAATGGGTAGCATGACCTAGGTGAGTCTAGTGAGTTAGGTGTGGTGCACACTTGCTAAATCTAGCACTAGGTAGCTCCTTAACAGCCCTTTGATCCAATGGAGCAAACTTCATTCACATATGATCGAGAGTTGGAAGTGAATGGAGGGTCAAATACTGACCGAACGCTGATTAGGTTCTGGCTACTGACCGGACGCTGCTTAGCAAGTGACCGGACGCTGGGGGTCCAGCGTCCGGTCGACATCAGTAAGGTTCCAGTGAAGGGAAAACATGACCGGACGTGTCCGGTCAACACTTAACCACTGGAGTTCAGGGTGTACTGACCGGAGCATCCGGTCAACATGACCAGAGCGTCCGGTCACCCCGTAGAGGCACATAATGGTTTGTTTTTTAGCCGGTGTTATAAATACAACCTCCACTCGTGTGTGGGGGTACTTTTGATCATTCGAACTACTGAGAAACACCTTAGAGAGTGCCAAGAAGAGCAAGGTCCTAGTGAGGTGATTGAGATTTGAGAATCCCAAAGAGAGCTCTCATTAGTGAGATCAAGAGTAGCAAAGTGTGTATCCACCCTTCTCATTAGGCTTGTCATGGTCAAGTGAGAGTTCGTGCTTGTTACTCTTGGTGATCGCCATCACCTAGATGGCTTGGTGGTGATTGGGAGCTTGGTGATCATTCGGAGAGCTTGTGGATGAGCTAAGTCAAGTTATGAGCGGTTGTGGGTGATTCACCGCGACGGAGTGTCGAAGAATCAACCCGTAGAGAGCACTTAATCCTTGCACGGATCAAGGGGGAGCTACACCCTTGCGCGGGTGCTCCAACGAGGACTAGTGGGGAGTGGCGACTCTCCGATACCTCAGCAAAACATCGCCACGTTCCTCCTTCTCTATTTACTTTGAGCATTTACTTTGAGCAATTAAATTCTTGTCTTTACATTCATAGAATTGCCATGCTAAAGTAGGATTGGAACTTAGGTTGCAAGTCTTTTGTGCGGTAGAATAATTAGAAACACTTTCTAGGCATAAGGGGTTAATTGGGCTAACCATATAATTCAATTATTGTAAAGAAATTTAGAATTAGCCCAATTCACCCCCCTCTTGGGCATCTTGATCCTTTCAATGATGCAACACGTTAATACTAAGGCAACAATAATTCTTAAAATAAGAATACATCTACTAAGCCAATAAGCTAGCTCTAATGGTTAAGATACTCACTACTTATCATTTCCACAAAAATAGGTATGGATTCATCTAACGGATATTAACTTAGCAACTAAAATATAATCTTACTCTTATTAGCGATTTAACTTATATTACAACAAGGAGCACCTAACTACGCTAGTACTTAGCCTATTCTAAGGCTACAAAAATTACAGAGGGAACATAATAATACTATGAAGCTAATGTAAAATTTTCAAAGCTAAAACTATCACTAATTTATCACAAAAATTTCTATAACATTTAACCTAATAATATTAAGCACTCTCAAATGATTTAATAGCTCCTGGTATCAACATGTATATATATGAACTAAATATACTAACAGATAGAGCACAATTTTAGAAACTTAACAAAATTTGTTTCACAATTTTTGGATACCTACACTATTTTATATTAATTACCAAAGTTCAGCTCAGAATTAAAATGAAAAGCTATTTCTATTTTCCACAAAAAAGATAAACTCATTTTGGCCCAACGCGGCCCATGCGCGGAGGTGGCCCACGGCGGGGAGCCCACGCGCGCGCTGGCATTCTTGCAAAAATGCCCTCGCGTTATTAAACAATAGCGCGAACACTACACGTACTATTTCTATAGACAACGACTTTGCAATGGAAACCTTACACTTTCTCCTCTTTACAATGGCATGGTCCTTGACCTCCCCTGTGCACTCCGGCGCGGTGAGCGGTGGCACTAGGCGGTACGCTGGCCACCCGAGACGCTTGCGGACCTAGCTAGGGGACCGATGCTCATCTATAGGCCGACACGCGACGATGGGCGGTGGTGGCACGAACGGAGGTGAAGCAGAGCGGGCTCTCTCCGACGGCAGGCAACCTGCAACGGCGGCAACCGTGTTCCGGTGAGCCATAGCGCTAACAGGACGGTAGAGATAGGGGATAAGCACCAGGGGCACACCGTGAACCCGTCCAAAGTGGTGGTTTGGCCGATGACTACCTAAGCAGTGCTGGTCACGTGCGCGCGATGAGCACGGTGATGAGCCACGGTGGCCACGGCCACGTCAGCAACAACGGGGAGGCGGTAGCGCTCCCACTGGTGTGCGCACGGTGGAGAGGGAGCCAAGGGAAAGGTCTTAATATGGCTAGAGGGGGGTGAATAGCCTATTTAAAAATCTACAAACCAACTAGAGCAATTTGATTAGTATGACAAATAGTAAAAAGTAAACTTGCTCTAGCTCTACAAGGGTTGCAAGCCACCTATCCAACAATTCTAGTTACTATGATCACTAGACACACAATTTACTATGTCTACTCACTAAAGAGCTCTCACACTAAAGAACTTACTATGTCACTAGACACACAATTTACTACGTCACTAAATGAACTTAAGCTACAAAGTAAGCTCTCAATTCTAGTTACACTAAAGAGCTTACTACAACTAGTTTGCGGGTATGTAAATGAGTAAGTAAGGTCATTATACCACCGTGTAGAGGAGTGAACCAATCACAAGATGAATACTAACTCTATAACCGGGGAGAATACCAAAGGGCTAGAGACAACCAATTTTCTCCCGAGGTTCACGTGCTTGCCAACACGCTACGTCCCCGTTGTGTCGACCAATACTTGGTGGTTCGGCGGCTAAGAGGTGTTGCACAAACCTCGTCCACACAATTGGACACTACAAGAACCTATCCACAAGTGAGGTAACTCGATGACACGAGCAATCCACTAGGGTTACCTTTCGACACTCCACCGGGGAAGGTACAAGTCCCCTCACAATCAACGGAGATGGCCACGAACAATCACCAACTTATGCCAATCCTCCTCCGATGCACCAAGTCGTCTAGGTGGTGGCAACCACCAAGAGCAACAAGCGAATCCCGCAGTGAAACACAAACACCAAGTGTCTCTAGATGCAATCACTCAAGCAATGCACTTGGATTCTCTCCCAATCTCACAAAGATGACGAATCAATGATGCAGATGAGTGGAAGGGCTTTGGCTAAGCTCACAAGGTTGTTATGTTAATGCAAATGGCCAAGGGAGAGAGCTTGAGCCATCCATGGGGCTTAAATAGAGAGCCCCCACGAATAGAGCCGATGGCTCTCTATTCTTTGAAAAGTTGGGGCGACCGGACACATCGGTCAGATCCAACGGACGCAGGACCCTAGCGTCCGGTTGCACGATGCACGCCACGTGGCCCCTGCTTCAAATGCTGATCGTCCGATCTCAACAGTCATCAATACATTTAAGTTGTGACCAGACATGTTGCTTTGAAGTGACCAGACACAGGACCCCAGCGTTCGGTCATTTGCAGTAAGGTTCCAGTCACGACCGGACGCGTCCGATCACCTCCGACCGGACGCACCCAGCGTCTGGTCACTCACTGTCTCCTCTGTGCGCCACCACATCAGCAGGACCGGACGCTGAACAATGTTCAGCCAGAGTACGGCTCGTCCTCGCCTTGGCGGAGACGCAAGCACGAGGAATTGATGAGAGGTGCTCGCTCTCGTGCTCACCGTGACGTGACTTGATGGCGGCGGAAAATAGAGGAAGAAAGAGAGAAATGGAGCGCGGCAATGGGCTCGGCTCGTCCTCGCCTTGGCGGGACCCGAGCCACGAGATCGGGAGGCCCACACGCTGGCGCTAGCCGACATGCGCGCACGTCCGACTAGCGTGGCCCACGTGGCTGCAGAGCCATAATTGATAAGGCGACTGCGGCGTGCACGGCTACGTGCAGACGGCTCCCAACCGGGCCACGGAGGGGGCAGCGCGATGCAGCAAGCAGACGCGAGTACGGGAGCAACACGACGGCAGCGGCAGTGTCGCGACGCGAGGCAGCAGTGGCAGACGCGACGGCAGCGGCAACGCGGTAGCGGTGGCATCAATGGCGGTAGTGCTAGGCAGGGCAGCAGGGCGCAGGGCCAATGGCTCGCTGCGGTCGGCCTCGGCCAAGCTTGGGCGACCCGACCGACCCAGCGCGGCGGCGCAGAGCGACCGCACGAGGCGCGACCACGCGCGCGGCGTGAGGAGGCCGCGTGGTGACCGCGCACCCAGCGCCAACCAACCCAAGCCAGTGACGCGCACGAATTTTAAAGCGTTCAACTCGACCAAACGGTTGCTTTAGGACATAAACCATCTTCACAATACTCAAGATCGCACATGAGACTACCAAATCGAGCTATATCACTACACCACTCATTTACCCAATCTCTCACAATAAATTGCTAAACATAGCAATGTCTAGCCGTTGGCAGACTTAAAAATTTCTAAGTTTTTGAGCTGGATTTGTTTTTAAATTATGTTTCTAGACTATTAGAAATACTAGCTAGTAACATTGTTTTTCTACAGCAAGTATTTCATTGTCATCTACAAAGTTTATACTTCAAACTTTATTTAAGTATCACATACATGTTCTGTAGCATTTTTGCTTAATAAAAATTGGGTTTAAACCCTACTTGATATGCATGAACTATTGAATCAACTTTCGTTTCGTATTTTAGTTGATCGTTTCGAGTTACATAAATTGATCTACACACTTTATCACATGCATTAACACATAAACATGATGCTCATGACATATTTTAGTAAATGATTTACGGTGTAACACCGAGGCTGTTACAAAAACGAACAGAGCAATAATTTCTAGAATCTAAGAGGCGCCACAAAACTTTTAAATTCAGAAAGTTTGGGGGAAGAAAAGAAAAAAGTCATATATGAATTCAATGATTAGCTGAAAATAGGGAATGACCTACGTTGATTATCTTGTAGAGTTATATGAATTGAAGCATTGCAGAGTATTGAATACAATGCTAGTTATACGGCTGCATTTTCAAGTAAAAATGCCGGTAACACAATTTATATATTCAGTTCAGGTGGTTAATTAAACAAAATTAATACAGGATAGCTAACTTACGAAAAAAGCAAAAAACTAAATTTGTGCAAATGGAGACTCCACTTAGGTTCGACACTGTGCATGTATGTATCCGGCCTGTTCGCTGGTTGGTTTCTGGGCTGGTTTGGGCTGGCTGGTGCTGGTTTATTGTGAGAGAAAAACACTATTGGCTGGCTGGTTTTGGCTAGCTGAAACCAACAAGCGAACAGGCTTATGCTTCCTCTCTTTCTGTGGTAGTACGTAGTAGAGCAACAGTAGCAAGCACTAAATGCAATGAGAATACCGTGGCCTTTGTCCGGCTTTCAATTCGCCCAAGGTTCACAAGTTAAATGTCGTTTTCTCCGATCCCTAGTTAGCTGCTACTCATTAGCTAGGGCACTAAAACATGTTCAACCGGCGGCAGGATATTCAATTAATGTGTCTCTTATGAATGCACTATATAGACCTTGCAAATTCAACGCCCTATATAGTTCGGTTGATGTAGCCCATCAAGCAAATTAAAGGAATGCATTATAGTATTCCTAGTAGACGTACAACTTGCGTTTTTTGTTTCAATACGTTTTGAATTGAACTCTGTACACGATACTCACTATTCTAACTTTTATTATGACTCTTATATATCTAATTCATCACGTAATATACAACTCTTATTAAACCGGACACGACTCTTATGCTCAGGGGAGTGAAAAGATAGATGAGCCCAGGAGGACAGTAAAGGACGAAAATTGAGCTGAGAGAAATTTTTGCTCTTTAGTATTATGGATGGATATATGTATGGATTATCTCATATATAATAAATAATTGTAGACTAAAGACTAGCATATATGCCTAACTAATTGCACCAACCATACGAATCCAGTTTTACCCTTTTCAAAGATGAGGTGGGCTATAAGAATATTTATTAAAAAACCAAAAGTTGTTGATGTGTATTGGTCATAAGCATTGGTGCACAAGCACAACACATACAAGCCCCCCAATTACAAAATCCATTTCCATCTCATACATGGTACATGGGAGGAGGAAAGTGACATGCATGATGACGAGTTAGGCCTTGTTAGATTTTGTGGACCACTTGACCCTCTCACTCACTCTCAGCTGGCCAACAACAAAATTTGACCTTCTCTTTCATGAGCAATGCAAGCAAGCAAGCAAGAGGTAGCTGGTGGTGTTGCATGTTAAGCTAGCTCTCCCCCCCCTTCCCTTTGCCACATCTTCAGAATCCTGCTGTGCAGCAAAGAAGGAATCAGACCTAACAACATCAATTTATTGGGCCAATGCTATCCACACCTAACACCATGCCCTTATCTATACTCCCTCAGTCGTTTTCGCTTCTCGAGAAACAGCTTTGACTAAATATATATAAAAATATTGATATTTATGTTACATAATTAATATCATTAGATAGATATTGAATCTAGTTTTTTAATAAATTTATTTGAGGATATAAATGTTATATGTATTTTCTATAAATCGAGTAAAACTTTCGGCACAGAAATCAACTATGACAGTTAATTGGGAACAAATGGAGTATATGTGTACAACCACAGCTATATGTGTCTAGGAACCTAATTGCAAAAATTCATTTATTCCCGGTTGAGATTTGTACTCCCTCTGTCCCAAATTATCTGTCGCTTTTGGTTTCCGTGCCACAAATTTAACTTGATTTGTAGAAAATACGTGCAACATTTATATCTCTAAATAAATTTATTAAAAAATTAAATTCAAAGATCTTTACAATGATACAAATTATGTACCATAAATATTAATATTTTTTAATATATATTTTGTTAAAGTTGTTTCTGGGGAAACGAAAACAACAAATATTTTGAAAAGGAGGGAGTAGTCTTCATAGTACACTGGGGCAGTGGAGCCGGTGGGTGCCAGCTAGCCCCCTCCTAGTCAGCTTGTCTGTGCTTGCATAGGTGCATTAATTTCACTGCATGAAGTGTGTAGAGCTGAGCTGAGCTGGCTACTAGCAGCTAAAGTCCTATTCGTTTGAACTACTTTTCCGTGAACAAATAGTATTTTTTTCTCACAACAAATTAACATAAGCATCAACATAAATCAAATTTTAGCATAAGTGAACAGGTGTAAGCCTGTTAGGTTAAGGCCACCCTCTATGTATCTAACCTTATTAGCTAGTAGCCATGGATGCATGATGGTTAGAGATAGTAGCCCTTAGCACTAGCTAGCTGTGTTTAGTGTGGGGGTGGAAATGGAAGCAGCAGCAAACATATGCATATGCATGCATGGAGATGGAGATGGTCCCAAGCAAAAGGGAAGACAACTTTAATTTGTAAAGGATGGGTGATGCCTCTCACATGCATGCCGGCTGCGTTCTTTGTCACAAATTCAAGCGAGCATGAGGTTTAATTGGTCCACAAATAAATAATGGCGCGTAATTGCAGTTCATGTGTAGGAGTGTACGTAGCTAGCGAGTAGATAGATAGGGCATGTATGTGTGTATTATCAGTATGTATAGACTACACTATAATATATTACATGTAAGTATGTAGTAGTATTGGCTACACAGTAGGTATAGTAGTACGTAGCTAGGTCGTACAATTTATTAATTTAGCGGCGTAATTCTGTTGGACTTAATTATTGGTACTACTAGTAGGAGACTATTATGATTTCTGGGACCATTATATTGTTAGTTAAGAGAAATCATGAAGAGGCCAAAGTACAAAATTTTGCTATAAATGATCGAGATGTGTTGTACTACAGCTAGCAGAGTCCTGGTGGCGCGAGGCTATGTTGAAGGCGTGAATGAAGAACATAAAAATGTACACGTATAATATGTGTGTGTGTCTATATATATATATATATATATATATATATATATATATATATATATATATATATATATATATATATATATATATATATATATATATATATATATATATATATATATAAAGCTATATGCCAAAAAGAAAATAGAATATATTAAGCAGCATGCTCCAACCACTGTTGGATCAAATAAAGGAAATTAAATGAACTATTATATCCTGATGGTTTTGTCTCTGGTAAACTGTTCCGTATCTACGAGGAAATTACAAAACACGTAGGGACACTTATTGACAAACAAAAAACTCAAACCGTACCTAGTAAACATAAATTACGACCTTTTTGAGTTAATTACTATGAATTTAGACATAATGTACGTCTTGGTATACTCCCTCTGTCACTGAATAAATAGATTTCTAGAATTATCTTAAGTCAAACCTTTTAAGGTTTGACCAAATTTCTAGAAAAAGTCAAGATTTATCGTATCAAATTAGTATCATTAGATATATCATAGAATATATTTTCATAATGTGCTCATTTTATCTCTCATAGATATTGTTACTTTTTTCTATAAAGTTAGTCAAACTTAAGAAAGTTTGATTGGCACATATTCTAAGAAGTGATTTATTTGGGGATAGAGAGAGTATAACAAAAGCTATGTATAAAAAAAAGGCTAGAGCGACTATAATTTGAAACGAAGAGGTATCTTCTTACCAAGAGGTCAAATTATTTTCTATGAAATAGTTTAAAATTCATGTGAAAAGTTATTTGCTATATGTAGCTAGATGAGGCACGATAACCGCGTGTTCTAAGAGCATCTCCAACAGAATTAGTATCTAACATGCAAATGCTATTTTTAATTAAAGCTCTAGAAAAATGGCCAGTAGCCAACACGATTGCTATCTCATTTGACATGCTATCCTATGAGTCTCGTTAGTTAAATTTGGCTAGCCAACATGCCTTGGTATCTTAGTGTATGTGAGGCTGACAACTAGTGCCATATTTGCGTTGCTCCAAACTCCGTTCTTTTCTGTTGGAGATATGGCTAGTCCGTTGGAATGTGTTGAATTATGAAGAAAGGATTTTTACAAAGTGGATAGCTAAACAAAGATATGGAGCATAAAATTTAGAATGTCTCTTGGAGATGCTCTAAATGTCAAATAGCCCTCGAAAATCCTAGTAGGAAAGGTGGGTGTGTTTGATATGTGAAATCAGACGCCCGTACACGTTTGGCTGTGGAGCTCCCAAACAGGCTCAGTTAGCATCATGCATGCTCGAGGAAAAAACAAACAAACTTAATTTACTACCAGTACAGTACTGCATATATATAATACACACACATATGCCCTGCACTTTTGTCTTGCATGCAAGCTATTGCTTCCATGCATTGCTTGCGACCTTTTGGACTTTCTGTAGGATTAGTTAGTTAGGCCTGGTTTAGTTTCCAAAATTTTTTAACCCGAACTATCACATCGAATCTTGCGGCACATGCATAGAGTATTAAATATAGACAAAAAAATAAATTGCACAGTTTGGTTGGAAATCGCGAGACGAATGTTTTAAGACTAATTAGTCCATGATTAGCCATAAGTGCTACAGTAACTACCATACGCTAATGATGGATTAATTAGGCTTAATAAATTCGTCTCGCAGTTTTTCAGGCGAGCTATGTAATTAGTTTTTTTATTAGTATCCAAAAACCTCTTCGACATCCCCGAAACATCAGATATGACATCCAAAATTTTTCATTTCACGAACTAAATACACCCTTAGCTCAGGGCGGAAATTAAAGATCACACACACTAGTGTAGCTAGCTTAGTACCGCCGCATGCTACTAGTACGTAGCACCGATCCTACATATACTATACTAGTAGTACACATGCATTAGTACTCCTATATATATAGTATAATCCTACTCGTACATACTTAGGCTCCGTTCGTTTTGCTGAAAAACCAGGGCTGAAAGTACTGTTCACTAATTTATTGTGAGAGAAAAACACGCTTACGTATATCACCGGCGCCGCATAGCATATATCGGTATCCTATTCCTATACAAAGACAAGACGCGTACGCACAGTGCTAGTGCCACAGCGGCACTAGAGGCGAATGAGCTTTCAGTCAGGTCTCAGCCTCGCAGCACATGCAAGCACGCACAAAACCAAAACCAAAACCCGCGTCGCTTGGCCTGTCTCTTCGTGTCCGATGATCCTGTGCAAGAACAAAGCCGCCGGCAGCCATGCATGTGCCCGCGCCGCTCGCCCGAATAAAACTAGTACTAGTAATTAAGCCGCCCCAGCCGCGCGCGCCATCATCAACTAACCTAGCTAGTACGTAATAATTAACATCGATCCCGCTTGCTTTGTGGCTGTGGCCGCGCGCGCGCCGGAGGAAATCGCCGCGTCCTTGTCTAATAACAGCATGGCTAATAATACAAACCGCTGTCACGGCTCGTTTAGCCCGTTTACTCACCATTTGAACTAAAACGCTACGTGATGATATTGTATCTGTTTAGTCGACTGTTTATCCAGTTTAAACGGTCGTTAAGTAGTTGTTTAGCCAGCAAGTGTCCGCCAAAGACGATAATAGTACTGTAGATGCTAATAATCAGCTACTTGGATCCAAACAGATCTAGCTAATTGTTAGCTGAATACCCAACTAACAACTACACTAGTTGAACCAAACTAGCTAATTAATAGTAAGACCTAATATTAGCTATGACCTATTAGCCACTTATGGATGCAAACAAGCCCTTAGCTACTATTAGCTGGGTATTAGCTAAATATTAGTTAGACTATTAGTTTGATCTGTTTATTTTATATAAAGGAACTAATTATTAACAGAGGTGTATATATATATATAGTATTTCTCTTCTTTGTTTTCTTCAAATTCAGGCCATGTTTAGATTGCAAAAAATTTCAACTCGGTGAATAGTATCACTTTCGTCTTATTTGGTAAATATTGTCCAATCGTGGACCAACTAAGCTCAAAAGATTCATCTCGTGATTTCCAACTAAACTGTGCAATTAGTTATTTTTTTTACCTATATTTAATGCTCCATGCAAGTGGCTAAAAATTGATGTGATGGAGAGAGAGTGAAAAAACTTGGAATTTGGAGGTGATCTAAACAAGGCCTCAGTAATGAATTTTAGATGATACTTATTCTACAATTACTTATTCTAAATGCTGGTGGATAGTATTTGATTGGATTGTAGAGGAGGGAGGACGAGGACGAGGACGAGGACTGTGCCCTGCGGTGGCTACCACCGAATAGGGTGTAGGAGGCCGGGGAGCACAGCAGAGGCTGGCTAGTGGCTACCCTACGTCCCTACCCTGGTATAGGTAGACGGACGTCGTCGCAAGGAGTCGGCCTTGGGCAGTGTGCGAGCGGCTGCACTGCACCCGGCCATGTCCTGACGCGCTTTCTTTCTCTTTCTCTTTCTCTTTCAGCGCCCCGCCCCTCTCGGCCGCTCCGCACCGAACCCTTTGCTGGCTTTGCTTGCTCTTATTGTCAGAACCGAGGCCATAGTACCCTGTGTTTTCTAGTGCTTGCCGATGGGAGGCAGCCCAGCTGCATGCCTGCGTGCCTGCAACTCGATCACTACTTGGCGTCAAGCTTAGTAGTAAATAATATATGTAATATAGTTAGTTAATTACCTCTGTCAATGACTAATAGCCTGTCTCTTTCGAGTGTACTCTTAGCTAGCTACGTAGTGCACGTTGTTTCCTTAGTACTAATTAATATATACTAGGTCGGAGAGTGAGTGAGTTTATATTTGGGATCACAGTTAGCTAGGTTAATCAGGCTGCTTATTAGTTTACTACTACTATAGCCTAGCCACATAGGAGTAGACAATACTGCTTCTCTTCTCTGTACTTGCACTTGCATGTGACTATGTGAGTGACCGAGCACTCTCTACTCTTCTTGGAGGTTAGTCCAGTTGGAGCTAGTAGCTGCTAGCTATATACTCCCGGCTTCCGTCCAAAAGAAACAATGCAGTTCTCGTTTTTGAAGATCCAATCCAATACAAACAATTTCTTTTTTATTTAATTTACCCAAATATATATATATATATATATATATATATATATATTTAAAACACTAAGGCCTTGTTTAGACAAGGATGTAAAGTCTTAGGGTGTCACATCGGATGTTACATGGGGTGTCGCATGGGGTGTTTGGATACTAATAAAAAAACAAATTATAGAATCCGCCAGTAAACCGTGAGACGAATTTATTAAGCATAATTAATCCGTCATTATCACATGTGTTTCTGTAGCACTTTATTGTCAAATTATGGACTAATTAGGCTTAAAAGATTCGTCTCGCAAAGTAGTCGCAATCTGTGCAATTAGTTATTTTTAATCTATATTTAATACTCCATGCATGTGTCCAAACATTCGATGGGACAGGGCGTAAAGTTTTGACAGGATCTAAACAAAGCCTAATATTTATGCATGCATGTGTTGTATGAACAGCTCAAGTCAACAGCAACGCATATGGTGCAGAAAACCAGAAGCACACCCACTGCACGATGCACCTGCGGCCTCTGCCGCCTGAGACAAAATTTCCCCGGCTTAGCGAGCTTGCATCAGATCATGCATGGCGATCGACGCCTGCTGCCTACGTGCCGTTTACATGGAACAGTGCACACACAGAGGCACAGGGGATAAATACAGGGATACTGCATGTACACACTGTGCCGGCCGGCGAGGGCGAGCACAATCTCCACGTCGTACCCTACTGCTAACTGCTCCGAGCTCCGCGCTACTGTAGTAGCTAGCCGGCGACGGCGAGGCGAGCACGACGACTGAGCAGGCTCAGAGCAAGCCAGCCAGCCATCTCTGCTGTGGCTGCAGGTGCCTGCCTCTGCCTGGACCGTAGCAATAGCATGGGCATGGACGGTGGTGGATGGGCCGCCCCGCCCCGGCCGGCCGGCCGGCCGGTGAATGGTGAAGCCTGCCTGAAGAGCGCGTCAGAGCGAGCTAGAGAGCTCGCTGGGACGGAGACACAGGGGCGCTTCCAATGCATGCTGTCACCTGCACTGCACTGGATGCAGTGAGCCAGTCTGCTGCACTGCACTGCATGCTCCTCTCTGGCGTCTGGCCGGCTGGATGGGGCAGCCTACCTGCTGCCGCCTCTGCCGGCCGGCGTTGTCCTCTCCACCTTCTTCTGAACTCCTCTGACACCAGTGCGCGCCCGGCAACGGCAAAGCCAGATCCAGTTCAGCAGTGCTCGTCAGAAACCGGGCGGACACCATGCATGCCTGGCACAATCGTCATCACAGTACGCCCTCACTTCAATTATCATCCTCATCCTCATCATCTTTTTTTCCTTCTCTGAAACGACATGAATTCGAACTTGTTTGCTGCTGTACTTAGGTTACCGTTTCGTCCTTAGAGATTTTAAGAATCTAGGGGTAGATAAAAAAAAATCTAATACGTTTAATTGGATTTCGTGTTTGTGTGATAAAATCTACTAGAATCTGACGGTTCAGACGAGATTCTAGAATTCTGAGATTTTTTTAATCCGAATTCTTAAAATCCATAGGTATCCAAACGGTATATTACAACGCAGGAGTACTCACATTTGCTTTGACCAGGATTTCTCTCAGCACATTTGTGAAAAAAGTGCATGCCTGTTGCCTGAGAAGAAAGAAAAGAGTGGTGGATTCAGCTGCTGACCTAATTATGGCGCTGTAGTACACATATACTGTCTCTATGTGATCATGACATCACTGTACAGCTCCTATGTAATTGTTAATTAGTTTAGGAGCACTGTAATTAACAACTGAGACGGATGGGTGGATGCTTCTTTCGTTTTGTCGGTTACCTTGTGGAGGCCTCCGATCCCACTCAACTTTTTGTAGCCAGATAGCGCAAATTACGGCCAGCTTTAACTTGGTGTTTGCGAGTAGGAACCTTCTCGATTCCTTACCCACTCTGTCGTCGTTGCGTAACCATAGCCATATACATAGATATTCCCTCCAACAAAAAAACACACGTAACTCTCGTTTCCCGAGCCGTCAAATAATATGGAATCTATAATAAATATATTAAAAATATTATTAATACCTATGATGCATAATAAGTATTATTAATTAAGCATGAAATATATTTTCATAATAGATATATTCAAAATATAAAGGGGTGTTTGTGACTGCCCCGCTCCATATTTTTCAGCTCTATTTCATGTTTTTTAGCCAAACAGTTTTAGCTTCACGCACTCTGTTCGAGAGAAATGGGTGGAGTTGTGAGAGCATCTAAAGAGGTGCTCCACAAACTCTAGTTTTTTGTGGAGCTCCTCCACGGTAAAGTTTATAGAGCAGTCCCAAACACCCCCTAAATGTCATACTTTTTTCTAGGGAAAATTGTCTAGCGGACACTGAAAGTGAAGGTCGTTTACTGACGAACACCCAAAATAAAGCCATTTGTTGAAGAACACTCTCGTTGATGACAATTATGCTGCTGGACACCGCACCCCTTGTTTTATTCATTTTCACCGATTGAGGAGAGAGAACAGTCGTGAAATGTCCCTTTTGCCCCTTGCTTCTTCCCCTCTCCCTTCCCTTTTCTTTCACCTTCGCACCCGATCCCGCCCTAGAGAGTAGAGCATCGACCGACAGGGGAGGGAGCAACAACAGTAGGAGAGCAGCACCGCAGGGGAGGGCCACACTGGTCGAGCCCGACGGTGGGAGTGAAAGGATCTAAACAATGCCTAGAGGGGGGTGAATAGGCGTATCTAAAAGATTCTACACAAAACTCAAAGTCACTTGTCAGCAACTGTCGGGAGTCTCGACAGTTTGGGTTGGAACTCCCGACGTCGTTAGAAGTTCCAACGCAAACTGCCAGAAGTCCAGACGCCTACAGGAAATGTACTACAAGTGCTAAAATAAAATTTGTGACTTCAATAACTTACAACCCCACTTCCTAGTGGTAAGGTAACGCGTTGGGGTTACTCCTTTGACGCCGAAAGGTCATCACTCCGTAGATTGAGTCGAAACCCTAAGAAAATCTTTGGAGTCTTGAATGATTGGGAGCTATTTTGACCGTGAGTAGGTTGCAATGAATGAGTGAGTGCCGGTTAGAAGAGAGGAGAGAGCTATTTATACTCAAGGTAGAAATCCAACCATTCAGATCTACATTGGAAGTTTCGACGTAGATCTTAGGACTTCTGACCTATAAAGAAAACACTGGTCAAAGTCACTACGAGTAGGTCAACGTCGGAACTCCTGACGTACGTCGGGACTTTCGACGAGAGCGGTCAGCGAGCCAGCCAAGGTCTAGATGTTGGGACTCCCGACCTAAGTCGGGACTTCCGACCATCGGGAGTTCTGACTCACGTTGGGACTTTCGACAGTCACAGTGACCGCGCAGGCTAAGTGACTGGGCATCGGGACTTCCGACACCAAAAGTCTCAAAAAGATATTTTACGTGCTCATGAAGTGATAGAGTGTCTCTCTTTTGATTTTATTTTTATGCTTGAGCACTCTATCTTCCTTAGACCAACTAAGTTTGCATCCCTCTTTATAGTGCGGCAGATACTAAACTCAAAACAAAATATAAAATCTTTGGAGAGCGCTTTGAGTTCATCCGCCTTTACAACTTCAAGAATTGAGGGATACCATTTCATCTTTATCAACTCTTTGAGTCTTTCATGGGACTAATAGCTGCGACATATCTTATTAAGATCACATTAGTCCCTAATTTAGATGTCATCAATACACCAAAACCCACATAGGGGGCAAATGCACTTTTAGGGAGGGCTCGCTGATGGAGGAGATGCGGTGTAGCAGCAATGGCCCGGCAGGGAGGGGGTGCGTCGGCGGCTAATGGCAGTGCACGAGCAGGTCGGCTGCCTAGCCTCACCTGTGGGTGCCTGGTGTGCGACCTAGGACGGCCCACGACGCCCTGGACGCATGTGCCCGCAGCGGCCACAGTAGCTTCCTCAGCGGCGATGGCTTGTGACTGAGAAGGAGGCCGGAGGAGCGGGCTCCACGCACGCCTCCTTCCCGAGCGCCTAAGCGCTGCCGTCGCTACCGGCGTGGCCCGGTTGTTGTGCTGCCCGGTCCTACTTGTCCCTCCGGAGTAGCCCCGCTGCTAGAGCTGCCCCATGTAGGTACGGCGTCGGGCCTCGCGCGCCGTGAACACATGGTTGCTGAAAGCTCTAGTTTGGTTTTGGTTAATTGATGAAACCCTAAGTGCTAACCTAGTTTATCAAGATGATTATGAGATAGGTAGCACTACTCCAAGTGATGACGCAATGGTGAAGATCATGACAATGGTGATGGTCAAATGCTTAAACTTGGAAAAGAAGAAAGAGAAAAACAAAAGGCTCAAGGCAAAGGTATAAAATGTAAAAGCCATTTTGTTTTGGTGATCAAGACACTTAGCGAGTGTGATCACATTTAGGATTGATAGCCGGGTGAAACTCGTATCGAAATGCGGTTATCAAAGTGCCACTAGATGCTCTAATTCATTGCATATGCATTTAGGATCTAGTGGAGTGCTAACACCCTTGAAAATGTTTGTGAAAATATGCTAACACATGTGCACATGGTGATACACTTGGTGGTTGGCACATTTGAGCAAGGGTGAAAAAGATAGAGTCGAAGACGAGGTAGTCGCGCTGGTTACAGAGTGACCGGACGCGTCCGGTATGATGACCGGACACGTCCGGTATTCAGCGGTAGACTCAGCGACCAGACGCGTTCGGTCGCCACACCGGACACGTCCGGTATGACTAAGAAAAACATTGTTCCGTAGTGAAGTCGATCGGACGCTGGCAGCGTCCGGTCCGGTGTGACCGGACGCGTCCGGTCGTCCATGGGTGCTTACTGTACTCGATCGGACGCTGAGGCTCAGCGTCCGGTCAGTCTCTACCTGATGCGTCTGGTCGGCCCTGGTGGCTTACTGGACTCGACCAGACTCGACGGTGGAGCGTCCGGTCAATTGAGTGTCTGCGTCCGGTGTGAGCGTCCGGTCATCGGCAGTATGCGCGGCAACGGCTATGATGATTTGAATCGGCCACGTGGCAGTCTGGGGCTACCGGACACGTCCGGTATGCCGATCGGATGCGTCCGGTATTCACGACCGGAGCGTCCGATGCTGCGTCCGGTCAGTTGGACTACAGCGTCCGGTCGGCCCACGATTTGCCCAGTGAAGGGGTATAACGGCTCTATTTGATGGGGGGCTCTATTTATAGCCCCATGGCCGGCTCAAGGGACAACTCTTGCACATTTTCATTGACATAGCAACCTTGTGAGCTTAGCCAAAGTCCTCCCACTCATCTCCATCATTGATTTATCATCTTTGAGAGATTGAGAGAGAATCCAAGTGCATTGCTTGAGTGATTGCATCTAGAGGCACTTGGTATTCGTGTTGCGCTGCGGATTTCACTTGTTACTCTTGGTGGTTGCCACCACCTAGACGGCTCGGTGCAGCGATGGAGGATCGGCACAAGTTGGTGATTGTTCGTGGCCGTCTCCGGTGATTGTGAGGGGAATTGTACCTTCCCCGGCGGAGCGCCGAAAGGTAACTCTAGTAAATTGCTCGTGTCATTGAGTTACCTCACTTGTGGGTCGGTTCTTGCGGTGTCCTATCATGTGGACGAGGTTTGTGAAACACCTCTTAGCCGCCGAACCACCAAGTGTTGGTCGACACAACGGGAACGTAGCGTGTTGGCAAGCACGTGAACCTCAGGAGAAAATCGATTGTCTCTTGTCTTTGGCATTCTCCCGGTGATTGGCTATATATTCATCTTGTGATTGGTTCATCCCCTACACGTCGGTATAATCACCCTACTCACTTATTTACATTCTTGTAAACTAGTTGATACAAGCTCTTTAGTGTAATTAGAATTGAGAGCTTGCTTTATTATTTACATTCATCTAGTTGAGCTCTTTAGAGTAGCAAGTTTGAGAGCCCTTAGTGAGTAATTACATAGCAAGTTTGTGTCCCTAAGTAATCATTGCAACTAGAATTGTTGGATAGGTGGCTTGCAACCCTTGTAGAGCTAGAGCAAGTTTGCATTACGCTATTTGTCATACTAATCAAATTGCTCTAGTTAATTTATAGATTTTTAAATAGGCTATTCACCCCCCTCTCTAGCCATATTAGGACCTTTCAGTTGCCCAACCTCGGTGTCAGAGCGGGATCCACATTGCACTGGCGCCTGCGCTGCCACTCCGATAGGCCGCATTGGGCAGGTCCTCGGCTGTGCGGACTCCCTCCCTGCCTTCTCTCAAACGTGCACATGCAAACGAGGAGGAGGAGGCGATTGCCGAGCGGGTCCGCACGCGCGCCTCCTGTGTGCTCGTTGGCGGTGCTTCCTGCATGCTCGCCAATGGTGCCCGCCTCAGCGGCTGGCAGCGCTCGTGACCTGCTCATCCTGCGCGCCTCGGAGGTGCTCTTCCTACCCGCAGCCGTGCTCGCCTCGGCTGCCGGCCAGATCCTGCTACACGCTCTGGCCAGATCCTACTCATCCTGCGCGCTCCTGCCTTATCGTCCTCCGCAGACCACGGTTGCTTTGCCAGATCCCGCGCACGCCGGCGGCCGTTGGTGTCCCGCGCGCTTACCGATGCCGAACGGTGAGCGGGGGAGAAGAACATGGAGAGAGGAAGAAGAAAGAGGCAGGGGCAAAAATATTATTTCCCCACCTTTCTCTCTCTTCAACCAGTGGAAATGAATAAAATAAAGGACATGGTGTTCAACAGCATAATTGTCAGCAACGAGAGTGTCTTTCAGCAAATGGCTCCATTTTATGTGTCCGCCAGCAAACGAGCTACACTCTCAGTGTCCGCTAGCCAATTTTCCTTTTTTCTATAAGCCTAATTTAATTTGGAAAAAACCACTGCTCTGAAAACAAGATTTACATTTTTTTAGAAATATTCATATAGAATGCTGCATTCGTGACTACACTAAAAAGCTGTTAGGGTATATTTGGTGGAGCTGGCAGCCTTGGCTGCCTGCCAGGCGACAACCTCGTGCCATCAATTTCAGTCATCTAACAGCTATAATTGATGCCTGGCAGGCACCAACCAAACACAGATTACTCTCATAAGCACTAATGCCCTTCGCTTGATTTATAAGCCATGACTGAAAGTACTGTTAACTGATTTGTTGTGAGAGGAAAAATACTGTTTGTTAGCTGAAAAGGTACGGCTTAGGACTTCAGGTTTAGAACTTCGTTGCTCTGTCGTCCCGTAGAGTAGCATTTTAATGATCATCTGCTGTCTTTTTCTAATTTTCATTATTTTTGTCCTTGATAAGAAAGATGTACTTATGTGCCAATAACTAAGCTTGCTTAGCTGAGCAAGTCTCTTAACAGATAGTTAATTTGTCCACATATGTGTATCTTTCCTATCTGCTCAGTGTCAAACCTAGCTAGCTAGCACACACAATCTAGCACAGCTCTGTATCGATCTCTAGCTAGCCATAACGTCTGAACCAGAAGAAAGAACCATCTAAACTAAATCGATTGAGACCGTACAGTGCCCACAAGCGCACAGCTAACTGCATAATTAATTAGAGCCTTCCAAATCGAACAATCTATTTTCCTAACATGATAGTTGTAGTATCTAGACCCTATAGTTGACGTTGTGAGATTTTGATCTCTTACACCGGTTAGGAAAGCAACGTAGCCTGTGTATATGGCCCACAATTCTGTGTCATCCTGCTGCTGCTGAACTATGCATCCAACTAATTAACATTTATATATGTATTGTTTGGTAATGCTCAATTATGTATAGTTATCAATGCTGGTCATAAAAACTGCTAGTGATAGGTATCATTGCTGGGTTGTACTCCCAACCTGCAGTGATTCTCTAGTCCTCGGAATCTAAAATTTTTATTCACTGTTAACTCCTTGCGGGGTCACGTCCGCACAACACACATCCTTATCTTCTCTCTATCCGTCTCCCTCTCGGCCCTTTCTTCGTTCTCAGTCTCCTCCACTCCCTTACCCCAATGCAGGTGGTGGATCCGTTCCCAGCCCTGGCGCGAGGGATGGTGTTTTTTTTTCCTTTTGTTTTATTTTGTGAAATAGGCATAGCTGCCGGATGAGCAGTCGGCAATATAAAGCCAAGGCTAGCACTGATAATTACCCATTGTCTGTTCAAAATCTAGTAGAGTGGGTAGTAGATCCAAGAAATCGAAACCACCGCCATGCCCGTGCCGCGCACCTAGGGCGGCTCGGGTGGACCCTGGCTACCGCACAACCATCCCCTTCCCCTCCAACTTGGGCCTTGTTGCCGCCTGAGCGGGACACCGGAAGCTCGAGCGGTCGCAAGGACAATGGTGGCGCGGTGTTTCCCTCCCTACGGTAGCAGATCGAGCGTGAATTTAGGGCGGCGGTCGACAATTACGTGACACCGTAGATTCGGAGGTGGCGTGACTGCGACTTTGCTAGGCGAGGGCCATGGATGGCGGTGGCGTCCCCACGTCTTGTGGCAACAAGCCCACAACGTCGGATGTCACAGAGGCGGCGGCGAGAGAGAGGGATGAGCGGCTAGTGGTGCTATGACCACCCAGATCTGCAACTCGGCGATGTGGCCACGGCCTAGTGGGCCGGATCCACTTGGTGCAGGCCAGGTTTTGCACGTGCCCCGCGGAGCCATGGTGCCACGACTGTTGGTGTTGGGACGATGGTGAGGGCACTATCGTGCATAGAGGATGTTTGGCATGGTGGTCAAGTACTATGGTCGTTGGCATGGAGGTCTGGTTGGACTAGCATTGATACAACGATGGCAAGTAGGCAGCACGATGCGCTCTGTGGTTGCGAAGTTCTTTGGGGGCATTCTGTAGGGGGTGACAACATTTGTCCTGGCAACTGATCGTGAGGATCGGCGCCCACGACGACTTGCCATGCATGTCTGTGACCTATTTGCCGCGGCGACGACATCAAGATGGAGGCATCTCTTGTGGACGTGTATGGTGATTGGCATTGTTTTGCAATGTCCAACTCGGTATGCTACCTTATGGGATTTCGGTGATTGGAACAGCCGAGGCGGCCTATGCTTAGGCACGGCAACATTGTATTTGGGGAGAGGGGGCTCTCAGGCGAAAGTCTTGCTTGGCTTTGTACTGATGCCAGCAATGATATGACGCATCAGCAACATGTCCATCCTTGGAGGCATTGTTGTGAGGCCCCCATCCCTTTGAGGTTTTCTTCGGTTGAAAAGTTACTGCAAACGACGTTCGTGGACGTCGTTCCCTCCTTGGAGGCAATGCAAAGGAGATCCTCTGTCGTGCCCATGCTACTCGTCCTTACCGTGGTGGTGGATGGTGGCAACCCACGGGGGCCAACGATAGCATGGCTATCTAGAAGCGGTCTGCGAAGATAGACACACGCATGCCAGTGACCAAATTTGCTTTAGCAGCGATAGCCAGTTGAAGGCGTCTTCCTATGGTGACGGCGCAACAATGGTAGCCCCAGGGTTGTTTCATCGGCAGTGAAAGCATCTAGGCCCCTAGTTGGGTTTCAGTGATTAATGATGATACGAGATTACTATGACTAACGTGTGTTTTGTAGAGGCAATTTGAGTTGGGTCATGGTAATGGAAATTGATTGGACAATCATGGTTGTCATGCCCCTGTCGATGAAAATCGTTTTGGTTTTCAAAGGATGGACGACAAGGGAAATGACAGACTAGTTCTATGTGTCGTTTGGTGTTGGAGAGACACTTAGAGTAGTTTAGAACTTTATTTTTCCTTTGGCCGTACTATTAAGGGGGGTATGGACTAGTAGCTTGACCTAGGTGAGTCTAGTGGGTTAGGTGTGCTGCACACTTGTCAAATCTAGCATTAGGTAGCTCAGGAATAGCCCTAAGATCAATTGGAGTCAATTTCATTCACATAGGATTTCGAGTTGAAAGTGAATGGATGGTCAAATGACTGGCCGGACGCTGGAGGGTTAGTCCGGTCAGTTCATTTGATCAACTACAGTCGTCTGGTACTGATCGGACGCTAAGTGGAGGAGCACCGGACGCTGGGGTGCTTGCGTCCGGTCCACTCTAGAGAGGTTCTAGAGAGGCTTTTTCTTCACCAGACGCGTCCGGTGGGTGCTGACCGGACGCTGGTCAGAGTCCGGTCAAATCTTAACAGCTCTCTCTGACACAGTGGTGGGTACAACTGACCAGAGCGTCCGGTCACCCTGATCGGAGCGTCCGGTCAGCCCGCAGAGTGATGACTCAGCCTCCAAACGTTATGTTTTGAATGAGGTGGTATAAATACTTACTCCACTCATCCATGGGAGGTCTTTTGCCCATTTGTTCAGCTGAGAAACACCTTGGGAGTGTAAGGGAGAGCTAGAGCCTAGTGGGGTGATTGAGATATGATAATCCAAGATTAAGGACCTCATTAGTGCATAGGGAGTAACAAGTGTGCATTCACCTTTCTCATTAGGCTTGTCTTGATCAAGTGAGAGTTTGTGCTTATTACTCTTGGTGATCGCCATCACCTAGACGGTTCGGTGGTGATTGAGAGCTTGGTGATCATCCGACGGAGCTTGTGGATGACCCAAGTCAAGTTGTGAGTGGTTGTGGGTGATTCACCACGATGGGGGGTCAAAGAATCAGCCCGTAGAGAGCACTTGATCCTTGCGCGGATCAAGGGGGAGTTACACCCTTGCACGGGTGCTCCAACGAGGACTAGTGGGGAGTGGCGACTCTCCGATACCTCGGAAAACATCATCGTGTTCCTTTCCCTCTCTTTTCTTTGAGCATTTACATTTGAGCAATTCATTTTATGTCTTTACATTCCTAGAATTGCCACGCTAGAGTGGGATTGGAACTTAGGGTGCAAAACTTTTGTGCGAGAGAACAATAGAATCACATTCTAGACACAAGGGATAAAATGGGCTAAGTTTAGGGCTTAATTATTGCAAATTTAGAATTACCCCAATTGTCGACAAAAGATGCTCGGTAATCCACCGAGGGGGTACCCACGATGGTAGATTGTTTGGTAGAGGTACGCGTGATCAGGAACTAGATGGTGACATGTACAAGGCGTAGAGACAGTGATTTAGACAGGTTCGGGCCGTCTGGTCGACGTAATACCTTACGTCCTGTGTCTTTGGTTGATTGTATTGAATATGAGATGATTTCGAGGGGGTCCCTGGCCGCCTTATATAGTCTGGGGGCAGGGTTACAAGTCGGTTAGATCTAGATCTATTCGGCTATATGGTAAGTATTTACAAGGAATACGATATCTATCATATCTGAATAGATCCTTCTCTATCTTCAAGATTCTTCTGATTGCCTTGCGGTGCACGCCGACCAGAGCCGAGCACCGTAGACCCTGATCTTATGGGCTGGACCTCCCCTGGTGATGCGGCCCATGTCCATTGCCATGGGTACCTGGGGTTATACCCCCACAGCTAGTCCGATATTCTGTCGACACCAATTCACCCTCTCTTAGGCATCTTGGTCCTTTCACGCAGTGTATTTCTGCTGTGGTTGTCGTGTTGTTGCTCCTCTGTGAGGGTGGTTGGTTTTGTTTTTTTAATAATATTTTGTTGTACTTTGCTTCTACTCTATTAATACATGCACAGCAAAATTCTTGTTGGTGGCTTTTCAAACAATCCAGCAGGTAGTGATTGCAGGTGGTATGTTAGTGACTAACGATAATAAATTTCTTGACTACCAGCTAGCGATTGAGAAATGGTAATGTAATCACATATTTGTGGTTTGGTCCGACTACATCTTCCGCTCGCATGGCTATGAAAAGATCAGTCTCTATTTCATCAAAACCGTCGTCGTCGTCGTCGATCGAGCTCTCTCCTCCCGCAGGAGACTCGTGTGTGGATACGTGTATGGCCGTATGGGTCTTTTCTCGGTCGTCCATACCATACACCAGACCGGATTGCCGACACATCCGCCGAGTTGCCCAAGTCAGAATGTCAGATGCATGCGGAGATCACGCCAAAGCCAACAGCGCTGACGGAACGGAGCGGTGCCGCTAGGCGCTAGCTGCAGACATGCATGCATGAAGGCGGGACCAGATCGATCAATCAGTGTGCTCATGCATGCGAAGGAGGTACAGTGGCATGCCATGTCGTACATTTGCATGTACGTACGTGTACATTGCTAATAAGGTCTTCAACAACGTACGTGTGTTCTTTGTTGTTTACACATGCCGCAGCCACTTTTGTTCGTAAATAGACAACGAGCGTTGTTTGGCAGAAATTCTGCAAGGCGTGTCACCGCTACAGCTACAACCTGAAATTGGGAAATGACACTGCTCATAAATGCAGGTTGTTCATTGCACATGGGTATGGATCGTAAATTTGATGGCTACCTGTGATTACGAACTAACAAAACACTTGTCTAGATGCAAAGTTAACCTTTAAGAAGGAAAACGATGGCGTTTGATGACTACAACGGTGTTCTTTGCGACCTGCCTTGGAAGACTCTCCTGTCCATCTCTTCCTGGCCTTCCCATTTGCAAGATCATGTTTGCTCAACCCTTGGTTTGGTTATTCTCAGCAGCCTTTTGATCCGTTTGGGACCTGTGAGACCCCGCTGATGGGCCTAGGCCAGTCTGATGGGCCGGGCCGAATTGTGAACACTGTAGCTACCGGAAGTTTAGTACCGTATCGGTAGTTCAGAGTTCGCCGAACCAGCTTAAATAGTCAGGCCAAGAACACATAATAACCTTCGGTTAACTGTTTTACGCGAAGCGAGAACGAAAACGTAAGCAGGTTGCTACGTAGGTGAGGCCCACCCCTCGGTAGGGTGGGCCTCCGCCATGTGTCGGGCCTGGGGCGTTACAAATGGTATTTAGAGCCAACTTAAGGGTGGGTGTATGTGAGACCCCGCTCATGGGCCTGGGCCAGTGTGATGGGCCGGGCCGAATTGCGAGTACTGTAGCGACAAGTGATGCGAGTAGGCCAAGGATGCGGATTAACCTTCGGTTAATCGTTTTACGCGAAGCGAGGACGAAAACGTAAGCAGGTTGCTACGTAGGTGGGGCCCACCCCTCGGTAGAGTGGGCCTGCGCCGTATGCCGGACCTGGGGCGTTACAGGACCTTGGTTTCCTTTAAAAATTAGTTATCTTTTTCATGGAGATTATTGTCACGATGTGCTGGTCCACCGAGACCATCCCAAAAGATGCAATTTTCCAGCATGTGCAACCCTCAGCTCATCACTGCAAGGCAGTCTCTCTAAGGGAATTTGCTGAAGTTATACTCAGAGCAAAACGAAGCTCAGCACCTTTGTTTGCTCAATGGCTAGAAGCTTATGTGTAACTCTACAAAAAAAAAACATTTCTTTCTTTGTCTCTTGATTCACGTTGTAAGAACTCTTTCCTTTTTAATAAAAGCAAAGTAGGGGGAGCACCCTCTCCTGTTTCCCTAGAAAAAACAGTTAACCTTACAACCGAAGTTTGTAATCTTACAACCGAAGTGCAATACATCATTAAGATATATCGATCATACTATCCAGATAGAACTTTTTAGATTTTTATTTGTGTTGACTCTAGCTCTGATTGGGAGATGGCAATGCTGATATAGATAGATAGATGCAGCTTCAAAGATGGCCAAAACAGAAGGGACAAAAGAAACACATAGGTAGGTCTCTTGGGTCACTGTTGGATAGATGAGGAGAGAAGGAAAAGACGACTTTTTTCCCACCAGACTGGTGGGCCCGGCTCCGATTATAACACCTTGACTTGTGGCTCTGCAAAAGAAAATTACTTACTCCAGAATCCTCTTATTTGATTTCAACATAACGTGAGCCCTGTCCAAGCTCTCGTCTTGTTTTGTGGAAAAGACAAATTCTGATCTTGTGATGATGAGGTTTGAATCTGTCAGCCCAGCCTTCGGTCATTGCATTTAGCCACAAGACCAAAAGAAACAACAGAACATGACTGTCTCTTTTTTTTAAAGAGAGAAAGAAAGAGAGAAGACCTTTAGTTTTATTTATGATGAGATGCAGTATGATTATGATGTGTATATCTCCATCAGTGTCAGAGTGTCAAATACTACATACTTTCTGCTTGTGATGGGATATTGGAATTAGAAGATGTTGGGGGTCATGTGATGTCCGCTTTAATTTTCGTTATTATATCCTGGCCGGCAGGTCGGCCCATCTGCCTTTGTTGGTGCTCTTTTGCAGAAAGTCCGGTGTGTTTGCTCCCTTTGAGCCCAAAGCCCACCCAGTCCGTCCCGTTCTCGGTCCAAGCAGCCTTTTTATTGTTTTGTTGTACGCGGACAACCAGCATGATGAGCCAGTTGATTAGATTCCTCGTAGGCTGTCTAGCACTGGGCTATTTCATTTTCAGCTATTATTTGGAAGATGCTTATAAGAGCGATAAATGATGTGAATATACCGAGGAGAGAATTCCTTGACACTGCGAAAATGAGTCGTTCCTTTTTTGGCTTTGAAATTTTCTTCGTTCCCTATTTGACACTCACTTCAACTTTCATCCCTAATTTGACACTACCGTCAAATCCATTAGCTAACGGTGTTAACTGGCTGTTAAAAAGACGTTTTTGCCCCTAGAAAAAAAAGCGGCGAAGCAAATTTGAGAGGAAAAAAACCTGCGCCCGCCTCTGATGCATGTGCCCAGCTGCAAAAAAAAAGGCGTAGGTTTTTTTTCCTCTCAAATTTGCTTCGCCGCTTTTTTCTAGGGGCAAAAACGTCTTTTTAATAGCTAGTTAACACCGTTAGCTAACGGATTTGACGGTAGTGTCAAATTAGGGATGAAAGTTGAAGTGAGTGTCAAATAGGGAACAAAGAAAATTTCAGGGCCAAGAAAGGAACGACTCATTTTCCCAGTGTCAAATAAGAAATTCTCTCTAGTTAGTGACTTCGTTACTCTACACATATATTGGTGAAGCCATCGCCCGACCAATTCATCGGCGAAGCGCAAAGAAATTTTCCTTTTTAGCAAAGAGAAATACTGTATTTTTTCTACGTAAATATTTTTATTATGACAACTGTTTGGACTCGGTATAAATTTCTAGTCTACAGTCGTTACCGTAGACCTTGGTAGAGTTTTTGAGTGTTCGTAAGAAATAAATGAGCATCTGGTGTTTAATTAAAAAAAGCAATCAACATGATGATGATTCCGCAATCAGTTCCCATGATTAAGAGTGGCAGCATATGCTTAGCACACGACATTAAAGCACACGGCGCCGAAAAGACACTGTTTGCCTCTTTTGCTTTGGGTCTCGCTCTCTCTTCTTTTTCAACTGCATGCATTTCTCTCTCTTTTTGGAGGAGCAACGAACCACAGTGGATTCCAAAGTAGGAGTAGGCCGACAAATAGCATCACCTTCTCCTAGGGACTAGAATGAGTAAAAAATGCCATCTTTTTTTTTATTAAGAGTAAGTCTGGCCAGAACTCGACGTTCAGGTGCAAAAGAAAACAAGTAAAATATATATACTCCTACTTGTTGAACCTTACATACCACAAAGGGGTAAGACGGGTCGTAGTAAAAAGGAGAAGATCCTTCTTAAAAAAGAAAGGCAGATGAGGGTTACAAAAAGGAAAAGGAAGAAAGAACTGGTGGTATGTATTAGGGCTTTAGGCCCATTTAGTATCCAATTATGCCCAAAAATAAATCCCCAACCAACGACCACCGTTGGGCCTACGTTCCGGAACAGGCCACGATGGGCCGCACGATGCTTTGCCCATGAGAAATCCACTCGTGGGCCGTATCTGTCTTGTGAGGATCGATGCCTCTTCTTCTTTATTTTGGAAGTATCAAACCAAAAAAAAAAAAAAATCGAACCATCAGCATGTATTGTTGGATGAACAGTGATAATGAAGCCTCACATAGGAGTAGAGTCAACAATATAGATATAATGCCACACGATCATAATAAAGTACGACAACCATTTTTGTCGAACACACACAAACAATACAATCACAAACGACATGCATGCAGATGAACAGGACCAACATATACATGTCTATTAGATTAGAGCCACAGGGACGACTACGCATGCTATCACCAAACAAGCGCGCGGTAAATAAGCCGTTCATCATCCGCAGCATTGGGCTTGCAGCAATTCTTATTCGTTATTATTACAATACCTCGGTTGCATGCATTATATATATTGCTGCTTGCTTGGTGATGCATGAACTAGTAATAACTTGCATTGGCGTGCATGCAGTACGTGCTCTCGTGGAGGCCGGAGCAGCACCCATGGCGGCGGCAATGCAGGTTATATAGGTAGCAGCAGGCAGCGCTGGCTGGTGATGGATGCTAGCCAAGGCGGAGGTCGTGGGAGCCGTAGGCCATGCCGTGCAGGTTGGGCTGGCTGGGCACCACGCGGAAGGCGTACATGTCGGGCGCGCCACCGCCCAGCGCCGCCGCCGCCGCGCCGTCCCAGCCGCCGGCGCCCGTGTTGTCCACGAACCCGAACGCCGGGTCCTCGCGCATACCCTGCACGCACGCACGTGTCCAGTAATGGAGTGATTAGATGCATGATCAGTAAGTAAATAAATTAATTAATAGACACATCTACCAGCGCTGGCTGAGATTTATTAGTGTACTGTAATGATCACGCACCAGCTCCTGCTGCAGGTTCTTGTACGCCTCATACGAGTGCTTCACCTGCATGTATGCACGAGCAGTGTAATTCAGCAACATTGCAAGGTCTATACAATTCGAAAACTTTAAAAAATATTACAGGGACTAATTTTATGTCACAAATATTAGTCTTTTTTATATACAATTCGATGAAACTTAAATTTTTTGACTAATTATATTCAGGGACAAAGAGAGTAATGAATAGACCTAAAGAAAGTCGAAAATACTGCCTCCCTTCTTTGCAGTTTCTAGGAAGAAGCAACCATCGTCTAGCAATGTCATTTGCTGGGATATATGAAGCTAGCTCAGTTCATAGGAATAGCTTAAACATGGTCCTCTTTGTTTGCTCGGTGACTATGCTTCTACCTTGAGTATGCTTCTAAACACCAGCCATTTATGTTTTCGTGCAGCATTTCTACCTAGTGTGGTACAACTATATACATGGTCATGTATATGTGTTGGTGCCTTGGTGGTCATATACTCATATTTGCCTGCTGGTGAGTGGTGACTAGCCAGTCCCATTAAGGAGTATATAGCAACAGGAAAAGTCAAATGCATTACACTACAAACAGAAGAGGAGAAGATAACAAATGTTGTATATATAATATATAGTCTTCATGTCAGCCATATGACACCATATGGACATGCTCTAGGGAAAACACTATTCAACTTGAACTGTAATGAGCTGATCTGACAAAATGAGGCCTCCTCCGAAGCATCAGAAGAATTCTAGGTGCTTGTTTGATAATAAGTTTGATTCCCCATTGGAGTTTCTGTACAAAAGAAACAGAAATGCTTCCTTTCGTCGAAGAAAACTCTAGAAAAAAATCAATTGTTTGTACTGTGGCAATAGTTATTCTAACTGCATTTTGTTTTTCAACGAACATAACTGCAATGTATACATGTCTATACTATATTTATGATGTGGGAGTGGGAGAACAGGCATACTATGCAACTCATAGCTCAAAGAAAGGGTGAGCTAGCTATTTGCATCTCATGGACAACATATGTGTCCTTCACATGGTGGGGGTGAGGTGCCAGAGAGAGAAATATTTGGGTGATTTGGAGATGAGCTGGATGCAATGTTTCAGTCAATATACACAGTATATGGCTGTGTACGTATTGACAGGCTACATTCAGTAACAATCAAGCCAAAGTACTTCCATACTAATGAGTTCCATTTCCATACTTCTGCAAATCATAAAGCCTACACTTTGGTCCTTATCTGTGGGTGTATCACGCCATGGTGCAATATCATAAAAATCAGTGCTTAACATGCTACTCCCAGATAGCAGGGGGACCGAATAAGCACGATCTGTGGGCGTCAGTCTTAGCTAGCTAGCAGGCTTAACGAGAGAGATCTCGACATGCATGCAGACGCATGCGTATGGATCAATGGATGCATGCTCCGATCCAACACTAGTGTCCTTGCTCGTGCTCAATTCATCCTAGCTTCTAGACAGAGACCAATGCGCCTACTGATTGAATACAGCATTGCATACAATGTGTATGAGTGCGTGCATGCGAGCACATGAGATGGACCAAGATCTAGCAGTTCTACAACGTGGAGCTACTTTCAGTAGAGCCTCAGATTGACATGGAGGAGTTGAGTGTGGAAATGCACAGACATGCATGCTATTGTACACTGGACAATAGCTTGCAGGTTTCAGCTTGAGGCGTGGCGGTGTCTGTCAGATATTTGCTTCATCACTACTTGAAGAGTCAAACGTGCAAGTACAAGATTTGAAGATGGATGTGGTTGCTTGAAGAGTCAAATGTGCAAGTACAAAGATTTGAGGATGGACGTGGCTCCATGCATGTCAGCTCGGTTTTGTTGGTAGATTTAAGTAGATGCGGGTATTGACAGGGAGAGATTTGTTTATCAGTTATTTATATCTTTTTTTTTTTGAATATGCACGAGTGTGCGTATCATTGTATTAGAAGGAAGCAAGTTTATTTATATCTTATTGAAGCTGCAAATAATTTATTTTAAAGAAGACATACTTAGATAAGATAAAAGAAATCTAGATAGCCTGAAAAGGGAGAAATTGATGATTATAAAACTATGATCAGCAGATAGGCCTGTTTTTGCAAATATTGGCATGTCCACTAGACCAAATTAAGAAAACGGTCACAAGTGACGGCAAAGGACTAAAGGAGGAGGAGATCTGCTAGGTATAGGTGCAGATAAATATATTTCTTGACAAATTGGGGGCAGCTAGCCTTCATAATCACCCAATTGACCTGAGACAATCTTTGTGCAATGTATTAGTAAACAGATAATGCTTGGTTTTCTTACCTTTTTCTTGTAGGTTTCAGTCTGTGTGGTGATCACATGATACTGAAAAAATCAAATGAGAAAAGGATCAGCAAAAGAATTCTCTATCCGATCCCACCTTTTCTTTTGAGAAAATGAGAAAACAAGGACATGAGATGAAATTATTCAAGATCTTAAAAATTAGAAGCAACAATTCTCTATCCGATGTCACCTTTTCTTTTGAGAACAAGAATTAATTCTTGTAGTAGGCTAAAAGAAATATCGAAGCAAAATTAAATGTTGTTGTCTGAGGTAAAAACAAAACTGACAGTGTTTGGATGCATCGAACGCTGAAACTGAATTAGTGTACAAGAGATGCATCTATCTCTCCCAGTAAAGTATCCTAAATCTTCTTCTTTTTTTAACTTCACAAGCACAAGAAAACACCCGCGAACAAATTAACAAACACGCCAGAGAGATCTATGTAATAGTGAGAAAATAAGATTCAAAACCAAATCAGGAAACATGCACAAAGATCTACCAGCAAGGAGCATGAAATATGGACAGATCTGAAGAGCGCATCAGTCTGCAGATCTAGCTAGCTAACTAACTAGCTAGGAGCTGAAGCAAGTGATTAGGGTTTGTACGTGCCTTCCTATGGCGAACCTCCTTGAGAGCCGCATCAACATTTTGCTCAAGTCCCCGCAACTCGTTAAACTCCAGAGTGTCCAGATCCTCGCCCATCCTTTGCCTGATTGATGAACACACAAATCAGAAAGCGTCGGAGTTAATTAATGTAAACCCGAGGACTAATCCCTCATGTATGAAATATCCTGCTGAGAAATCCACATGAGGAATAAATAAATAAATAAACCGATCGAAGAGAGGAAGAAGCAGGAAGAGGAAATTAAAGTGGTTATGCTGATGACCTAATCTCTGTGCGCAGGTTGCGATTGATGTCCTTGAGATGGCTCAGCGTCCGCTGCATATTCTGCAGAGACATATAGTGAGAGATTTAAACAAAAAAAAGCATGGAAATTGCTCAGAACTTTAGATCTCATCATCTCATGGACGGACATGTGAAGAGTAAAGCAGCGAGCGAGTGGTTCGCTTGAGTGAAACAAAAGAGATGACTGACCTCATACTGCTCGTTCCATAGGCTGGTCCCGATGGCCTGCTGGTATCGGTCAAAGATGGTCTTGATGCTGCGGGCAATCACCAGCCAAGAACATGGAAATCAGCCACCGACACGGGATCGAGCAATCAAGCAAAAGCAGGAGATGGCCGGACACGAGTGAGTTGAAGATGCATGGAAGAGGAGGAAGCAAGCAAGAAGTACTGACTCGGTCCCGGGGCTGCAGAACTCGTGGTACTTGCCGGTGGAGGAGAACATGATGATGACGACCTGGGCGTCGCAGAGCACGGTGAGCTCGCGCGCCTTCTTCATGATCCCCGTGCGGCGCTTGGAGTAGGTCACCTGCCGGTTGGTGGCGTTCTCGATCCGCTTGATCTCGATCTTGCCGCGCCCCATCGTCGGTGGCGTGTCGGGACGGCGGCGCGGATCCTCCTCCGCCGCCGGCTGCTGCTGCTCGCCGCCGCGCTCCACCGTCGTCTCAGGCTGCGGATCCCGGCCGCGCCGGCAGGGAGATCGAGACGGACGGAGCGGTGGATGGGGGGAGAAGCAGGAAGAAGAAGACGACGACGAAATGGGGTGGTCCTGTAGGAGGGAGCGAGGCTGAGCAGCCGCACAACAGCCGCTGCTGGTGGTAATAAGGAGGAGGAGGAGGGCGGGCGGTGGTGCCAAGGATGGAAGGACAAGGCGTGTGCGTGTGCATTTCGGGGTGGAGAGGACGAGGTGCGGTGCGCGGCGTGGACGGAGACAGCTACCGGATCCGTGAAAGGCGTGGGGTACCGTGCCCGCCCGCCCGTGCCGTGTGGTGCCGTGCACTGCCCGCGCCCGCCCCGGCCATCGCTGCCTCTGCCTGCCTGCCGCCCTGCCCCCCGTGATCTGACGCGGCGTGGGTGTAAGCGCGCGCCGGCCGGCCGGCCGGCGGGATCCAATCCACCGTGCCATGCATCCGTCGGTCTGGTCGTGGTCGGTCGGTCGGTCGGTCTGCCGTGGCGGCTTTTGGCACAACGGTTAGCACGGTTTTGGCTTCCGGATCCTCTTCTTCGGCTCTTCCTTTCTCTTTTCTTCCGATGCACCCCTTGGCACTGGAGTCTCAGCTCCGAACTCTGGACTCTCGAGTGAAAGCAAAGCAAAATGCCCTCGCTTATGGCCGGAAGCATTGTTAGTTGATTTGTTGTGAGAGAAAAATAGTGTTCGTTACCTAGCGTCGTCACGTCACCGGCCCGCTCACTCTACACAACCATTATTGGCCCATCATTATATTGCCTCCTGATTTGCAATTTCCATGCATTCTAAAATTGCACGTTGCTGTAGTTTTGGGCTTGAGCCAAATTTCCCGATTTTCAATCAAGTTTGTATATAGAAGAAATATATGAATAATTGTTGTCATCAATCAAGTAATATAGTGCGCTAGCTATCAAGATATATTTTATAGTGGATTTAATGAAACGAAATTAGATTTACATGTTTCATTTAATTATGTTTGTTCCAAATGTTGGAATATGATCCGAATTATAACGTTGGTCTTGTGGGGACGCCTGGAGGGCCCACGGTTTGGTCATGTTTATTAGCGGATTTGTTTCCGTATTTGACTGCAGTCAGTCCGTCCTATTTAAATACATCTGGTAAGCCGCACGGGAAGAGCTGACGACTCATTGTATTCCCTGCGTTCTGTAAACTCTCTCCATATAGTGAAGATCGCTGGTTGGCGCCCGTGGTTTTTTTCCGCAGGGGTTTTCCACGTAAAAATCTGTGTCTCGTGTTCAATCTTGATTTGCATTATTTACTAACAAGTGGTACCAGAGACAGACACGAGATTGAAAAAAAACTAGGGTTTTATTCCCTGTTCATCCCGCGGCCGTCGTCGCGTCGTCTCGGAATCCATCCGCGATTTGCTTCCCTCCCATCAGTCGGCGACTCACGCGTCCAAGCCGGAGTTCTGGGTTCTGGATCAGAGTCCGACTCCTCGTGAAATTTCCATCCAAAAGGCTACTGCTGTCCGCTGCGTACAAGAACAAAAAGGCAGTCCTGATCTGATCTGTTGGTGTGTGGACGTGTCGCCGAGTTGCCAGGAGGTGCCGATCTGTAGGTCTGCTACTTCTATTCGCTAGCGTGTGCGCTGTTGTTCCCAGGTAGAGGATTGGTGCTGTTCCGAAGATCAAATCAGAGCACGAGGATCAAGGTAATCAAAATCAGATTTGGTTGCTGTTGGCCGGTTGTCTCTTGAAGTGAAAAAGTTGGTGTCTTCTGCTACGTGCACAAGTGAATCGAACCAGGAGATTTTCTTTGGCAGTTCTTTGCTATTTGTACACAACTAGTGTACCAAGCTGCAGGTTATTGCTAGGGTTACACCTAAATTTCTACAGATTACTATTCTTCTGGTTATTTTTTTATTTCCCACCATGTCTTCAATCAAGTATGATATTCCTCAACTGGATCGCGACACAAGGTTCGCTCTATGGCAAGTCAAAATGCGGGTTGTTCTTACGCAGGCTGAAGTTGATGATGCTCTTGATAAATTTGGTAACAAAGATTCAAAGTCTTGGACCGCTGAGGAAAAAAGAAAAGATCGTAAGGCCTTGACTCAAATTCAGCTTCATCTTTCAAATAATATTTTGCAAGATTGTTTGCAGGAGAACACTGCAGCTGCTTTATGGCTCAAATTAGAGTCAGTTTGCATGTCTAAGGATTTGACAAGCAAGATGCATTTGAAGATGAAGTTATATACGCACAAGTTGCAAGAGGGTGGTTCAGTGATTAACCATCTTTCGGTCTTCAAGGAGATCGTTTCTGATCTACAGTCTATGGAGGTAGATTATGATGATGAGGATTTGGCTCTCATTCTTTTGTGCTCTTTGCCTTGTTCATTTTCAAACTTTAGAGATACTTTATTATATAGTCATGATACACTAACTCTTGATGAGGTTTGTGAGGCGTTGCATGCTAAGGAAAAGATGAAATTGATGGTGTCTTCTGAAGGTTCTACTTCCAAAGGAGAAGCGTTGTCTATTCGTGGGAGGACAGAAAATAAATCAAATAATGGCAATAGAGGCAAAAGTTCTAATCGTTACAAAGGCCGATCAAAGTCTCGAGGTAGAGGTGATAAATTCTGCAAGTATTGCAAGAAGGATAATCACTTTATCGAGGATTGTTTGAAATTGAAGAATAAAGAGAAGAGAACTGGCACATATAGAGAGAAAGGTAAACCCAATGATGAAGGTAATGCTTCTGTTGCTGCTTCTAAGGCAGATTATTCCGATGGTGATTCGCTTGTTGCTTTTGCTGGATGTGCTAATAGTGATGATGAATGGATTCTTGATTCCGCTGCTTCTTTTCATATATGCTCTAATAGAGATTGGTTTGTGACCTATGATTCACTCCAAGGTGGAGGTTCTGTTAGATTGGGTGATGACAGTCCACTTGATATTGTTGGTATTGGATCCATTCAGATTAAGATGCATGATGGCATTGTCAGAACTTTGGCTGACGTTAAGCATATTCCAAGCATGAGCAAGAATCTTATTTCTCTCAGTACTCTTGATGCTAAAGGGTACAAGTACTCCGGTGGAGATGGAGTTTTAAAGGTGTCAAAAGGTTCTCTTATTGTTATGAAAGGTGAATTGAAATCTCCAAATTTGTACCGTCTTCGTGGTACTACAATTACAGGTGATGCCACTGTAATTTCCAATTCATCATCTAATTCTGATGCTACTGATCTTTGGCATAAGCGTCTTGGACATATGAGTGAGCAAGGCTTGCATGAATTGTGCAAGAGAGGACTTCTTGATGATCATAGCATCAGTAAGTTGAAGTTTTGTGAGCATTGTGTGTTTGGCAAACACAAGAGGGTGTCATTTAATATCTCTACACATAAAAGTAAAGGTATTCTTGATTATGTGCATTCTGATTTATGGGGACCGTCTCGCAAGCTTTCTTTTGGTGGTTCTCGTTATATGTTGACAATCATTGATGATTATTCTCATAAGGTATGGCCTTATTTCTTGAAGCATAAATCAGAAGCATTTTTAGCATTTAAAGAGTGGAAGATTATGATTGGAAATCAAACTGAAAAGAAGGTTAAAAAGCTTCGCACTGATAATGGGATGGAATTCTGTTCTAATGAGTTTAATACATATTGCAAGTCTCAAGGCATTGTTAGGCACTACACTATTCCTTATACGCCTCAACAGAATGGTGTAGCTGAGCGTATGAACAGAACTATCATCTCCAGGGCCCGTTGCATGTTGTCTAATGCTGGCTTAAATAGACGTTTTTGGGCTGAAGCCGCTTCCACTGCTTGCTATCTTATTAACCGTTCACCCTCTATTCCTCTTGATAAGAAAACTCCAATTGAGGTATGGTATGGTTCTCCAGCTGATTATTCACAATTGAGAGTTTTTGGTTGTACTGCTTATGCTCACGTTGATAATGGTAAATTGGAGCCTAGAGCTGTTAAATGCATTTTTATTGGTTATCAATCTGGTGTTAAAGGTTATAAATTGTGGAATCCCCAGACTCAGAAGGTTATGCTTAGCAGGAATGTTATCTTTAATGAAACTGTTATGTTTGTTGACAATCTTTCTGTTGATGCTCCTATTGAGGGGGAGAAAATAAGTGTGCAGGTAGAGCACTTAATTGATTCACCAGATGTTGATAATGCTATTGTCCAAGATGCACCGATTGCTGAAATTTCTCCAATTGTTGATGATTCTTCTATTGCTGAGCATTCTTCTCCAGTTGTGCAGTCTCCACAACGTTCTATTGCTGCTGATAGGTCCAGAAGGCAGCCAAAGCCTGTTAAAAGGTATATTGAAGAATGCAATGTTGCTTATGCTATGAGTGTTGCAGAAGAGATTGAAGGTAATTCAGAACCTTCTAATTATTCTGAGGCTATTACTTCTGCTAATTGCAACAATTGGATGACCGCTATGCAAGATGAGATGGAGTCACTTGAAAAGAATGGTACTTGGGATTTAGTGAAATTGCCCAAGAACAAAAAGCCTGTCCGTGGCAACTGGATTTATAAAAGAAAGGAGGGTCTTTCTCCTAGTGAGCCAGCAAGGTATAAAGCGAGGTTGGTTGCTAAGGGCTATAGCCAGATTCCAGGTATTGATTATAATGATGTCTTTTCCCCAGTTGTTAAGCATAGTTCTATTCGTACTTTGCTTAGTATTGTTGCCATGCATGATTATGAACTTGAGCAACTTGATGTTAAAACTGCATTCTTACATGGGGAGTTGGAAGAAGACATTTATATGAACCAACCTGAAGGTTTTGTTATTCCTGGAAAAGAAAACCTTGTGTGTAAACTAAAGAAGTCTCTTTATGGTTTGAAGCAATCTCCTAGGCAATGGTACAAGAGGTTTGACACATTTATGCTCTCTCATGGTTTTAAGCGGTCAGATTATGATAGCTGTGTTTATTTGAAGATTGTTAATGGCTCAGCTATTTATTTGCTTCTTTACGTTGATGATATGTTGATTGTTGCTAAAGATAAATCAGAAATAGCTAAATTAAAGGCACAATTGAGTAAAGAATTTGAGATGAAGGACTTGGGTGCAGCTAAGAAAATTCTTGGTATGGAAATTACTAGAGATAGAAAATCTGGTAAATTATACCTCAGTCAGCGAGGTTATATTGAAAAGGTTCTTCGTCGTTTCAATATGTATAATGCAAAACTAGTGAGTACTCCATTAGCTGCACATTTCAGATTATCATCAAATTTATGTCCAGAGTCAGATAAAGATATTGAGTACATGTCTAGAGTTCCATATTCCAGTGCAGATGGTTCTCTTATGTATGCCATGGTTTGTTCTCATCCTGATTTATCTCATGCATTGAGTGTTGTCAGTAGATTCATGGCTAATCCTAGTAAGGAGCATTGAAGGGCTGTTCAATGGATTTTCAGATATTTGCGAGGTACTTCTAATGCCTGTTTGCAGTTTGGGAAATCTAGAGATGGACTTGTTGGTTATGTTGATTCTGATTTTGCTGGTGATTTGGATAAGAGGAGATCTCTCACAGGTTATGTTTTCACCATTGGTGGTTGTGCTGTTAGCTGGAAAGCATGTTTGCAGTCCACTGTTGCTCTGTCTACTACAGAAGCTGAATATATGGCTATTTCTGAAGCTTGTAAAGAAGCTATTTGGTTGAGAGGTTTATACTCTGAACTTTGCGGGGTTACTTCTTGCACTACTATTCATTGTGATAGCCAGAGTGCTATTTGTCTGACCAAGGATCAGATGTTTCATGAAAGAACAAAGCATATTGATGTGAGGTATCACTTCATTCGAGGTGTTATTGCTGAAGGTGATGTTAAGGTGTGCAAGATAAGTACTCATGATAATCCTGCTGATATGTTGATAAAGCCAGTTCCTGGAGCTAAGTTTGGGCTATGCTCAAGCTTAGTTGGCATTACAAATTAAGTCCTAGTGATTTTTTTTGGCGCCGGTGACTGTTTATTATTGAAGTGAGTTGATTGATTGATACTTCATTTGCTACAAGATGGAATTCGTCTCAAGGTGGAGTTTGTTGGAATATGATCCGAATTATAACGTTGGTCTTGTGGGGACGCCTGGAGGGCCCACGGTTTGGTCATGTTTATTAGCGGATTTGTTTCCGTATTTGACTGCAGTCAATCCGTCCTATTTAAATACATCTTGTAAGCCACACGGGAAGAGCTGACGACTCATTGTATTCCCTGCGTTCTGTAAACTCTCTCCATATAGTGAAGATCGCTGGTTGGCGTCCGTGGTTTTTTCCCGCAAGGGTTTTCCACGTAAAAATCTGTGTCTCGTGATCAATCTTGATTTGCATTATTTACTAACACCAAACAAGGTCTGGAGCACTTTACATGCATTACAAATGAATTTAGACTTCACTATTAAGTCGCTTTGGTTAAAGTTGTTGCTGCCGAACAAAGATGTGTACCGAACACATAGTTTGAGTTCATACATCGTCCCCTGATTCATTGCTTTGGAAAAGCTGGTTCTAGAGTGTGCCTTAGAAGAAACTAAGATTCCACAACTCTGCATTAAAAAAAACAGTGTAAGGAAGTTTGGAGTTGTTTTTTCAAGAGATCGTATATATCCGAGGTCACAAGGCAATCCAGAATTGACTTTTCAAAAGGTATAACACAGAATTATCATCAGTTTTGCCTGAATGAAGCCACACTCTCCACGATTAGCTTTCCAAAGCCATACTTTAGAACCAGTTTCTCCAAATCCACAATCCAACACCACTTTTTCCCAAAAGCAAAAGCTCAAACAAACATTATTGGACTTGAGGCGACTAATTAAGCCTTTGGTTGTATTCTCCCACACTTAGCTAGATGGATCATCAAGCACTTGAGGTGCATTCTCTTCCTAGCCCTAACTCCACCAACTTGACTTGACTAATTAATACTAGTAATACTCTGCTTACCTTAAAATAACTCATCTTCTATATAAAAAAGCACATTTCTATGTCATTTACGAACATGTGAGTTTAAGGGACAAACAAGAAGTAGCTAGCTACGTTCTCTCAACGTTCGAAGGACCGAAGCAAGATGCATATGGATCGACCTTAAGGTAGTGTTTGGATGCTAGGACAAGGAGGGATAGGATGGGACGGCCCCGGGACGAGGGCTGTTTGGATCCGAGGTAAGCGGGGACGAGGACGTCCCACGAGCGAATATTCGCTGAAGATCCGGGCATGGTTCGCCCCTCAAAAAAGAGCAGACGGGGACGGTCCTCGTGGGACGAGTGCTGCATGGCCCGCACGTGTGTGTGAGAAGAACGAGATGAGGAGCGGGGGCTTGCCGCAGTTGAGGAAGAAGGAAGAAGCAGGGACTCACCGGAGTCGAGGAAGAAGCATGGGCTCCACCCCGACCCGGCCGCCAACGAGCGCGCAGGCTCCGCCCCAGGCCCCGACGACCTCCGCCGTGCGTGCGGGCTCCGCCTCCGGCCCCGCCGCACCGGTGAGCCGCCGAGATGCGCCGCTTGCCCCTCCTCCTTCTACCTATCACTACCACAGGTCGTCGTCACACCGGTGAGCCGCCGAGATGGCGCTCCGGCCGATTCCTGGGTGCGGGAGCGAGACGAGGCACGGGGCGTCGTGTGGCCGCGCTCACTGGTGGAGGATGGGCGGCGCGCGGCAGCGCTTGCGGCTGAGGATGCGGGGTGCGCGAGTTCACTGTTGGGGAGGGCGAAATAGATAAGGCAGCTGGCGATGGTGAGGAAAAAGAAAAAAAAACTGACGAGTAGACCCCACCTGTCAGTGGCTCATCCTACTTTTGATGTCTCTGAACCAAACAGAAAACGGGTTGATTCCATCCTTTCTTAACCAAATAGAAAATGAACTCGTCCCGTCCCATAAACCAGAGACAGAACCATCCCACCCCACCTTGTCTCCCAACCAAACGCTACCTAAGCGTACAACCGAGGAACTCCCACTATCCATCTAGCAGAAAAGAGTAAAGGAACAGCAGCTACACAGCTAACCACTCCTAGGCTGTAGTTGCTCACATGACTAGTCACCTCACCTCCATCTAAATGCTTTCTGATCGGTATCAGCGGAAAACCACGGTAACCTAACCATGGGCGGGAATTAATCACAAGCTTGCAAGCTTGGAAATGGCTGTCGGCCTGCCCTTTACGCGACCTGTACGCGTAACTCCCGTTCTGATCGGACAGGACGAGAGTGAGCGAGATGGCTTCTTCTTCCTGGCTGCTGCTGTGCTCTGCAGTGGCTCGGTCAATCATGCGCCTCTTGAGTAGAAGAGGAAATCCTTCGTGCGACTTTCAGTTCCAGGCATGAGTTATTGCGCTCATGCTGCCATTTCTGGTGCTTTGTAAGTGACATGTCATTGCACTGACTACAGAGAAGAGGACGACCAACTTGCCTTTTATCCAATTTATTGCTTTTTTTCTTTATTTTATTTTATTCCCGGCCCTTGCTTTCTTTGGTCTACCCCCAATATAATACCCAGTGGACAGTGTATTGTGCTCTTTCTATCTTTCATGACTTCAAGCTGCAGGTGAGAATGAATTGTTGGATGGGAAAAAATGCATACATATTTTTGGTCAAAGGCACTTCAAATGTTTGCGTGCATGCATGCGCTTCATGCCACTGTGGTACTGGCAACTTACCAACAATTCTGTAGGCTAAAGTCCATTTTCTTAACCTCTAACAATCCATTTTGTACGGAAGTTTAATTTTCAATCTCTAAACTACGAAACCAGATACAGGACGTCCTCCAACGGTTGAAATTAGGTAGATTTAGTCGTCTAGCTGGTTTAGCTGATTTGAAAGTTGGCTTCCTATTTTCTAACAATAAAAATATATAGTTTAATTTCAAAAATCAAAACTACTTTATTTTAATTCAGAAAAATGAAACTAGTACTATTTTTATGAAAATGTTATATATTTGTTGGTGATCTATATTAGACGCTCCTAAATTAATTTTAGGATACACAGTTATTTATAGAGATAAGTCAAATTCTCTTTGAAAAAACCTAGTGAACTTTAGAGCTAGCCAGTCAATTTACGAAGGCACTCCAAAAACAACCATCTTTGTCAATATACTCACACCTATGAAAATAGAGTCCATTTCTAGTAGCCCAGCTACCTAATCAATGGACCACATATATAAACAACACATAGGGTTCTTACCGCTGCACCATCATTCTCCCTGCTCTCGTCTCTCTCCCTCTCTATGTGTGCAGCCTCTAACCGCCCACCACCCATAGGTGGATTGGGTGGCGGCACGGGTCAACATTAGCAGCAAAGGTAGATCCACTCACTCCCAATGGCAACGCGAGACCTCACCCTAGCTCCATGCAGCTTGCAGGACCCACTTACTTTATGATGGCTATCGTTGTCTTTGTGGTTCAAGACGTCGTTGATATGAGCTCCTCTAGTTCATGTACACCATCCTCGATGGCATCCTTGAGACTGCTACTACCATAGGAGCTACAACAACAAGGTTGTAGTAGTGGATGGCGACAACCACAAGGAGCGCTGTCAGGGGCAAGCTGTTGCCCCCCTGTCATGTCAACGGGAGAAGAGGGGTGCTAGAGACCGAATTTTTTATTTTTTAGTCCTTTTTTATAAAAAAATCACAAATATGCCCCTAGAGGTAAGATTTCAAAATCTAAACCCTTAGCTCGGCGCCATCGTTGCTGGTGCCGAGCTCTTAGGCTCGAAGCAGACGTGGCGGTGACATTACAGGCTACTCGGCGCCAGTAACCCTGGCACCGAGCTCGGCGCCAAGCTTGGCGCCATAGTTTCTGGCGCCGAGCTCAGCGCCATAGATCTTGGCGGCGAGGTGGTGTTTTAACCCCGGCCCAACCTTCCTTCTGAGCCTTCTTCCTCTTGTTTCTCCTCCCTCTCGGGTTTTTTCTCTCCCCAATTCGACCTACCTCACGAATCGGCATATTGGACCTTGAAAACTTTGATTTGATCCGTAGATCTTCAAGAGCAAGGTATCCTCGCTCCCCTTCTAGTTTTTTTCGCATCGATTCGATATATATTAGTCGGATTTTTCAACCTAAGAATCGTCATTACTTAGGGTTTCATGTAATTTTTTAATATTTGTATTATACCTAGATAACCGCAGCACATGTTGTTATGTTATGGGTTCATTGTTGTGCATAACATTAGAAACCCTAGGTTTAGGGTTTAATGTTAATTGCTTTCGGTTCTTAGAATAAAATTGGTTGTATTATAGTTATGGTTCTCATTGACATTAATTTGTGATGTTTTGATTTTTGTTTGTTAAATTACATCTGTTTTGTTAGATGCAAGAAATGTATCGAGAGGAGTTTTGGCGAAAACGGGGTCGTCCTCGAGAATTATACCCCGGCGTGTCTAGCAAAGATGCCCCTGTCCCTCCTGACCTCCCCATCCCTAACTGTGACTATGGTTTCCCGGCCCACATGTTTCAATCGAAACATCCAGACACAGCGGCGCGTTGCTTCTACACATACAGTCGTTTTAATGTAAGAAATTATTTCCACTATCTTTTTATCTTTATTTGTGTAAGTATGCTACTAATATTTTATTGGAATCTTGCTGTGTAGGACCATGAGAGGTGCTTTTTCTTTTAATGGATCGATGGTGCAGACAAGTTTGACCCTAGGTACCTCCTTTTCGACATTGGTTTAGAGGGAGACATCCACGTGAGCACTTCAAGCGGTGGGTTCCACCCCCTAACCCCGTGGCCCCTGCCAATGACGGCTAAGGAGAAGCACCTAGCCACAGTTAAGCGACTGCATGTAAATTGTTGGGAAGATCACTTGTTTCATGGTCATCAAAGAAGCAAAATAGTGTTGCATTATCAACCGTCGAAGCCGAATACATATCCGCCGGTAGTTGTTATGCACAAATACTTTGGATGAAGGCCACTTTGAGTGACTTTGGAATCAAGTTCAAGAAAGTGCTATTGCTATATGACAATGAGAGTGCAATCAAGTTGACCAATAATCCGGTTCAACATGCAAGAACAAAGCACATTGATGTCCGCCACCATTTCATAAGAGATCACCAACAAAAAGGGGACATTTGTATTGAGTGTGTAGGCACCAAAGATCAACTTGCCAATATATTCACCAAGCCATTAGATGAGAAAAGGTTTTGCAAGCTAAGGAATGAGTTGAACATGTTGAATTTCTCGAATATGTGTTGATGAACCCCCCCCCCCACACTTATATGACATGCCTCTCCTTCGAGAAATCCAAGGTAAAAGTTGATTGGAATGGCATACATCCTTGCTAAGGACATGTTTAGTGCATCTAGACATCTTTCACATTTAATAGGCTCACTCATGAAAATCAAATGAATTTGATAATTATATGGTGCCACTATTGCTTCTATGCTTATTTTGATCTAGTGGTAGCATATGGCATGTTTGTGGGCTTGTAAACCTAGTGTTTAATCTAGAAAATGAGCTCTAAGTGTTTAACTCAGCATGGTATAAGATAACCCTTATTTGGAGGTGTGAAGAAGCTTGTCCTTGGATCAAACCGAGTTAAATATCTTTGGCAAGTATTCTAGATTGAACCAAATTTGGGAAAATGATCCTCGCCCCATTGATTGACATTGATACTCTCAACCTATCTACATTTTGAACCTTTGTGGTCTTTGATGACAAAGAGAGAGAAAAACAAAGATATTAGTACTATGGGGGAGAAAAATAAAGATATTAGTGTACTAAGATAGTGAAAAGACAACAAAGGGGGAGAGAGACAAAGATATAAGTGATAGGGGGAGAATTTGACATAGGGGGAGAGATATGACAAAGGAAGGGGATCAATTAAAATTTTAAGCACACAAGTAGGGGGAGCAAGCTCATGAACTTGTATGGTGCATTTGAATGTGCATTTCATATGTTTGCTTGCATGGCACAAGTTTTTAAATTTCAATATCAATACTTGTGTGGTGTATGCTAGTTGTAGGGTAGAATGATGAAATGAAAAACTAGCATGCATAGGTTAAGTAACTAGACTCATGCTCTCATTATAAAAACTAGACCCTTACTTCTAATGTTGATCTCACGGGGTATTCTACTTTTTGTGTATGTCTAGTTGCTAATGGTGCTAAGGATGGTATATTGGTGCACTCCGATTGGTATTATACTTCAAAGGTCCATCTTTTATACCTTAGCATCATTTGGTAGATATTGTCTCCTATATTTCCTATCTAAGCATATGTGCAAGCTACAATCCAAACTCTTAGCACATATGTAGGGGGAGCAATTGCTACCATACGGGGTTCATGAAACTTGTCCATATCCTTTTACACATGGTAAATATGCTTGGGCAAGCAACATGGATTCAATTAAATTTCAATTCATATCTTTGTGTAAGGGTTGTCATCAATTACCAAAAAGGGGGAGATTGAAAGTTCTAGTTTGGTTTTGGTGAATTGATGAAACCCTAAGTGTTAACCTAGTTTATCAAAGTGATTATGAGATCGGTAGCACTACTTCAAGTGGTGAAGCAAATGAAGATCATGACATGATGATGGTAATTCCATGGTGATGATCAAGTGCTTGGACTTGGAAAAGAAGAAAGAAATGCAAAAGGCTCAAGGCAAAGGTATAAATGGTAGGAGCCTTTTTGATTTAGTGATCGAGACACTTAGAGAGTGTGATCACATTTAGGATCGATAGTCGTACTATTAAGAGGGGTGAAACTCGTATCGAAATACGGTTATCAAAGTGTCACTAGATGCTCTAACTCATTCCATATGCATTTAGGATCTAGTGGAGTGCTAACACCCTTGAAAATATATGTGAAAATATGCAAACACACATGCACAAAGGTGATACACATTGTGTTTAGCACTTGGGAACAAGGGTTTGAAACTTCACCGGTGGAGTGTCCGCCCGTAGAGTGCGGATAGTCCAACGGTGCCACTGGGAGCTATACAGAAAAGACAGGGTTTCATAGAGTACACCGGACGCTAGTCTCAACTGGACCAGAGCATCCGGTCAGTGGAAGTAGTGAAGACGTTGGCGTCGGTCTTTGACCGAACGCTGGCAGGGTGTGTCCTGTCCTGCTGACGTGGCAGCGCACAGAGGAGACAGTGAGTGATCGGATGCTGGGTGAGTCTGGTCGGGCATGACCGGACGCGTCCGGTCATGAGTGGAGGCTTACTGGAAGTGACCAGACGCTGGGGTCCTATGTCCAGTCGTGATCCAACTAACGCATTCGGTCGCAGCTGGAACCTTACTGGAAGTGACCGGACGCTAGGGTCCTGCGTCTGGTCGTGGCACTATGTTGTGTCTGGTCTTCACTTGACCATTGGGATCGAGCGCTTAGTATTTGAAGAGAGGGATGATGTGGCAGCCATTCGTTGATCAGACGCTGGCAGGGTGCGTTCGGTCGATCTGACCAGAGCGTTCAGTCACCCCGAGCAGTGCCCAGTGAAGTGGTACAATGGCTCTATTTCATGGGGGCTTCTATTTAAGCCCCATGGCCAGCTCTAGCTCACTCTCTTGGCCATTTGCATTGACATAGAAACTTGTGAGCTTAGCCAAAGCCCTCCCACTCATCTCCATCATTGATTCAACATCTTTGTGAGATTGGGAGTGAATCCAAGTGCATTGCTTGAGTGTTTGCATCTAGAGGCACTTGGTGTTCGTGTTTCGCTATGGGATTCGCTTGTTACTCTTGGTGGTTGCCGCCACCTAGATGGCTTGGAGCAGCGAGGATCATCGAGCGGAGGTTGGTGATTGTCTCCGGCTCTGGTCGTGGTGATTGTGAGGGGTTCTTGACCTTTCTTTGGTGGAGAGCCAAAAGGTACTCTAATAAATCGCTCGTGTCTTGTGTGATCCTCATCTTGTGTTGGTTGTGCAGCACCCTATTGAGGGTTTGGCGTGTGATGCCAATTAGCGCGTGAACCTCCAAGCGAGTGAATCGCCACAACGAGGACTAGCTTGCCGGCAAGCAAGTGAACCTCGGTAAAAAATATTGTGTCATCATTTGATTCTAAGGTGATTTGTCTTCATTGGTATTCATTCTTGTGATTGATTGGTTCACTCCTCGACTCAGCGGTATAACCATCTTACTCACTCTCTTTATATTACCGCAAACTAGTTATCAAGCTCTTTAGTGTAGCTAGCTATGAGAGCTTGTTAGTTTGGTTAGTGTGGCTCTTTAGTTAGCCTTTGAGAGCACACTAACTTAGTGTAGTGACATAGCCATTGCATGGTTAGAAACTATAGAAACTAGAATTGTGGTAGGTGGCTTGTATTTTTAGTAGGCTAGCGCAACACTCGCTTTGCCTCATATTTGTCTAACCGATTTGCTAAGTGTTGTTGTAGAAATTTTTATAGGCTATTCACCTCCTCTCTAGCCATTAGGACCTTTCACCATTTTGTTAGATGCAAGAAATGTATCGGGAGGAGTTTTGGCGAAAACAAGGTCGTCCTCAAGAATTATACCCCGACACGTCTAGCAAAGATGCCCCCGTCCCTCCTGACTTCCCTGTCCCTAGCTATGACTATGGTTTTTCGGCCCACGTGTTTCAATCGAAACATCCGGACACAGCGGCGCATTGCTTCTACACATGCAGTCATTTTAATGTAAGAAATTGTTTTCACTATCTTTTTTTTCTTTATTTGTGTAAGTATGCTACTAATATTTTGTTGGAATCTTGTTGTGTAGGACCATGAGAGGTGCCTTTTCTCTCAGTGAATCGACGATGCAGACAAGTTTGACCCTAGGTACCTCCTTTTCGACGATTGGTTTAGAGGGAGACATCCACATGAGCACTTCAAGCGGTGGGTTCCACCCCCCCCTAACCCCCGCTAATGACGGCTAAGGAGAAGCGCCAAGCCATAGTTAGACGACTCGAGAAACCTCCTCTGTGCGAATACGAAGATCGAGCTATGATAAATCCTGAGAATACGTTGGAGTTTGTGTGTCCGAACAAACACGAAGTAAGTGGAAAGTGTATCTGTTTAAATATTTAGCTCTATGTGTGCGTGTACTAATGTCTCCTCTTTTATGTGTATGGATTTGCAAAGTGTTGTTTCAAGTAGTGGCTCTGTGGTCCTAAGAATCAATGGCCGGAGCCACCAAAGGCAAAGGAAAAAAAGAAAGAAAGGTTAATTTACAAAGCACCTCCAGTCAAGTGCGAATGTGGTGTTAAATCCAAATACGGTCTAGTCCCTTCGGAGCTTGGAATAGGCCATTATTGCGGCCATATGGTTGACTATGATGAGGTTGGTTATTTTTGTGATAAACATGAAATCGTATTTTGTTTCTTTTGCTAAGACATATATGATATAATTTTTTGTTTGAACAGAGCACTAGGAAATGCAGGTGGGAATGTTATGATGGTCAAGCTAAGTTCTTGGATGAACTGAAGGGGAGGCAAGTAATTGCATGGAAGAGGGGATATGGACTAGACTACGTCAACCTATTCGTTAAACATCATAAAGACAAGATGTGTGAGTTTGCTAGACAGCGCGGTATTCATGACCCGATCGATGTTGGGCTTGACAAATGGGGATTAGAGAGACGGAGGGTGTTAGAGGAGGAGAGGGCAAGCAAGGAGGCAAGGGACGAGACAAGAGTACAGATGCAGGTCTTGAACAAGCATGTTGTTGGATTATGTGACAGTGAGTGCTTGAAAGCCTTTTTTTATTGCCTGATTTTAAATGTAATATAATCGTGTTGCTAATTGATTACATTTTATACATGAAGGGATTGGATGCAGTGAGGTCAATGACGGAGAGGTGGCTCATGCAAGGTATGAGAAAAAGAAGTTAGATGAGCACAGAACACGAGCTGGTCACACCGTTCAATCACCGATTGTGTTGTCTGATGAGGAGGACGAGGATGAGGATGACACTGCTAGACTAAGCGAGCTCATCGCTCTAGCAGAGGTGGGCTTATAGGCAGAGAAGGCTAAGGATGACACTGGCAGACTGAGTGAGCTCATCACTCTAGCAGAGGTGGGCTTACAGGCGGAGGAGGCTAAGGACGACACTAGCAGACTGAGCGAGCCCATCACTCTAGCAGAGGCAGGCTTGCTGGCGGTGGAGGATGATGACACGTTCTTCACTCAGGCCCCAGAGGCCGTAGATGAAGCAGAGGCTGCTTACTTTAGGCGACAAGCAGGTCAGAGCAATGCAGGTGAGCCTAGCCACAGTAACAAGGTTGTGGTAGAGGACTGGTACTCGGATGATGAGTTGCTTACTCAGTATGTTTCAGACTGAGGATTTGAAAGTGCATTTGCCTCCTATGTCTACTGTTGGCACGTACTTCTAATATTATTATGTTGTCTAATGTGGCATAGTATTGGACTTTTCATTATGTAGTTATTTTTATTATTTGTGATCATAATATTCAGCTTAATATTACGGACGTAGTGAAATTTGACCACGTGCTGCAAATAAAACCTAATGAAGTAGGGCATTATATAATTCAACACACAAAATACATGAAATGGCATGTGAGAACATGTACCGAACTAGGGTATAGAGTTCCTTTGACTAAACCTAACATGCCTTAGGTAATTAAACTAAACAACAAACACATAGATATGGCATGTGAATAAGAGAAAGTCATCCTAGTAGTGTGGCCACATAGCAAATTGTGTTGCACCTTCTCTACAGTAGCCTCCCATTGTTGGTGGTGGTGGTGGCAGGGGTGACGGGGGAGGCCCCTTGTTCTTATGGTTAGGGCAGGTGCGGTATGGATCATTACATAGTGCCTCCTGTGAATCGACACCATTGTTGTTGTCATCATGTTCGTTGTCCTTGTAACCGCTGCTAACTTTCCTTTCTAAATCGAAGATACAGTCCTGCAGGTAGTAGATGTACTCCACATGTGGATAAAAAGGTCGAGGATCGACCCATCTAGTGAACCCATAGTTTTCTTCAGCCAAAGAAGACTACAATAAGTATGTCATGTAAGTTGTATAGAAGAGGAACATATTGAAGAAACAAATAGTAATAGCAATTACCCATGCTCGCGGGCATTTGAAGAAATGATGACCTCCATCTATTCACTTGGTGAACATATGCACTAGGCAGTCCTCACCATGCATGTATTTTGGCCACTCTTCTTTCCGTTCTTCGTATCCTCTCAGTGGTGTCTCTTTGGTGAAATCACTTTTACTCTCAACTAGGAACCTCTCATAAAGAGCTTCCTCAAAGAAATCAGGACCAAGAGAACCCTCCCACACAATGGTAGTTCCCTTCCCCTTTCCTCTCCCTCTGGATGACCCTCCAGATAGTGGTACTGCAATGAAAGAAAATACCGAGGAGTGCTCTTCTTCCTTGTTGTGTGTGTGAATGAGAGGGAGTGAGGGGTTATTTATAGGTTGAGAGAAGGAATGGAGTCCTCTCAATGTGCCATGTTAGCGATCTGTGTGCCTCTTCACCTCAACCCTTGGATCAAATAGTCATAAGATGGATGGTGGAGATGGAGTGGAGTTATGTTTCCTTGCATGCCAGTACTATGTAAGTGAAGTGATAAATTGTTGTTGTCATCGTACTCCTCATCCTTGTAACTGAAAAGTCTATTTTCATTGTCTGAAAAGCCTAGATTCATCCATTGTTACTTGAAAAGCCTAGATTCTTCTGTAAAGCGTCTGTACGATACGATTGGACTATACAAGTTCTAATGAATTTACATTTAATATGTGTACTACATTTGTGCCTTTTTAGCAGTGTAGTATGATTAATGATTCACGAAAAAAATTCACAAGAGTTTCCCTTGTTTCAAGAGCATCCATAGTTACAAACAGAGACATCATTATATAATCCAAACATTTAATCGTCCAAAGAGCACAATGCAACCACAACGAACATCACAATCAACATAACATGTCCTGCATAGTCCAAATAGTCCACAATGTCTATACAGTCTCAAATAGTTACAAGAAAGTAAATACAAAATGCATAATAGTACATACTAACATCTATCACAACCCTCACTGTCTCCTAGTCTTACCCTTACCCTTGTGATCGAGAGCGCTCGTACCTAGAGTGTAAGGGTCAGGTGGACGGCGCCGCCTAGTGCCTGGAGGCTATGTAGGCTGAGTCGAGGGAGCGTCATGGAGCTGAGAGGGGCCAAGCTCCTCGTGCCTCTGGTCCACGTCGTTGTCGTCATCCTCGTCCTCGTCCTCATCCTCATCCCCTATAGCTGCTTGGCTAGAGGAACCTGAGCCTCCTCTACCTATAGAAGGAACATACACATCTTGCGTCATGTCTGTCCTGCAACCACAATGAGTAGCCACACGGCGTAGCCGATGTGACAGCCTCTATTGTATAAAATTATGTTAACTAAAAGAATATAACGTATTAATAATATGTTTGAAAGAATATTTTGAATCTTACGTCTAGGAAGCTACGCATGTCGTCGTCCCTAACTCTCGGACAAAAGCGCTCAATGTCTTCAACGAAGCATTTGAGTGTATTACCCTGCAACAAAGTTCTCAGTAATAATACTTATGAACAGATAGCAATAGGTTTTGTTTTCTTTTGTACAAGAATCTAATGTATTATAAGGATGCTACGGCTCGATGGTGGCACTAACTAAAATAGATACCACTAACGCCTATTGTATTGGTATGCAACTTAACGTAGAAAAATAAGGCAATTGACTTACCACTCTGTCCAAGATCACTAGGTTGTCCATCTAGTTCAAACACATAACGAAACACATGTCTTTTAGTCCAAATTAGACGATAGATAGTATCTAACAAGTACTTTCTAACTATAAACTAAGTAAATAAGATAATAACTACATACATAGATACAGTGTACTAACTAAATAGCTAGATCCTATTTAGTTAACTAAATATATAACTACCTATCTAAGTAGCTATCTAACTATATCTATGTACCTATGTATCTATGTTTCTATCTATCTACATATCTATCTCACTAGATCACTAACTAAATCAATTACCTGAGTCGTCACATTAACTAGTAAATAACAAATGGCAAAACTACTACACTACAATCAAAGCTAACTAAGTACGTGAAAGCATCTAGGCCCCTAATTGGATTTCGATGATTAATGATAATATGAGATGACTGTGATTAACGTGTGTTTTACAGATGCAATTAAGTTAGGTCATGGTAATGACAATTGATTGGGCAATCATGGTGGTTGTGCCCCTACGATGGAAATCATTTTGGTTTTCAAAGGATGGACGACAAGGTTAAGAATAGACTAGTTCTAACTGTTGTTTGGTGTTGAAGAGACACTTGGAGTAGTTTAGGACTTTGTTTTTCCTTTGGATGTACTATTAAGGGGGGTATGGATACGTAGCTTGACCTAGGTGAGTCTAGTGGGTTAGGTGTGGTGCACACTTGTCAAAACTAGCACTAGGTAGCTCCTAAAAAGCCCTTAGATCAATTGGAGCAAACTTCATTCACATATGATTATGAGTTGGAAGTGAATGGAGGGTCAAATGTTGACTAGACGCTAGTTCTGGTGTGATCGGACGCTGGCGCAGAGTTCAATCAGTTTATTTGATCAAGGTGAAGTCGTCTGGATGCAACCGGACGCTGAGTGAAATGTGACTGGACAATGGATGCCAGAGTCTGGTAAACTCCAGTAAGGTTCCAGAGAGGGAGAATCCTGATCAGATGTGTCCGGTCAGACGCTGGTCAGGTTCTGGCTACTGACCAGACACTGAATAGCAAAGTAATCGGACGCTGGGTTCTAGAGTCCGGTCAACATCAGTAAGGTTTCAGAGGGTAGTGTTTGTGATTGGACGCTGGTCAGTGTCCGGTCACAACTTAACTGCTTAGAGACGGGGAGAACTGACCGGAGCGTCCAGTCACTTTGACCAGAGCGTTCGGTCACCCCGTAGTGGCACATAACGGTTCGTTTTGAATGAGGGGTTATAAATACTTCCTCTATTCACATAAGGGATCACTTTTGCTCATTCCAACAGCTAAGAAACACCCTTGAGAGTACCAAAAAGAGCAAGGTCCTAGTGAGGTGATTGAGATTTGAGAATCCAAGAGAGAGACCTTATTAGTGAAAGCAAGAGTAGTAAAGTGTGCATCCACCCTTCTCATTAGGCTTGTTGTGATCAAGTGAGAGTTCATGCTTGTTACTCCTGGTGATCACCATCACCTAGACGGCTTGGTGGTGATTGAGAGCTTGGTGATCATCCGGCGGAGCTTGTGGATGACCCAACTCAAGTTGTGAGCGGTTGTGGGTGATTCACCATGACGGAGTGTCGAAGAATCAACCCGTAGAGAGCACTTGATCCTTGCTCCAACAAGGACTAGTGGGGAGTGGCGACTCTCTGATACCTCGGTAAAACATCACCGCGTTCCTCCTTCTCTCTTTACTTTGAGTATTTACTTTGAGCAATTCAGTTCTTGTCTTTATATTCATAGAATTGCCATGCTAGAGTAGGATTAGAACATAGGTTGCTAAACTTTTGTGTGGTAGAATAATAAAAACACTTTCTAGGCACAAAGGGTGAAGTGGGCTAACCATAGGGTTTAATTATTGTAAAGAATTTTAGAATTAGCCCAATTCACCTCCTCTTGGGCATCTTGATCCTTTCAATTGGTATCGGAGCATCGTGCTCACGTATTTAGGCTTAACCGCCTAGAGAAAGATATCTCATGGGGATGGACCTCCTCCTATCTTTGAGGGGATGATTTTCCTTATTGGAAAATCCGCATGGAGGCATATTTAGAAGCTCTAGATGTTGGAATACTTAGAGCCGCCTCACAAGGATTCCCAAAACCTCAGGATCCCACGCACCTTCATGGGGATGAAGTGAACTATGAGAAATGGAATGCAAAGGCTCGAAACACCATCTTTAGAGGCCTTTGTAAAGATGTGTTTAACCGGGTGAGAAACCACAAAGACGCCCATGCACTATGGTCGGACATTTGTGCACTCCATGAGGAAACTAAGAGCGAGCATGAGGAACGCTATCATCTCGTAATGAAAAAGCTTAATTCTTTTGAGATGCTTCCTAAAGAGAGTGCTAATGAAATGTACTCACGCTTGAATGTTCCTATAGAGGAAGTCGATGGGCTTGGACTCACTCAAATGCAACCATCCGATGTTGTAAGAAAAATCTTGAGTGTCATCCCTATTGATAAATATGGGCATATTGTGACCGTGCTTCATCAAGGTGATCTTTCCACCGCTACATCGACTCAAATCTTAGGAAAGATCAATGCTCATGAGATGTACATGCACATCACACCACAAGATGGCTCATCCTCTACCAAGAAGAAAGACAAAGACTTAGCATTCAAGGCTAGCCAAGAGAAGGGCAAAGCAAGAATTGAGTATGAGAGCTCAAGTGATGATGAAGTTGATGATGCAAGTCTTGCTCTCATGATGAGAAGAACTGTTAAGACGCTAAAGAAGCTCAACAAGAGTGGCATCAAGTTTGATGGCAAGAAAAAGAAGTTCTTCACTAGCACTAGAAGGAAGCCAATCTCCAAGATGGATTGCTACAATTATGGAGAACTTGGTCATCTAGCACATCAATGCACAAAGCCCATGAAAGACAAGTACAAGAATAAGAACAAGGGCAAGAAAGGTGACTCAAGTGATAAAGATGAAAAGAAGAAAAACAAGCCATATAAGAAGAAAGATGGCAAGAAGAAGGACTTCCAGAAGAAGAAGAAAAATGGAAAGGCATACATCGTCGGTGATTGGCTCACGGACATTGATTCATCAAGTTGCTCATCCGATGATGATAGTGATAATGAGAAGGTGGCTGCAATTGTGATTGACTCTTCATCATCTTCACCAACACCACCACCATCATCCTCTACACACCTATGCCTTATGGCCAAGGGTGAACAAAAGGTAGCAAATGATGATGATAGTAGTGGTGATGATCATGCTAACAATGATGATAGTGATAGTGATAATGACGATGATGAATATGAATCACCTTCTTATGATGATCTTGTTAAATTGCTAAATCAATATACTAAGATCATTTGAAAGACTAGAGCTAAGAATGACAAGCTAGAAGCTAAGAATGATTCTCTTTTAGCTAAATGTGATATAGCCAAAAAGGCTAGTGTTGAGCTTAGAGAAGCAAATGAAGCTATGTCATCCAAACTCAAGGAGCTCAAATCTTCTAAGAAAGAGCTTAAAGATAAACATGATAAACTTGAGGGGATGCATAAAGAGCTCATCACTAGCCACAATATGCTAAAAGAAGAATATACAACTCTCAAGATAAATCATGATAATCTTGTTATTGCTCAAGAATTTTTATCCAATGAGTCACGTGATGCTACTAACGATGTTGTTAAGATTGATATAGCTACATCATATGATGATTTAATTGTTGAGAGCATTGAGCAAGGATCTAGTGGCAAAGGCAAGCAAGTGGTTGAAACCAACAACTATGAAGAGTATGTCAAGCTCAAGCATGATAATGAAAAGCTCAAGAAAGATCTTGAAGAGCTCAAAACCACCAACACTATAGTGCTAGAAACTCTTGATCATGTTGGTGATTTGATTCCTGAGAATGAGAAGCTCAAAGAAGAGAACAAGAAGCTCAAGGAAGAGAAAAATAATGATGCACTCAAGGAAGAGAACAAAAAGCTCAAGTTAGACAAAGAGCATCTCAAGATTAGATTGAGTAAGTTCACAAGAGGCAAGCATCTTCAAAGTGAGCTACTAATGAACACCGTTATGAAGATGGATAGAAGTGGCATTGGGTATTTGGCAAACCAAGAGAAGAAGGCTCAAGCTCAACAACAACAACACAAGTCAAAGCCAAAGCCAAAGAGGTGTTTTGAGTGTGGACAAGAAGGCCACTTTGCCCATGAGTGTCAAACTCCACCACCACAACCCTTGCCCAAGCATGCTAGACCCTTTACTTTCAATGCTCATTACATGCTTAGAAAGGACTCTAGTAGAAAGATGAAAGTTATGTTCTTAGGACCTATCAACAAGAATAGGCCTAAGAAAATTTAGGTAGCAAAGTCACTTGTTGAAAAGGTGAAGGGCCCTCAACAAGTTTGGGATCCTAAAGCTTGATCTCTTGTGTTTAGGTGAACTATAAGACCGGTAGAAGTCATTGGATAATCGATAGTGGTTGCACTCAACATATGACCAGTGATCCTCGTATGTTCACCTCACTAGATGAAGAAGTAGATGGACAAGAAAGAATCATATTTGGAGATAATTCAAAGGGCAAAGTTAAAGGATTGGGCAAAGTGGCAATATCAAATGATCATTCAATCTCAAATGTGCTATATGTTGCTTCATTAAGCTTCAACTTGCTATCCGTTGGACAATTGTGTGATCTTGGCTTTCAATGCCTATTTACCGAGAAATAAGTGGTTGTATCGAAGAAAGATGATGATCAAGTGATATTCAAGGAATTTAGATACAACAACCTTTATCTACTGGACTTCACCTCTAAAGATGTTAATTTGAAGACTTGCCTATTCACCAAAACAACACTTGGGTGTCTATGGCATAGAAGACTTATTCATGTTGGGATAAGCTCACTCAAGAAGTTTATGAAGAATGATTTGGTGAGAGGGTTGAAGGATGTGAAGTTTGAGAAGGACAAGCTTTGTAGTGCATGTCAAGCCGGCAAGCAAGTTGCAAATACTCATCCTACAAAAGCCTTCATGTCAACCTCAAGAGTGCTAGAGCTCCTTCACATGAATTTATTTAGACCAACAACATACAAGAGTTTGGAAGAAAACATTTATTGTCTTGTGATTGTTGATGACTACTCTAGATACACATGGGTATTCTTCCTTTATGACAAATCTGAAGTTGCATCATGCTTCAAGAAGTTTGCCAAGAGAGCACAAAATGAGTTTGAAGTGAAGCTCAAGAAGATTAGAAGCGATAATGAGAAAGAATTTGACAACACAAACAATGAAGCCTATTGTGATGAAGTTGGGATCAAGCATGAGGTCTCCGCAACCTATACTACTCAACAAAATGGTGTAGTTGAGAGAAAAAACTAGACATTAATCACACTAGCAAGAACAATGCTTGATGAGTACAATACACCCGAAGCGCTATGGGCAAAAGCTATCAACACCGCATGCTATGCATCCAACCACCTTTTCCTTCAAAAGTTTCTTAGCAAGACATCTTATGAGTTGCTCAATGGGAAGAAGCTGGACGTCTCTTTCTTTAGGGTGTTTGGTTGCAAATGCTACATCTACAAGAAGCGGCAACACTTAGAGAAGTTTCAAAGACGTTGTGATATTGGTTTTCTTGTTGGTTACTCATCAAAGTCCAAAGCATATAGAGTATTTAATCATGCCACTGGCTTGGTTGAAGAAACATATGATGTGGAATTTGATGAATCTAGCGGCTCCCAAGGAGCACATGAGAATCTTGATGATGTAGGTGATGAACCATTGAGGGAGGCCATGAAGAATATTCCAATTGGAGACATCAAGCCTAATGATGAAGAAGATGATGTACAAGTGATCAATCCACCTTCTTCATCAAATATGCCACAAGATGATGATAAAGATGGGAGAGTAGAAAATGAAGATACTCATGTCTTCCATGAGCAAATGGTGACACAAGCACAAGATGTTGATGCTCCACAACCTCCCCCTCAAGTGGTTGATAGAAGAAACTCACATCTACTACAAGCTCATCCACAAGATCTCATCATACGGAGTCCATCAAAGGGTGTATTGACTCGATCTCAAAAACTTGCTTTATTTATTGAACATCACTCTTTTGTCTCTTGTTTTGAGCCTACCAAGGTAGAAGAAGCTCTTCAAGATCCGGATTAGATAAATGTCATGCATGAAGAGTTGAACAACTTCACTCGCAATGAAGTTTGGACTCTTGAAGAGTGACCACAAGGTGCAAGAGTCATTGGAACAAAGTGGGTGTTCCGCAACAAGCAAGATGATCAAGGTGTTGTTGTGAGGAACAAGGCAAGACTAGTTGCAAAGGGGTTCTCTCAAGTTGAAGGGTTGGATTTTGGAGAGACCTTTGCACCGGTTGCAAGACTAGGAGCCATTCGTATCCTCCTTGCATATGCATCACATCATGAAATGAAACTATATCAAATAGATGTGAAAAATGCTTTTTAAATGGCTTTATTAATAAACTAGTCTATGTTAATCAACCTCCCGGGTTTGAAGACCCTAGATATCATAATCATGTTTATAGGTTGTTCAAGACGTTATATGGGCTTAAGCAAGCCCCAAGAGCTTGGTATGAGCGTCTTCGAGATTTTCTCATTGAGAAGGGCTTCACTATTGGGAAGATCGACACCATACTATTCACCAAGAAGCTTGATGGATATATCTTCATTTGTCAAGTGTATGTTGATGATATCATCTTTGGATCATCAAATGAAGACTCTTGCAAAGAGTTTGGTGAATTGATGTCGAAGGAGTTCGAGATGTCAATGATTGGAGAGCTTATATTTTTTCTTGGTTTTCAAGTCAAGCAAATGAGAGAAGGGGTTTTTATCTCTCAAGAGAAATATATTAATGATCTTCTCAAGAGATTTAAAATGAATGAATATAAGCCAATTAAGACACCAATGCCAACTAATGGACATCTCGACCTAGATGAGGGAGATAACACGATTGATCAAACTCTCTACCGCTCTATGATTGGTAGCTTGTTATATTTAACCGCATCTAGGCCCGACATCATGTTTAGTGTGTGTATGTGTGCTAGATTTTAAGCTAATCCCAAGGAAACCCATTTGATTGCCATTAAAAGAATCCTTAGGTATCTTAAGCACACACCAAACATTGGCCTTTGGTGTCCCAAAGGAGCTCGATTTAAATTAGTTGGCTATTCCGATTTGGATTATGCCGGTTGCAAAGTTGATAGAAAAAGCACATTTGGAGGGTGCCATTTGCTTGGTAGATCACTTGTGTCTTGGTCCTCCAAGAAGCAAAATAGTATTGCTTTGTCCACCATCGAAGCGGAATACATTGCCACGGGTGCTTGTTGTGCACAAATACTTTACATAAAGCAAACTTTGCTAGACTATAGTGTAGTTCTAGAAAAGGTACCTCTTTTGTGTGACAATGAGAGTGCGGTAAAACTTGCTAATAATCTGGTTCAACACTCTCGCACCAAGCACATAGATATCCACCATCACTTTCTTAGAGATCATGTTGCTAAGAATGATATTTCACTAGAAGGTGTAAGGACCGAGGATCAATTGACGGATATCTTCACTAAATCGCTAGATGAGGCAACATTTTGTTGGTTGAGGAATGAGCTCAATGTGCTTAATTTTAGCAACTTCACTAGAAAATAAGCTTGTGTTGTCCCTTGCATTGCATTGTTATATACAACATGGTTACTTTATGGTAATGCATGTAGGGCTTGTCTAACATGGTTAAGATAACCGCCGAAAAGCGTGTGAAGAAGCTTAACCTTGGATCAAACTTGACAAGCAACTAGAATTGCTTTCAAGTATTGCATTGCATATGCATGAATGTTGTTTTATCATTTCTCTTCAACCACCCTTTTATTGCCTATTTTCTTAAAAAGAATTACAGCCTAAGGCAAAATATTTTGAAAAATTTTGAGGGTTTGAGAGAGGCCACTCACATCAGTCCTAATTGGTGTTTATTTGGGTCTTATTGAAATTGGGACTTGATTGGGAACAGGCGGCACGAAGGACTTTGAAGATTTGCTGAAAAAGAGTGACTGGACTCTGAAGTCCAGTGTTCGATCAGTTCACAGGTGGTGAACCGTTGCTGCGAAGGAGTGACCGGATGCTGGAATAGTGTTCTCCCTGTGTCCGGTCAGAAGGTGATCTTGCGTCTGGTCAAGCGAAGAAGACGAAGACAGGATCGATCGAACTCTGGCTACATCTAGTCAGTTGTGATCAGACGCGTTCGGTCGCGACTCTAGAGGATTTGGACCTCTCTAGAGTCGACCGGACTCTAGGTGGCAGCGTCCGGTCGTTGCCATCAGAGCGTCCGGTCAGTAGAAATCATGCGGAATTCCAACTCTTTCCTATTTTCTTTTCTAATCTGTCGGGGGCCACCATATAATCCAATCGCCGGTTGACCTAAGGCCTTATCCGCCGCTAACCCGCGCTGACATCATCGAATCCCTAGTCGTGCTTCCATAGCTCGCGCGCGCCATAGCTTCGCTCATGTTCGCGTCCGTGCTCACGTCCCCACACCGCCGTGACCTCGCCTCACGCTCGTGCCCGACGCCCGTGCTCGCGTGCCACCATGCTACACCGCCATGCTCGCGCCATAGCTTCGCTCGTGTCCATGTCGAAGCTCGCCCGTGCTGTGCTCTAGCGCTACCACCGTGCCCATGCCCTGCTCCCGCGTCACTACCATGCCAACAACTACGCACCCGAACCCTAGCGTCGTCACTGCCCCTACAGTGTTGCCAATCCACTGTACATTGCCAACCCTAGCCTTGCATTGCCGATCTGGTGGTTTCCCGATTCGTTCCTCTTCTTGTTGATTCGCCGGTTCATCAGGTAGCAAGCCCTCGCTTCCAATTTCGCATCTATTGCTTGCTTCTTAGGGTTTCATATCTTTAGATGTACGTTTCAATTATTCATATATATCTGATCTATTCCATCATGCAGCGAGTCAGTGTTGTTGAGGTCTCATTGGCAGTTGTCAGTCAACTCGAGGCCAAGCTCGCGAGTATGGATCGAGGCTAAGCCTCAAAAGTGTTAGTGACAGTTGGTTCTTGTCCAAGGCAGCAAATCATTCTAGATGGCACGTGTTAAGAATACCAGAGATAGTCTAGGTGATGAGGATCCAAGGCCTCTGCCTCACTTGCCTACTGATGTGAAAGGCAAGGCGACGAAGAAGCTTGTGACAAAGAAGGGGAAGTATGTAGATGCTGACACAGAGAGAGCAGTAGTAGTTGCAGCCACCACAGACCGTGCAGAGAGAGGTGCTAGGAGTGGAGTACAGATTGCAGATCAGCTTTCACCAGCACAAAGGGCAGCTATTGAGCAGGTTGAGCATTGTTATGGTAGTCCAGCTAGGACTGTCATGCTTGAGGGACGCTGTGTTGCTTTGGAGGAGCCTCAGCCTCAGGGAGAGCCACAGCTAGTAGAGCAGACTTAGGAGGGAGAGCAGGCCAAGGAGATAGAGCCGGCATCTCAGCCATAGCTTCACCACTCTAGTCGTACCCGTACTCAGGTGACACCGAGGCCAGAGACACAACAGAGGGGTTCTCGTCCGCCTCCTAGACCATAGGGTTCGCCTCCAGTGACTCATCTAGATTTGAGGGCCGCCACGGCCAAGCAGGTGCAGCAGCTCAGATTTGTGCAGTTCAAGGAGTGGTTCTCACCTAGGAGGGATGAGCGTGCTTCAGAGGGCTTCTACACACTACTACAGGAGGATTTTTATAATGCATATCTTAACAGTGGGGCAGCATTCAGGTCTCAGAGGGTTTGTTCTATTGAGGCCATTGTAGCAGCAGCTGGAGAGCATATTCGCCCTTACCTATCTTACTTGCTAGGGCTGACAGACTTACTCAAACGGACAGGTAGATATGTTCCACATTGGGTCCATAAGTTCTATGCTACACTTTGGATTGACCCGCAGCATAGATTCATTCACTTTGCATTTAGAGGCAGAGATTACAGGCTGATGAGCTTTAGGGTCAGGGAGATTCTTAGGCTTCAGGAGCAACCTGTCTGGCTACATGAGGTTTGCTATGGTCAGATAGCGCCTCCTAGATGCCCTCATGGCGGTCTTGTGCCGCCTATAGATTTGGTCTGCCATTGCTTCATAGAGCCTTTCGACGAGGGGTCGAGCAGGACACCTAGGGACCTTACTCCTATAGCCAGACTACTTGATGCTATCATGAGAAGGACCCTGCTCCTGAGGATGGGATATCACGAGGGCTTGACTCACGTTCAGTTATGGCTCCTAAACTCTCTAATGCAGTATACTGTGTTTGATATTTGGGATCTTATTCTATCAGAGATGGAGGACACTCTTGCAAAGGGGTTTAGAGTCACAGACAACTACCATATGCTCACTAGATTACATTCTTGATTCATAGGGCAGTTACAGTGAGGCCTTCTAAGATGCTGGCAGAGTATAGTGGTGCTACTATAGAGTTCCCTACATATAACATGACTCAGATGCTCTGCCATAGTGCAGTGAGGACACCTAGCTAGCCATGCCGTCATCTAGAGGTGCCAGAGACTGCAGCCTAGTAGGATAAGACTATCAGGGGCATTGCAGCTATAGAGGAGGAGCAATTAGATGCTTAGCAGGAGGAGATGGTCGAGAGCGACCCTAGTGATAGTTTAGATGATGACTATCAGGATATCCCTCAGATGCCTCCTCGATGTCATGACCATGAAGCCGGTAGCTCTAGCTCAGCTCCACCTACACCGTAGACAGACCCCCGCTCTACTTTCTATTCTTGAGCGGATGAGGCAGATCAGGCTCGCTAGACCTAGGAGACCATAGCTACATTTGCACGATTTCAGGCTAGACAGGACGAGTTCCAGCGATAGCAGCAGGCTATACAGCAGCAGCAGGCCATGCATCAGCATCAGCTCCTCATGCAGCAGCAGTTACTCAAATTTATATAGCATGTAGTTACTGCTATTGGGGCTCCACCGCCACAACCTTCACCCTAGATCGGCCAGCCTGCCAGCACTTTTATGACTCTAGCTTTACAGCCAAGTGGGCTTTAGAGTCCAAAATAGCCAGCAACATAGTTTTCTTCACCTACAGAGTAGGTGTCCTAGTTGTTTGCCTCGCCAGTGCCAGCCCCGTAGTTCTCACCTCTATAGACGGGCTTCACACTGGCTCAGACTTCCTCACTACTTGTGCCAGATACCTCAGTCTCTAGGAGCTTTGGTGCTACCTTCGGTGAGTTGATAGGGTAGCCTACTCTGCCATATCTACATGTCCCTGGTCCTTCCAAAGTTGCTCCTATTACTAGGACTACAGAGACGCTTCCTTCTTCAGTTGCATCATCAGAGCCGCCTGTTATAGTCATACCTATAGAGTCACAGGCCGCACCAGTCCCTGATCCATCCTAGACCGCTTCTGCATCACTTCCAGGTACAGAGGTTCATACAGCTCAGAGCTCATGATCAGATGATGGCACACAGTTCTAGCTCGCTCCTCGCTCCTCGCAGCTCAGCGCTCGACTCGTCGGCTGTAGCCCCATCGACTGACCCTTAGGTTTTGGTGTTTGACGCTAAAGGGGGAGAGGGATCGAGTATGTTAGACTTAGGGGGAGCGTCATATTTAGGGGGAGCTTATCTACATTTGGCTTTTTATGTGTGATACATTTTTTATGTATTCATGTTTACTATTATGCATTGAACTATATAAGTGTGATCGTAATCGTGATATTAATGTGATAGTGATATTAATGTGATATGTGACATGTGTGCTCTCTACTTGAATTATTTATATATCATATCACTTGGTTATGCTCATTTGTTTTGCTTCCGTGTTATACTCCGATGCAAATGAGCTCTATTTCTTGTACTCATGCTTATTTCATATCTTTTGAGTACATCATGTTGGCTTGGGTCATATAAGCTTGCCTAACTCCCTTGTTCTTATTGTCAAAAGCTTATATGAACCAAGCATGTTGAAAACCTCATCTCTTTTACATACTCGAGGTTGTATTGTCATCAATCACCAAAAAGGAAAGATTGAAAGCATCTAGGCCCCTAGATGGTTTTCGATGATTAATGACAATACAAGATTACTGTGACTAACATGTGTTTTACAGATGCAATTAAGTTAGGTCATGTTAATGACAATTGATTGGGCAATCATGGTGGTCGAGCCCCTATGGTGGAAATCATTTTAGTTTTCAAAGGATGGATGACAAGGTTAAGGATAGACTAGTTCTAAGTGTCGTTTGGTGTTGAATAGACACTTAGAGTAGTTTAGAACTTTGTTTTTCCTTTGGCCATACTATTAAGGGGGGTATGGACGGGTAGCTTGACCTAGGTGAGTCTAGTGGGTTAGGTGTGGTGCACACTTGTCAAAACTAGCACTAGGTAGCTCCTAAAAAGCCCTTAGATCAATTGGAGCAAACTTCATTCACATATGATAGCGAGTTAGAAGTGAATGGAGGGTCAAATGTTGATCGGGTGTTGGTTCCAGTGTGACCAGACGCTGGCACAGAGTCCGGTCAGTTCATTTGATTAAGGTGAAGTCATCTGGATGCGACTGGACGCTGAGTGAAATGTGACCAGGCGCTGGGTGCTAGAGTTTGGTCAACTCTAGTAAGGTTCCAAAAAGGGAGAATCCTGATCGGACGTGTCCGGTCAGTGCTGACTGGACGCTGGTCAGGTTCTGGCTACTGACCGGACGCTGAACAGCAAAGTGACCAGACGCTGGGTTCCAGAGTCCGATCAACATCAGTAAGGTTCTAGAGGGTAGTTTTTATGACCGGACGCTGGTCAGTGTTCGGTCACAACTTAACTACTTGGAGGTAGAGAGAACTGACCGGAGCGTCCGGTCACCCCACAGTGGCACATAATGGTTCGTTTTGAATGAGAGGTTATAAATACTTCCTCTATTCACTCAAGGGATCACTTTTGCTCATTCCAACAGCTGAGAAACACCCTTGAGAGTGCCAAGAAGAGTAAGGTCCTAGTGAGATGATTGAGATTTGAGAATCCAAGAGAGTGACCTCATTAGTGAAAGCAAGAGTAGCAAAGTATGCATCCATCCTTCTTATTAGGCTTGTCATGATCAAGTGAGAGTTTATGCTTGTTACTCTTGGTGATCGCCATCACCTAGACGGCTTGATGGTGATTGGGAGCTTGGTGATCATCCGGTAGAGCTTGTGGATGACCCAACTCAAATTGTGAGCGGTTGTGGGTGATTTACCGCGATGCTGTGTTGAAGAATTAACCCGTAGAGAGCACTTGATCCATACGTGGATCAAGGGGGAGCTACACCCTTGCACGGGTGCTCCAACGAGGACTAGTGGGGAGTGGCGACACTCCGATACCACGGCAAAATATCGCCGCGTTCCTCCTTCTCTCTTTACTTTGAGCATTTACTTTGAGCAATTCAATTCTTGTGTTTAGATTCATAGAATTGTCATGCTAGAGTAGGATTGGAACATAGGTTGCTAAACTTTTGTGCGGTAGAACAATAGAAACACTTTCTAGGCACAATGGGTGAAGTGGGCTAACCGTAGGGTTTAATTATTGCAAATAATTTTAGAATTAGTCCAATTCACCCCCTCCCCTCTTGGGCATCTTGATCCTTTCAGTACGTACATTGCAAATTCACAATTTTTACCTGTCCGACAACGGAGTCGCAGCGGACGCCGGACGTGGGTCAGGTCGACGAGCCGGGCCGGCGGTGGCACGGCCGGGCGCTGCAGGTGCCGGTGCCGGCGGGGACGTGGCTGAGGACGACGGTGGCGCACGGCGGGCGTGCGGTGGGCGCGCTGCGGCATGGCGGGCGCGGCCGAGGCCAGCCGGTGGTGGTCACAACACTGGCGCACGCGGGGTGTGGCCAAGGCGGCCGCGGGTGCGGGCGACACGTCGAGCGAGGTGAGGGCGCGGCACGGGCATGGGGTCCGGCGCGGCCGCGGGGTCCGTGGGCAGGAGAGGGGCGGGCAGCGACGGCGGTGCGCTGCTCGGGCAAGGGAGGTGCGAGAGAGAGAAGGAGAGGAAGAGAGAAAGGATTGAGACCCATACGTAAGACAGGCTCGGCGCTAGTAACCCTGGCGCCGAGCTACCTACCATGTCACCGTCACGTCTGCTTCGAGCCCAAGAGCTCGGCGTCCGCAACGCTGGCGCCGAGACGTGTAAGCTCGGCGTCAGCAACGATGATGCCAAGGTAAGAGTCCAGATTTTAAAATCTAACCTACAGGGGCATATTTGTGAATTTTTTTTAAATGGCTAAAAAATAAAAAAAATCGGTGATAGAGACTGGTGTGTACAAGTCGTGTGTTGCATGCCAGGAACAACATCGTACCGGCTATAAACACGAGGCGACAACATGCACATTGGAATTGGCAATGAGCTCATCAATGGGTGGCTCGGTATTGAGCCCAATGATGGGCGGTGATGTTTTTTTATTTACAAATACGGGCATTGTAGCCCGCCTATGCCATCTCTGGTTAGAAGAGACCATATCGTAGAGGCAGACATAGCTGTGGCCTTTGAAGATTGATTTTATAGTAGTGAGAGTTATTCAGAATTTATCTATTTATGTTCTTATTATTTTACTGCCTATGTAATGAAACATAAGAACATGAACAAATAAGATTAAAAATATCTTCAAATTAAATATAACACCAACAAATGGATAACATTTTAAGAAGAAATTGGTATTAGATTCATATTTTTTATTTAAAGAAACTTATTTTGTTTTTATATGACATCAATTTTTATTATATTTAGAAAATTGAAAACTACCTTTGAAACCAATTAGAGGACCAAATCTGTCCACTTTCAACCCATGGAGGCGTTTGGTGCCTAATTTTATAATTCAGGGTTGGAAATAAGATTGTCGTGCAAGTTGAAGGTTGAAAATAAGCTTTTTACTTGAATAACAATTCACACCTTGAATTGGCCGAGGACTATCTTATTTTAGATAATGGAAAACTCTAAGGAGTGCACCGGTTAATTATTTTTCTCTTGATTTTCTATAAAGATAATTTAATGTCTTATACCGTGTGTCTTTCTATATCTTTTTTCTCATTTTTTTAGGTTTGTAGGTGTGTACTGTGTTTGGTTTTTGTGGCAGTGCAACGGGACGCCTAGGTGTTTAAGATGGTGTTAGTTTCCTCCCATCTACTTAGTATACTCATTTTGTTAACTAATCTTAACGTTTTTTTTACTTTTATTATATTATTATAGGCAGGAGTTTTTACAACAACTGTTCATCATACGGCTTTTCCTTCTCTCTATCCTTTTGTTTTAGTTTTTTTTAGCAAATTTTAGTACTGTCAAAAAAAAATCCTTGGAGAAATTTTTTTTGGAGTAGAGACAGATGATGCGAAGGTGAAGTCGGGACCGGGAGCGGGAGGCGACGACGACGCACCATGCATGCGAGGAAACGCCACTCGCCCGCTTGTTAAGCAACGCAGCTCATGGAGGCCCCACATGTCATCCTCACGTCCGACCACCCCCGACGCGCCGGGATCACCCCATGTTCCCGGGATTACGCGTCGCGTCACTTGTGTTTGCCAAAAAAAACGAGCAAAACCTAATTAGCCATTATCCCCGCCACATCCAAACCTTTTTGGTTTCTCTAATCAATCAACTACTCTACCGCGCGCGCGCGCCAGGCGACTCCCATCTGCTACCCCTGCATGCGGGACCGATCCATGGCCGGGGGCGGCGCCCGTGGCTCGCGCGCCGGCGGCGCGAAGCGCGGCGTCGCGTCGTCCTCGGCGTCGTCGGCCGCCGCCGCGTCCGCCTGTGTCTACTACGCCACCACGGCGCTGCTCGTCGCGCTGTGCGTCGCGGGGGCCTACTTCCTCACGTCCACCTCCTCCTCCGCCGCGGCCGCCGACGGGGACGCCGCCACGGTCACCGCGTACCGCCACACCACGCGCTCCTCCTTCGCGTACGAGGTCACCAGGGAGCGGGCCGCGCCGGCGCCGCCGCGCAGGGCGGAGGCCCGAGACTTTCCCGCCGCGAGGAAGGCCGTTGGGGCCGAGGAGGAGCCGCGGCCCGACGACCGGAGCGCCGTCGCCGAGGTGGCAGCGCTGGACGACCCGCACGCCAGGTCTGACGAGGAACGTGTGTTGGACGAGGCGGCGGGTGTGGAGGAGGAGCACAGAGTCTCCGCGGCGGGCGTGGAGGATGTGAAGGGCGAGGACGGTGGCCACGTGGCCGCCGGAGACGACGAGGCCGCCAGCGCTCGCGGCGGGGAGGAGAAGGAGCGAGAAGCAGCCGTGCTGGAAGAGAGTAGCCGCGAGCAGCGAGAACAGGAGCCGGACCCGCAGCTGGAGATGCCGCACGAGCGGGCTCGGGCCGCCGTCGCTGCCGTCGAGGAGAAGAACCTGGACGGCGGCATCGAGGAGGAGAGCAACGCGGGGCAGAGGCAGCGAGAGGAGGAGCAGAGCGCGCTCGAGGAGCAGCAGGCCGCTGCTGCCGGGAACCAGCTGCGCCGGGAAGCGCAGGAGGACCCGCAGGCCGACGGCGGCGACGAAGGGACGGAGGAGGAACAACGCGGCAGGGAGCAGCCGCAGGGCGAAGAGGAGGCGCGCACGTCGTCAGTGTCAGGGTCCAGCGGAGATGCCGACGGCGGCGATGGCGACAAGCCGGCCGTGTCGGAGTCGGAGCACACGGGGGGCGCGGACGGAAATGCCAGTCAGGACGACGGCGTCGCCGAGGACTCGCTCGTCGCCGAAGACCGCGCGGAGGAGCAGAAGGCGTGGGCGACGCAGGCCGACGAGTCACACCGGGAAAAGGACCGCCGCGAGGAGGGCGGCGAGAACGACGGCAACGGCGGGGAGAACGGCGGCGGCGAGGAGCACGAGTGGCGGGTGTGCAACGTGAAGGCCGGCGCCGACTACATCCCGTGCCTGGACAACGAGAAGGCCATCAAGAAGCTGCGGCCGGAGAACTTCCGGCGGTACGAGCACCGGGAGCGGCACTGCCCCGACGAGGGCCCGACGTGCCTCGTCGCACTCCCCACCGGCTACCGCCGCCCCATCGAGTGGCCCAAGAGCCGAGACAGGGTACGTCCGTCCGCGTCTCTGAATCTCCATGCGGCAATGCATTGCTGACTCGTGGCCGTTCGTCGTGCCGGCGGCGACGTACGTGCAGGTATGGTACAGCAATGTCCCGCACACGAAGCTGGTGGAGGTGAAGGGCCACCAGAACTGGGTGAAGGTGAGCGGACAGTATCTGACCTTCCCCGGCGGCGGCACGCAGTTCATCCATGGCGCGCTGCACTACATCGACTTCCTGCAGCAGGTACCATGCATCACCAATGGCCAATGACCAGGCCATGGTTTGTTTGTTTGTTTCGATCGCTCCGGTAGAAAGTGTATGTAGAGTAAGGAGGTTACTCTGCGTTGTGTGGCCAGTCCGTCCGCGCCATCGCGTGGGGGAAGCACACGCGGGTGGTGCTCGACGTCGGCTGTGGCGTGGCCAGCTTCGGCGGCTACCTGTTCGAGCGCGACGTGGTGACCATGTCGTTCGCGCCCAAGGACGAGCACGAGGCGCAGGTGCAGATGGCGCTCGAGCGCGGGATCCCGGCCATCTCCGCCGTCATGGGATCCAAACGCCTGCCTTTCCCCAGCAAGTCGTTCGACCTTGTCCACTGCGCGCGGTGCCGCGTCCCATGGCACGCCGACGGTGCGCCGCGCCGCCGCCCCCATTCCACTGTGCGTCCTCCTTGTCCGAGATCCCTTGCTGACGATGCCGAGATTGCCGTGTCCCCGTGCAGGTGGCGCTCTCCTCCTGGAGCTGAACCGCGTCCTGCGCCCCGGCGGTTTCTTCGTCTGGTCCGCCACGCCGGTGTACCAGAAGCTGACGGAGGACGTCGAGATCTGGAAAGGCACGTAAAGTTCCGACCACTCGCCGCGATGCCATGCCATGGCCATGGCCATGAACCGATCGAACAGGGCCAGCTGACAGGACAGCTAAGCTAATGGAGTTTCTGTTCACCTGCACGTGCAGCAATGACGTCCCTGACGAAATCCCTGTGCTGGGAGATGACGTCGATCAAGAAGGACCGGCTCAACGGTGTCGGGGTGGCCTTCTACCGGAAGCCGACGACGAACGAGTGCTACGATGCCAGGAAGCGGCAGCAGCCGCCGATGTGCGCCGACGACGACGACGCGAACGCGGCGTGGTACATCCGGCTCAACTCGTGCGTGCACCGCGTGCCGACGGGCCCGTCGGAGCGCGGCGCGCGGTGGCCCTCGGAGTGGCCGCGGCGGGTGCGGGCGCCGCCGTACTGGCTCAACGGCTCGCAGGCCGGGGTGTACGGGAAGCCGGCGCCGGAGGACTTCACGGTGGACTACGACCACTGGTGGCGCGTCGTTGACGGGTCCTACCTCAACGGCCTGGGCATCGACTGGTCCAGGGTCAGGAACGTCATGGACATGAGAGCTGCATACGGAGGGTAATCACTGTTGCTTGCCACTGGCCATGATCAGCTCTGATAATCGTGCTGACGCCATGGCTGCCTCTCTCTCTGTCTCAGCTTCGCGGCTGCGCTCCGGGAGAAGAAGATCTGGGTGATGAACGTGGTGAACGTCGACGCGCCCGACACGCTGCCGGTCATCTTCGAGCGCGGACTGCTGGGCATCTACCATGACTGGTGCGAGTCTTTCAGCACCTACCCGAGAACCTATGACCTCCTGCACGCCGATCACCTCTTCTCCAAGATCAAAGAGAGGTCAGTGGGCAGCAACACTAGTCTGTCTGTCTCCTTCGCATCCTCTTTCTAGCTTGATGACGCACATGGCCGTCTTCTTCAGATGCGCGGTTCTGCCGGTGGTGGTGGAGGTGGACAGGATCGTTAGGCCCGGGGGCAGCATCATCGTGCGCGACGAGGCCGGCGCCGTCGGCGAGGTGGAGAAACTCCTGAGGTCGCTCCACTGGGACGTGCGGCTGACCTTCTCCAAGAACGATGAAGGGGTGATGTACGCCGAGAAGTCAGATTGGCGGCCGGAGCTGCTCGAAGAACCGTTGTTGTAATGACCACCATTTGCCCATTTCAGATCGGCAAGCAGTAGGGTTCTTTTCTCTTCTTGCGTCCATCAGCATTGATAGTACTGTACATGGTTTTGTCATTGCTGCAGCAGTAGTATTTACACTATGTTCATAAGCACCAATAGAGAGAATTCTAGATTATATTATATATACATACAGCAACCGGAGAGCCTGGTGATAGTTACAAATTCCAGCTTGTGTACATTGCACGCCAGAGGTTCTAAATATATGGCAGCAGAACATGTGTGCAAACATGCCTGCATAAGTGCGGTCTAACAGAGCTTTGTGGAGTCTCCAAAGAACAATGCAAGGGAAAATTGGTTCTGTAGCATCGAAAGATCGCGACTTCCATAAAATACCACTGAAAGACATCGGTCCCGTAAAATACCACTGAAAGATGCACACGTGAACTGAAAGTACCATTCTGTTAGATTTGAGCGTTAGGTTTGTTAACTTAGACCAAAATACCCCAAACCGTTACAAGAGCTCTAAAAACATAAGAATCAAGCCCCAAACCGGTACGGAGCTCTAAAAACACTGACAGCATTTCAACACATACAAGTCACCATATGCACTAAATATTGACCAAGCACATAAAAAATATTCTGGTTCAACACATGGACTAATATTGACTAACACATCTTGCAAGCACATGGCCAAATAAGTTCACACTACAGGAACCATATTGGTTTGGTCCAACACATGCAGAACAACACATGCCCAAAATAGGTTCAGTACATGACTTTTTCATACAGCAACAGTTCAATAAAATGCGTAATCTAGTTTATAACCAAACAACCCCAGTGATAGTCTAGTTTATAACAAACAAATGCGTAATCTTCACATTCTTCTGATGAATATCGGACTTAAATCTTCATATGCTGGTTTCAGTACCAGTTTGCAAATTACTCATCAGATTACGGAAAGTCTGGGAAAGGAACACTGAAGTTTCAGCTGATCAACCAGCGCCAAGACTTTTCATTTGCATTGTTCACTGGTGGACTCTCGAATGTCAGTTACTGCATAAGGCGAATCTAGCTTAGAAGGTCCAATTGCAACCACGCACGCTCTCAAATTTCTCGTGTGTTGGCTAGATGACTGTAACATGGACAAGTGGCTATGATATCAATGAGGCATATCCCTTTGTCGAATGGGAAATAAAATGGAGCCCCCAGGTACGCACTGCAGCTGGCACCGTCACTTTTGCTCGTGATAGCATCTGCGGTATGGCTTATATGAACATTCTATCCAGTACTGCAGAACAAAAATGGTCAATGGAAGAAAAATGCAAAATTCTATTCGTTAGATATTTGCTGGAGACATGAAATGCTAATTTTGGTAGCCTGTTGTCCCAATTTAGTTTGAGTCCCTTCTACTGTATTTAGTAAGCCTCCAAGCTATTTACCTGATACTCTGATAGGCAAGAAACTGCAGGATTCAGAGAATCTTTTACTGGGTTATTTTCAGTTTGTTACCTGAATTGTCTCACTGTACTTGTGCAGGAGAACCTGCTCGTTCTGTTGGTTGGAGAGATCCTGGTTTCATACACACAGCTTTCCTAACAGACTTATAGCCAAATAAAGAGTAAATTCTTGCCTCCTGTCGTACAGTAAGTTCTCTCAGATTCCAACACTAGTGTCCAATATGGAAATATGGACTGAACACGTTTTTAACAGGTTGGCATTCTCCTGTCTATTAGCAGTGCAAAAAAAATTAGCACTGCTTCCGGATGCCCTTTCTCATCGGTGACCATCCTCATACCACGTGAAATCGCACACACGAATCAAACTTCGTAACAAATTTCAGTTGTACTACGAACCATGAAGTAGATAACTAGGGTTTCATTCTTACCCGTCAGGGATCTCAGATCGATGCATTGTTCCACCGCATGCGCACTGGAGGAGGAGTCACGGCCAGCGCAACACGCAGTCGAGGAGGAGGAGGTGGTGGACGGCGCAGGCGGCGCGGCCTCCGCATGACGAGCGGCCCGCGGCGGACGGCGCGGCCTCCACACAGGGAGTGGCCTGCGCGCGAAGAGGAAGCCGCGGCGGCCGGCGTAGGAGGCCCTCGGAGCTCCTAGGCGGCCGGCAGACGAGCGGAGGCGGCGCGGCCTCCGCACGACGAGCGGCCCGCGGCGGACGGTGCAGGCGGCGTGGCCTCCGCACGACGAGCGGCCCGCGGCGGACGGCGTAGGCGGCGCAGCCTCCGCGCGAGTACCAGCCCGCGGCGGACGGCGCGGCCTCCACACCGGGAGCGACCTGCGCGAGGAGAGTAAGCCGCGGCGGCCGGCGCAGGAGGCCCTCGGAGCTCCCAGGCGGCCGGCGGACGGGCGGAGGCGGCACTTCCAGGCAGAACCGAGCGCGGCGCGGCTGTCTCACTTGCGGCGCGGCTCTCACTTGCGCGACGCATCTCCCGTATGCGGACAGGGATGGGGATAAGGCAAGGGCAAAAATGTCACTTAACTTTTGGAGTCTAGGTCAAATTAACGCTCCTGAGTGTAAAACCTGACAGAGTGCTATTTTTAGTTTACGGTGACAACTTTCAGTGCTATTTTACGGAGCTAAACTCTTTCAGTGGTATTTTACGGAGGTCGCAACCTTTCGATGCTATAGAACCAATTTTCCCAATGCAAATCCAAATTATCTGAGAACGTGTAATGGTGTATTGGTGTATCAAAATTTACATGTCAGCTGTTACAACAATGAGGTGAGCCGTTGTATTGTAGCTGCTCAAAAATATACTGATTGAATAGCAATCAAGAGGTTTAATTGTAGTACAACAATACTGTATCTTCCAATCTGTACTATAACAGGTCAAAACTTGGCACATGATGCTTCAGTTTACATCAATTGCTCCTCTCCAACTACAATAATGATAGGCGGCAGATATCAAACCTGTCAGGCATTGCTAGAGGCTAGCCCATCTAATGTTGTCTCTAGTGCACTCTCCTTTCTGTAAAGTGGTACTCTTCCACCGAGCTCCTTCAGCCTCATTACCATGTCATGCAACCATTCGAAGGTGAGTTTGTTTTGCTTATTGAGTTCCTCCCTCGCTTCTGGATGCACCCTAAACCAGTCCCCCAACATCTTGTGGACATGGGATCTAACCATTCTCCATGGCACAGGGTACTGCTCACACAGCTTCAAATATTCAATCACTAGATCAGCCTGGTCCAAGCCACTATCTCCATTCTCATCACCATCTTCTTTCCATTCCTTTGTCCTGAAACCAGCAAAAAGTGCTGGATTTTCTAGAAGAGTTTCAGCTGAAAGCACACCATCAGCACCAGTATGTTCCAGGCAGTTCTTCACATCCTCCATATGGAGGATGTTTCCATTTGCAAGAACGGGTACTCTAAGTGCATCCTTCACAGCCTTGATGGCATCCCAGTCAGCTCGAAATTTCTTCCCATCCTTTTCATCTCTTGTCCGACCATGGACAGCCACAAGAGAAGCACCAGCCTCCTCAAGCATCTTTGCATAGGCTAATGTGTCTACCAGTCGTGGAAATACGCGAATCTTAACTGAGACTGGAACATGAAGATTAGCTGCTAGATTCTGCACAAGCGATTTTACGAGGGGAAGGTTGTCCATGAGAAATGCTCCATAGTTACCCCGTCTTGCAATACGCTGCGGGCAACTGCAAGGCAATATATTAACGCGATTCAGAAAAGTATGGAACAATATTTTCAAGCAATACTACATATGGGGAAATGATATATGTTAACTAGAAATGTAGCCATGGAAGATTCAACACTAGTGCTCTAAGCAAGCTAAGAAAGCAGTTAGTGGCAGATAAATTTAAAGCAGCAGGTTTTGAGTCGAGTGTGCAGAGAATGGCCTAGCATGGTAGCTTATTGTTTATCACATTAGCATCACCTGTGACCTTGTGTAGCAGTAATATCACGCTTGAGGCACCATTAACAAGGTTACTCAACGACTTTGTCCAGGACAAGGTGTCGCTATAGCTGTTTTAGGCAGTATGCTGCTATTTGTACTCACGTTCAGTTTAACCATTTTAGCCCGCTATAGCTAGATTTTAGCCTTAGGAGAACCCTACCGTTAAATGCCCATAGCTGTCTATTTATTACACTGGTCCAGGGCAGATTATTTTGTAGAGGAGTACATGATGTTTAGGGCGTACCCAGTGCAGAGAGCTCCCGCTCTGTGCGGGGTCTGGGTAAGGGTGTCAGTGGCAAGCCTTACCCTCGCCTGTGCAATGTGAGGAGACCGCGACTCGAACCCGGGACCTTCCGGTCACAGGCGGTAAGACTCTACCGCTTGCACCAGGCCTACATGATGTTTATGTTAGTAAATTATTTATGCCATTCCAAAGGTGGAGTAAATTACAATCAAGCACTAGATAACTAAATATGAAGAAAAAATCAGTGCAGCAGCTTAAGGAATTGCACATTACCCAAAATTGATATCAACATAGTCGCAATATGGTTCCAACATCTTTGCAGCTTGTAACAAAATGTCAGGATCATTGGCACAAAACTGAACAAAAAGTGGCCGGTCCTCCTGTATAAGGTGCAATGGACATTACATTCCGTGCAAGATAAATACAACTCATAACAAAAAAACAAAAAAAAAAAAAACTCTGCAAAGTAACAGAAGAATAGACCTAGTCACGCAACTGTCGACTGAATCATGTAACTGTGAAACGACTCTAATGTACAAACAATCGTTACCAAGCATAACAGTTCTTTGTTTCACCGGTCCAAACATGGGCCTAATAATTCAGTAAATTCTGCCCATTCCGAACTATCAATTAAATCTGGAAGTGTATTAGAATCAAACTGCAAAACTGTCTAACCATATTAGCATCTACAGAAAAGCTATTATTCTAGCTGTCTGTATTGTAATGTCGAATTAAGCATAAGGCATAACACAACATCATCCACCTTAAGCTAAAACCAGACCCCAGTTGCTACGGTAGCGGGTCGGAAACTCCTAACCACCAATTACCTTGCACGTGGTGAACTCCATGGACCTGTACTTCTCGTTCTCGGAGAAGATGCGAGAGTGGAGCATGGGCGTGTACGCCGCGTCGGCGCCGTAGCGGCGGCACAGCATGCGGAAGGGGAGCTCGGAGTTGTCCACCATCGGCGCCACCAGCAGCCGCGGGGACCCCAGCCGCCTCCAGTGCGCCCACGCGCGCTCCACCCGCTCCTCCGCGGACACCGGCGGCGGCGGGAGCGGCGGGGCCGGAGCGAGGTCCTGAGCTTCTGACCCCGCGGCGCTCGCGCAGAGGTCCTCGTCGGGGTCGGCGGCCGTGGTCAGGTGAGCGGCGGCCGGGGACATGGCGGCGAGGCTAGGGTTTAGGGAGGAGCGCAGGCGGCGGCGCGGGCTCGCTAGGAGAGGCGCGAGGCGGCGCAGTGGCATGCGGTTGCGGTGGCTCCTCGGATGTGGGCTGGGTCGGGTCGGGTCGGGTCGGGATTTTTTTTGTCTTTGGGGCCACGTCCGGTTAGACACGACTAGCCTGCTTTTAAATGGATTTGGAAGCCAATATACCCGTCCAGAAATTTTGCATGTACATCAAAACATTATGAATTAGCGAACTGATCTTAGATCAATTGGTTAGGTTTTTTTTTATAAAAACTGTCCACCTGGGTTTAAATCCTCGACTTGGTGGGGTGCTCGTATTTTCCTAGATTTATTCTAAGATTTAACGACGCTATGTTTTCAGTGGTAGACGACGTCGCCGTCGACAGCGAGACGCTTGTGGTGACTTCGTGAATTTCAAGATCTACTGGCTCAGTCCTTCGGAGGTGCTCATAGACGTAGGGTTTACGTACGTGTGTTTATAGGGATGAGTGTGCGTGTGTGTTGTGAGCGTCTACGTTGTACTGTGTAAAATTCTAAAAAAACATTATGAATTAATAAGAGTCTACCTTCCTCTAAAAAAATGGATTTGGAAGCGGTTTTGTTTTTTTCAAAAAAAATATTGTAACTATTTGACCCTCTATTCTAAATTACACGATGTTCTGGGCTCTCTAGATATGTATAATTTGGAATGGAGGGAGTAAATTTTTTAAATCGTAGAAAATCTCTTTAAGTTCTTCAAAGTTTTAAAAAATAGAAATAGGTTGGGATACAACAAATCTCATGAAAATATATCTACCGCCTTTCAAAATTTAAATTTATCTCTATAAAAAAATATTTTAAAAAGTCTATAAAATTCCGAGAACATTCTAATCGATGTCTAAATGCATTTGGCAAACTTTCCACAGCAAAAAAAAATGTAAGACACAACAATGCATGGCAAGAATGTATGTTGCATCTATGCTGATTGCATCTCATATTTTTGTCGTGAGAAGTTTTTTAAAACACATTTAAACATCAATTAGAATGTTTGAGGGATTTCCTAGTTGTTTCTAGATGCCTTTCCATTTTTTCAATAGCTAAATCCAATTTTGAATCTCTAAATATTTTATTTAATCTTAATCTATCTTTATTATTTTTATTGGAAATGTTAGAGTCTTAGAGACATTTGATGTGGTTTATAAACTTTATTAAGTATTTATCGAATTTTTAACCAAAAAACACAAAACCGATAGTTAAACAATTACAATAGTTTTTTTTTTCCTTTGTAAAGAAGATAAATGGTCATGGCCCATCTCGGATTCGTGTTTTTTTTAGAATAAACAGGAGGAATAGCTTTTGAAGCGTGGCTCGATATGAAAGGTGAACTAAATTCGCCCAGGCTTCTAAAGAAAAGCGATTCCTTCTTCTTTCTTTTTTTGTAAGAAAGAGAGAAGAAAGACAAGTGATTCTAAAGTCCCAGACTGCACCTCACTCCGGCTTTCAGTTCCATCCATGGTCCATCCAGCCATTTTTTCTGGTACACGAAAGCGAGGGCACTTTCTTTTGTGTACTCATCACCGGCGTTGGAACCAAACCCATCTGGGCCCCGTTCACAAAGACGTTACTCTACCTTTGAATTATCACGGCAAGGGTCTCCTGGCAGCAAAACACAGAGCCAAACGAAGCACATCCGGACAAGAGCTAACAGAAAATGCCGTGGAGACGATGAGATCACGCCAGAAATGCCGTGGACAAAATATAGCTCCGTCTATCACGCCACAAACGGCTTCCCTGTGATGTCAACTGCAACGGCAGATCGAGGACAAAAATCCACCTATCTCGACAAGGCAGGAAACCGCCTACTGCAGATGTGTACTGCATGCTTCAGTTACGGAGTACTAGGTCAGAATCGAATGAAGTGGATTGCTACTCCCGTGCAAGCAACAGCCTCTGCCTGACGAGCTGCACGTCAAGCATATTCTCTATGCACTTCACAGTTTCATTGAAGAGCAGGCGCAGCACAAAACGGCTGAATCATTTCTAGTGAAAAAAACGATCTTTTCAGCTACTGAGACATACTGACATCGCAACTACATCTCGGGGGTCAGAAGTATCACTAAACCAACTTGTTTTTGACCGAAAAGACTGTGGGGGAGATCCCACAGTGAGCAACTTTTTAATTAATTTAAAACAGGAGAGAGGGTCTTGCATACAAATCTAGCTAAAAGCATCAAGCCAAACACAGAAGGTTGACCTAAGGTCATCCTTAAAACGAACCTAAACCAACTTGTTAATGAGGAGCCCTAGAAAAAAAAAACTTGAACAATAGGAATCTAAAAGAAATTACTACTGCACAACATACAGAACAATGACCAGTCGACTAACTTCCTTCAGCAACCGGTCTGGTGCAGTCTTCCCATAGTCTTGTGGTGTAGGGTCTGAATGCACAAACTGCAAGGGTCCCAGGGCTCATAAGGATTTCCCAAGCTGAGAGGATGGCAGGTCCTAGACATTCATAACATCTGAGGAAACAAGGGAAAACAAAGGGAAGGAAATAAGTTAGATGGCGATGATGGCAAAAGCAAAACTGCAGAAAATGCAGCTATTACATAGCAAAGTAAACTGCAATATTCTCTGATATCCAATAAGAAAAAAGAGCTTTTTGTTCAAAAATTAGGGAACAGAAAAATTGAATAGTATACTTGTTATTGTCCAACAGCACCACATGCACGCAGTAAGGCAACCTGAACCATGACTAGCGAACCATATAGATAAACTAATGGTAGAAATCACTAGACTTTGAAGCATTCGGTTGCTTCATTTCAGAAAACAGATTTCAATTTATCCAAAGTGGAATATGCCTGTTCATCAGTAATAAACAACAATTTTCATCATTTAGATATATACAACCCAGGGTTCACTGCATAGTCAAATACTATATGTGGATGCGTGCAGAGTTCAAGCATCTAAAAACAGCATAAACCCATTATTTTATGTTTCCAACTAAACATCGTCTTCAGTTAAAGAACAAATTTCATGCCTTTGCTATTTACAAGTGCCAAGCACATAAATGTTAGCATAGCAAAAAAAAACTAATATATCAAGCATACCAGCATCTAAAAAACATAACACATTGATGAGTCCAATAAAGTTTAATTTATTCACTGTGGCTCCAAAAGATGGTAATGAATCTCAGTGGATTCAGTAGAGTACACATATTACAATGTGCATTGAAATGCTACATGTAAGATTTTTAATGCATAAGTGCGGCTCTGGCCTAAAAAGCTCATCACAACTAGCATGGGGGTTTGTGGCTAGTACATTACAATTCTGATGATGAGTGCATTCCCATCCAACATTACTTGTTTGGAAAATAAATAGAGATCTACAATGTTTTCTCGAACATCATATACTTGCTGGTGTGGTACAAGCACACCACAATAAAGTGGGGATGGTGATACCTTTTTCATCCTCCAGACTAAATAGACGTGAATATGTAAGAAGTATGGCAAGAACAATGAGTATGCATGCTGAGAAAGGAAAACACAAAGAAGTGGGAGTACGCACCTAATGGCATATTATTGAATCCAATATACAGCACATCATCATCACTGGGAAATCGGAATCACCTGAAGAAATGGATCACATAGATTAATGCAATGTTACCGACTGCAGTCAAGAAGAACAGCGACAGTTGCAAGTAATAACAAACAACAATAGACATGAGCATGAATTTTGCCTTGAACATATGAAGAGTTCAAGAACAGAATCGAACTCTTAGCATTAGACAGTAAGTGATCTACTAACAATTTACATGCCAATCATAATGCTTTGCTTGATGCTCTTATAAAAGAAAATGATTTGCTCAATGAAAGAAGAATAAGGATAGGTATCTAAATAAAATAGCATTCTTACCTGTGCATTCACAGCATCCTTTCCAGTACACCAATTTCGAAAATCTGGTGTGACAGTTGAAGAAGAAGCTGCTTGTGTGTTAGTCTGAAGATTTTCAGGAAAACTTGAGGTTTGCTAGTCTTGAGAACACATATGTTCTTGTAGAACATTATCCGTGTATTTATGTGAGGTATCACTTCTGTACAGCAAACATGTTCAGGTGTCACGGATTTTCCTCCCGCTCAAGACTACCATAGAAAGAATCTAAAAAAACTTACATGGATTCTAGATATTCTCCTGTATTTCTGCTGGCAGACTGCTGTGCATAATCATCTTCCAGATCAATTACAGGGATGGTTTGCCGATTGCGCATATTGTGAACTCTAGCTTGTCCATCTGCAGCCTCATCTAAAATAATTTGCCCATCCTTCAAATGGTGTATATCTCCTGCATGTTGGTCTGCATCATTATTCAGAAGTATTTGCTTGCTGCTCAGATAGTAGTTATTATCCAAATCATGAGCACCCAAAGGAAAAGCCATGGGATTTGGCTCCATTTGGCGATGATCATCCGCACCATGACCTAGCAGCAACTGTTCATCGTTCACATGGTGACTATCCAGAACTTGAACAGTATTGACCTGATCTATAAGCATCTGCTCATTCTCCATCTGTTGCTCATCCACATTTTGCTTTAGAAGCATTTTCTCATTGTTCATATGGCAATTATCTGAAGTATGCGCAACCATACTATGATTTAGAAGTATTTCCACATTGTTCACCAGGTGATTATCATGTGCATGCTCACCAGCCTCATTGTTCACATCATACTTCATCAAATCATGCCCATCCTCCAGTAGGTGATTATCCTCTGCATTCTCGTCTTGAACTTGATTTTCTGAAGTATCATCCTGTGCATGTTCACCGGCCTTATTGTTCAGATCATAGTTATTCAAATCAGACTCATCCTCCAACATTTGATTGGCCCCTGCATGATCATCTTGACCTTGAATTTCTGAAGTATCATCGTTTGCTTGTTGGTTCACCAGACCAACTAAATCAGGCACAGAATCACAAAGATCATCTACTGGATGACCACAGGAAATCTCGGAAACCTCACAGCCCACTGGAGTTTCAATGACATTGAGATCGAAAATTTTGTACCAAGCTGGCAGCTCTTGCTCATCCCTGCTGAGATCACCGACAACAGTTTCAACTTCAGTTTGTGGAGTCTCTGTTTCATATCTTAATTCAGAGTAAGCATCGGTCACCATCAATTGTTGCGCTTGGTCATCTCTAAGACCACCAACACCAGTTTCAACCTCACCTTGTGGAGCCTCCATATCATACCTTACTTCAGAGCAATTATTATTCTCTGCCAATAGTTGCTCTTGTTCATCTCTATCAAGATTACCAACACCAGTTCCAAATTCACTCTGTGGAGCCTCCATCTCATACTTTACTTCAGAGCAACCATTGTCCTCTGTCAATGGTTGCTCTTGTTCATCTCTATAAAGATCACTAACAGCAGTTTCAGCTCCATTTTGTGGAGTCTCCATCTCATACTTTACTTCAGAGCAACCATTATCCTCTGTCAATGGTTGCTCTTGTTCATCTCTATAAAGATCACCAACAGCAGTTTCAGCTCCATTTTGTGGAGCCTCCATTTCATACCTTGTTTCAGAGCAAACATTGTTCTCTGCCAATGGATCTACCATACATGCATCCATGTGTGCAATGCCAGTTTCCATTCCCTCCTCAGTATTGCTGAGCTGGGACTGTCTATGGACAGGTTCCTCAATAGATTCAGATATATGAACATGCACATCAGACGGTTGGCTCTGGGTGTCATCCATTTCATCATCATCTTCATCATTCAAGTCAGAGGCTGCAAACTCACCATCCTCGTCTTCATAAATCTCTTCTGCAAACTCACCGTCCTCACCTTCAGACATGCCTTTAGCATGATCCAGTCCAGCAGTCTCTGAGTCCACCTGCTTATCTTCAATAGCCACAGCTTCAACAGCACTGTCATTCATCTCCATAACCACCACTGAACTAGGAACTTTCAGCTGCCTTGGTATTTCATCGACATCCGCATTGTGCACGCCTCCATCACCACCAGCAGCAGGAACAACGCTTGAGTCTGGCACCTTGGTGCGATCCAAATCACAAGTGCCTGCTCGCAAATCTGGATCTCTCCTGCTGCCACTGTAGTAGCTCCTGGTCCTGCTTCTGCTCCTGCTCCTACTCCTGCTTCTGCTCCTACTTCTCCTCCTTCGGTCTACTCTGCCATCAGCAGAAGCCCGGCGATCGTTATGCGAATAGGACCTTGACATTGGTGGTCTCCTTGGCTCATTGTAGTCACGTGTCCGGCGGCCGCCCCGGTCAGCATCACCGCCACCGCCATCGTTGTATTTGCGCCTCCCCTCAAAGCTGTGGCTCCTCCTGTCCCACCCCGACCTCTTGGCTTCCCTGTCGTCGTCCCACTTTGAGACACGGCCCAGATCCCCGGCTCCACTTCCACTCCGCCGCCACCTCGGGCCGTCGTCCTCGTCTCTCTTCCTCCCGTAGCTGGAGGGAGCCGGAGCCGGAGCGGGAGCGGGAGCGGGAGCTGGAACCGGAGCAGGAACGGGAGCGGGGGGCTCGGGGCGGTAACTGGGATTGTGATTTGGGTCCTCCCTTGCCAGGAGAACGTGCTCGGGGAGGAGGCCTTTGGCGACCAAGTAGTGAGCGGCCAGGCGGCCGGCCTCGAGTAGGATGTCGCCGCGCAAACGCCTCTCGGCGGCAGCGGCAGCGGCGGCGACCGCGAAGCCGTTGGGGAGGGGATTCGGATTCTCCTCGTATCGCCGCGGCGGCGGCAGCTCGGAGCTGCGCCTCTTCGGCTGGGGAGGGAGCGGGTCACGCGGGCGGCGCTGGTGGCGCGGTGACGGCGGGGCCGGGGATCGGCGACGGTAGCGTCCTCCCGACGGCGGCGGCGGCGGCGGGTCACGGCCCCGAATGCGGGACCTCGGCTGCATGGATTCTCTCCGGCCCCTGGCCCGGAGGAGCTGCGCGTTCGGTGTGTCTGGTTAAATCCGGTGGGGCTCTGCCTCTCCCTTTTTCCGGGCGGTGCGATCGAGCAGCCAAGCCCCGCGTCCGTTCAGTGGCGTGCGTTCGGAGCCCGGCGAGTCGCAGATCCGGAGTCGGCGCGTCCTTTCGTGGTCCCCCCCAGCGGCGGCGGCGCGCTTGGGGTCCCGGAGGCGGCGACGAGATTTGGTGCTGCGGCTGTGTGCGAGGGTTTGGTTGCGAGTGGAGAAGGGGGGCCGACGACACAGATAAGAGGGAGAGGACAGAGGACGGGAGTGTGCCTCTGCCAGTCTGCCTCCTGTTTTTACTACTGGATCCGCTACCACCAGCCCACCCCTCCCATTTATTACCGCTATCGTGTCAGAGGAACAAACTATGAAAAAAAACATAGATATATAAATTTTAAAGTTTAACGTACATATCTTGTGCTTTTTACCTAATTTTCTTTCTATGTTATCCTTGGTGTATCAAGAACCATCTATAGAGTTAATGTTGAACCACATGATATACCACCGCTATTGTGTAACCACCTGTATCAGTAGTATAACCGTGAACGTAAAAACAAAAAACCATATATAAAATTACAGATTTAAGAGACATACCTTATACTTTCTTTGTATATTTTTTTTCTTTCTACGAATCTAAGAGTTCCTGAGTATGTTGAAACTAAGAGCGCGTTTGGCCGGGCTCTCGCCGGCTCTGGCTCCCACACTATAGCGCAACTGTAGCGTGCAGGAGCTAGAGCCGAAGGAGCCAAAAAAACGAGCTTCTCCGGCTTCGGCGCTGTCAGTGAGAGAGGAAAGGAGAAGAGAGAAAAACGGCTCCGGTGAACAGTGTCGCTATAAGAGATGAACAGGGGAGGAGTCAGAGGAGCCGGAGCCGCTCGGAGCCCGGCCAAACGGGCTCTAAAAATACTTTAGTTATGAACAATTGTTGTGTATATAGAGGATTCTTTTTACTACGAGGGTTAGGGTTTGGTTGCGAGGTGACAGCCTATATGTCTCAGGAATTCTTATTTATATATTTTTTCCTCTCTCGTGCCTAGAGAGATAGAGGAGTTAGTATGTCCCATGTATTGTTATGCACAAAGAAATTGGCTCCTCTCTTCCAGCTTGGTTCTAGTTTTTTATGTCTCTCTCATCTGCAAGGCATCTATATATCAGCTTAGATTTGGCCACCGGAGATTCCTAAGTATTAGTTATATTTGTGGATAAATGAAATCCAAAGGTCCTTCTCTTTGTAGGTAGATAGAGTAGGGGAAATCCAAAGGTCCGGATGGTGTGCTAAAAGGCACAAGGTTTATACTGGTTCGGGCAGAATGTCCCTACGTCCAGTTTGCGGCTGCTGCTCGTGTTATTAGCACTGAAAGGTTCGTAGTAGGGGGTACAAACGGGCGAGAGAGAGACAGGTCACAAGTCTTTGATGGAAAGGTTGAACGGGTGCTGAGAGTTTGGATGTTGCTCAGCTGTGTGTTATGTGATGCGTGGTGTATTCTATCGATCCGTCTCTTTAGTGGGGTGCCCTGCCTTCCCTTTTATAGACCAAGGGGAAGCAGGGATTACCGATGAGAGAAAGAAGAAAAAACAGAGGCAAAGAAGGTCATTCGAAGGTGCCAGGTCTTCCTTTTCCTCTGAGTGAGCCCCGCTGACACGGCAGACGGTGCCAGGGATAGCTCCACGCAGAGCGTCTGTCGGCTGATGACTCCATGCTCTGGCTTGATCAACAAGTGGTCACGTCCCATCCCGCCCTGGTGCAGTGACCGCATTCCGTCACTGTAGAGGATGTGAGTCTCTTCCTGAACCGTAGTTGTTGTCGTATTCTTCCGTCAGGACCCGCGCCTGAGGGCAAATAGCGGCGCCCACAACACTGTAAGACAAATGTCGGCGCCCACAACACTGTTCGGGCTCTGAGATGCCCGGAAGGGCTTTAAAGCGCCCGTCTTGTCATATCGTGACGGTACTTTCCTACAGGCGTGCAGGGTATGGTCCTCGGTATTGCGGTTGACTTGAGTGTCCTGCCTTATCTGCGCACGTAGTTATGTCGGGCGAGGCGGAGCCTACCCTCAGACGTCGGGCGAGACGGAGTCTGCCCTCAGACATCGGGCGAGGCGGAGCCTGCTCTCAGACGTCGGGCGAGGCGGAGCCAGCCCGCGGTCGTCGGACGAGGCAGAGCCAGCCCGCGGTCGTCGGATGAGGCGGAGTCTGCCCTCAGACGTCGGGCGAGGCAGAACCAGTCCGTGGTCGTTGGGCGAGGCGGAGTCTGCCCTCGGACGTCGAGGCGATGCGGAGCCTGCCCTCCGACGTCGGTCGAGGCGGAGCCAGCCCGCGGTCGTCGGGCGAGGCGGAGTTTGTCCTCAAACGTCGGGGGAGACGGAGCGTGCCCTCCGACGTCGGTCGAGGCGGAGCTAGCCTGCGGTCGTCGGGCGAGGCGGAGTTTGCCCTCAGACGTCGGGGGAGGCGGAGCCTAACCGCGGACGTCGGGCGAGGCGAAGTCTGCCCTCAGACGTCGGGCGGGGCGGAGCCTGCCCTCAGACGTCGGGCGAGGCGGAGCCAGCCCGCGATCGTTGGGCGAGGCGGAGTCTGCCCTCAGACGTCGACGCGAGGCAGAGTCTGCCCTCATACGTCGGGCGAGGCGGAGTCTGCCCTCAGTCGTCGGGCGAGGCGGAGTCAGCCCCCGGACGTCGGGCGAGGCGGAGCCAGCCCCCGGACGTCGGTCGAGGATGAGTCTGCTTGGGGCGGGGGCCCATGGTCCTGGTAGACGGACGAGGAGTGACCCGGTAAGCGGTGTAGTCGGGCTCTTGGTTGTGCGGAAGAGTCAGCGTTCGACGGTTGCTAGCTCCTCCTTTTTGGGTACCCTCATATTGGTCCCCGACAGAAATGTTTATCGACAGCAAGATATCTATACGCGTATAATAGTTTTATCAGGCTAAAAATTCGTCGAGGTTAATAAGTGTGAATATTTCATCGAGATTAATAGGCGTGATGATGATTGTGTGCGCGCCCTAGTCGGCCTATCATAGGTGTTTGTCAAAAATAAAATGGACGGTGCGAGGTACCGCTGGAGGAAACCACGAGCATGATGGAAATTTTGGTTTGTCCTTTATTGCTAGTCTATACTAGTGTACTATACAGTACCGGTACTGCAAGATTTACAAGAAAATGGGCAAAGCAACCGGGCCCATGGCTCCATGAACATGGAGCTTCCACATTCGGGCAGCCTAACATCTGCGTCATGCCATGTGTTCAGCGTCTGGCGTGTTCGTTGAAAGGAAAAGGAAAAAGAATTGGAAAAGACCCGAGGTGGCATGCAAATACATGGGCACTGCTGGGCTTCCCACTATACACGGCCCAAAAATGGCTTCCCTTTGATGATGAGTTGAACGAAACAAGAAATGAGGAAGGTCTCAACTCTCAAAGCTTCTTCAGAGGATGATGGTACGCGCCAAAGCTTCCAACTTCCAAGTTCCAAGCCGTCCATTTTATTCGGCTCTTTCCGCTACGCAAAAGCCAAAGCGTTTCAGGGGTGTTTTCGTCACTACTGGTGTAGATTCTTCTTCATTTCATTTTTGTGTGTGTGTGTACACTAATGCCATGAATTGGCAACCAAGAAGCAAATATGTGAAATCAAAAAACGCATCTCACGTAATAGACTGACAAATAAAATTGTCAAACTGACATCATGAGAGCGTTTTGCCAACAAGATTCTAAGTGCGGCCTTGTTGTAGAAAACACACATTGGGCATGTGCTAACGGACGCATGACAGCGACTGCGGAGAACCTTTTGTACGTGGGATGGAGAATAGAGCAAACATAACTGCAACAAGGCGCCAAAAAAACTTTCATGGAAGGACAAGGAGAACATGCATAAACATCTATGTAGATCAGAGCTCTACTATGAACCACGCAACGTGACAAATTTTCCCTGGTTCTCTCACCTTTAACCTGGCCCTGCACAACAGAAATGGCAGGATATATACAGTATTTGCACTTGTGCATTTCAAATGTCCAAATAAAACCAAGTCAAACATGCATGGCGGGTTCCAAAAAGAATTTGGTAAAAAGAGTCTAAAAGATGCGCTAGACTGCCGAAGAAAACTTTTCCATTAGCCGTGTTCCCTTAAGCTACTTTTAAGTCATAGCCCTATTCACTTGAGCTACTTTTCAGTCATAGAACAATGTTTTTTTCTCACAATATTTCAGTATAAGTATCAGCATAAACTAAATTTTAGCATAAGCGAACAAGGACTATAGCTCCAAACGAACAACACCATCATACTTATCTACGCATATGGTTCACCATGCTCCCTTTCATGCACACTTGCTAGAAGCTTCACAGGATCGGAGCGATTTCCTTCGTTGCCCGAGTCAACCAAGGGAAAAGGGTAGAAACTGACTGCATGCTGGAGACCGAGTATTGTGAGACCCAGCCATTGGGCCAGTTGGGCCGGACCGAATTCATGACACTGTAGCGTTCGAGAGTGCTGTAGCAGCGTGGAAAATACTATAGCGGCGAAGTTTAGTAAGTTGGAGGAGAGCTAAGCCAAGTTAAAAGTCTGGACCTGGGAGGCTGTTAACTCTGGATCGATCCTTTTGCGCGAAGCGAGAACGAAAAGACAAGAGAGTTAATTAGCATGTGTGATTCATTCAACGTGTAGAGTGGGCCTTAGCCGTCTTCCCGGGTCGGGGCGTTACAAATGGTATCAGAGCCAACTCTCATGGTTTCACGGTTGCATATGGTCCGAAAGCGTGGACAGGTTGTGCATGGCTCATGTGAGGGCATGACACTTGGGCCGGGGAACTGAAAATACGAACGTGGCCAAGAGAGTCGGTCTTGAACATTTGTCCTACTAGGTAGCTTGGTTCAGCATTCGATGAAGACGTCGAATCCTTTGAGAGTGGGTGAATGTGAGACCCAGCCCATTGGTCCAGTTGGGTCGGACCGAATCGTGGCACTGTAGCTTGGAGGTACTGTAGCGGCGCGGAAAACCACTATGGCGATGAAGTTTAGTACCATACTGGAAGTTGGAGGAGAGCTGAGCCAAGTTAAAAGCCTGGACCAGGGACGCTGTTAAATTCGGATCGATCCTTTTGCGCGAAGCGAGGACGAAAACGCAAGAAAGCTGATTAGCAGGTTTGATTCATTCAACGTATAAAGTAGGTCTTAGCCGTCATCCCGGGTCAGGGCGTTACAATTGTTGCTCGAATTCTCTGTTTGCGTTGATCCTGCAGAAGACCTGGAACCCTTCACAGTCTTACTACACACAAGAGAAATCCTGATCTGGTCGGAAAAGATAATTATACACCTGGCATTATTATGATGATGGAATATAAGAATCTTTGATGAAAGTTAATAGCAAGAACACATTTGATGCAAGCCAGTGTCAGTCCACACATACAGCGACTAAAACTCAGCCACGATTCATGGCACAAATTGAGCAAATAATGCTTCAAGGAGTTACGAATTGACTGCTGATTTTGACACGTGGGAGCGGGGCATGGCCGCTAACGCCGAGCCGCATCGGCGCCGTAGCGGCGGCCCAGTGTGCCGCATGGGCAGCACGCACGGCACCACCAACAGCCTCTGCGACATCGGCCGCCTCTCCACCCTCCAGACCTCCAGCTCCGGTGCGCGTGCGCTGTATCGGCGGTTTTCGCCTCGTCGGAACTCGAGTCTTTCTATCTGTATGTCATTATAAAAAATAGTTTTGACCTACAATCCACTAAAAAGTCCTTTCTATCTTCCACACCATTCCATATACTTTGACCTCTAACGCTGTCTAACTGCGGTAGAAGAAGTCCAAAATATCCTTACCTGAACGCACATAAGTGTGGAGAGGCATCAGAGACGATGCCGATGCCAAGCACCATGGCGTCCCAGATCGGGAGCAATCGGCGGCGCAGGCTTCATGAGGCGGTGCGCAGAGCTCTGCTCGCCCTCCCTCTGCCTCTCTCTGGCCTCGCTCGCTCTCCCTGGCTCCCCGCTCGCAAACGCGGGCGTCGCCATTGACGCCCACGCGGAGTAGCGTTGCGGCCTCCGTCCCGCCGCTTAACAAGCTTACAGGCCAAGCCGAGCTCGCCACCGAACTCGCTTCCCACTCCTCCACCCCGCGCTCACAGCTCAAGATATGACCGAGTTTGCTAGTCCCACCGATTGCCGCCGCCATGGCTGCCACGCACGCAGCAAACCGTCTCTGGGCGCGCACAGGGGCTCCGCCCTGACCATCGTTGGCCACTGTGAGGCGCGTGAGCGGGCTTCGCCCCAGGCCACTGTCGGCCACCGCGACGGCGCGTGGGCAAGCTCTGCCCCTCCCACCGTCGGCCACTACACCGGCGTGCGGATGAGCTTTGCCCTAGGCCAACGCCACGAGACGCGCGCGAGCTCCCCCCGGTCACCGCCACGACTCGCGGGCGAGCATTCTCCATCCTCACATCCTCCACAGAATCTCACGCATTGCATGGTGGGCACCGATCGATCGATCCTTCAAGAAGCAGAGGGCCAACCATCTACAAGTACTAGTAGCCCGCCCCTGCCTGCACGCATACAGAGAGACAACGACAGATGCGGATGCTCAGGCGGCACCTCGTGGCCGACCTCACGCCCAAGGTAACCCCCACGGAACGGTGAGGCCGACGAGGCCACGGTGATCGCCTAGCGCTTGTTGCGCGTGTTGCTTGGCTGTGGGCGACGCGTGTGGGCGAGCTCTGCTCGGCCACCGCCATGGTGCGTCGTACCTGGTTGAGGATGAAGCTCTTGCCCTGGCGCCGTCCATAGATAGAGACGACCCCGACGGGGCCCTTGACGAGCTGCAGTGCCGCCACCGTCTCAGGTGCATCACGAACTTGCCCTTCTCGTCATAGTTCGCCAGGTGCAACGGCCGCGCGGGACCCGCGACCATGCCACCGTCCCCGCTCATTGCGGGGTTACGGGGTTGCAACGCCAGTGCTGGGCTAGGGCTCCCCCCTCGTGGAGGCCCAGCAAATGCAGCATCGCGAGGTCGCCGTTGATGGCAAGGGTCCTGTGCTCTTGCCGGCCATCCTGGTCCCCTCACGCTCCTCTTCTCTGTGTCACTGACAGTTTGGTCCCACCGGGCAGAGAGAGAAAGAAGGGAGCGGGCAGGGGTATGAAGGGTACTTTAGACATAGTCACCGGTTGGACCCACGTGTCAGCAGTGGCGGATGCAGAACGAGATTGAAGAGGGGCTGGTATCTTCTTCCTCTTTCTCTATTTTTCTTCTTTCCTCCACCTCTTTTCTCCCTCATCCTCCCCACATTTCTATTGATGCACCAGCTGTAGGCGGGCTGGAGCCCCCCCAGCCCTCCTGTAGATCTGCCCCTACGTGTCAGGGCTGTCAAACGGTGAAAATCTAACAGAAGGTGCCCAGAATGATGTGGAAGGCAAAAAAAAATTAGTGCAGTGACATGCATTTAAACTTTTTAGTGGCCCGTAAGTCATTACATTCTTTTATAACGTCAGGCAGCTAAAAGATGCTCGGAACTTGGCGGCTCAGGACTCGAGATGTCAACGGGGACCCGATCCCCGATTCCCCGTGGGGAATTCCCATATTAGGGGACGGGGATGGGACTAAATTTATCCCTACGGGGAACTAAATAGGGGGAAATCATTCCCCGTCAGGTCTAGCGGGGGCAGGTCTGGCAGCCTGTCCCCCGTCCCCTTTAACCCGCGTCCCCGCTTCCTCACTGCTCATCACAACCTCCAACTCATTCACTTGGCCCATCAGCCCAACAAAGCCCACGTAAGCCACATATATATAGAAAAACCTAGGTCTCCTACTCTGCCTTTCTGCCACCGCACTTCGACTTGAGCCGCACTCCCTCTCGCTCTCGTAGTCTCGCACTCCCTCCACCTCTCATCGGCCGAGCAACAGCCAGCCCCCGGCGGCGCGGCTGCCCCACCACGTTCAATCCCATGCGCGTCGGCTTGAACCATTGGCCCCTGCTCCTCTCTTCTCCGCCTGCGGCTCCGCCCGGTTCCTAGCCCTGACAGCGCCCGTCGCCTCTTCCTCTCTGTCGGCGGCGGCGCTCAGTGGTGGCTGCCCCTGGACGCGGTGCTACCGGTGCATCGCCTCTTCCCCTCCGTCAGTGACGACGGCTCAGCTGGCCGGCCGGATCTCGCGGTACCTCACCCTCTTCTCTGTTTCGTGCCTGCTCCCCCAGATCCTCCATCCCCCCGTCTTCTTCTTCTCCGTCTCGCTGGATTTTGTGACGGGGACGGGACCCGCGGGGATAAAATCCCCGCACGGGGATGGGGATGGGTGAGGAACTTCCCCCATTGGCATTCACGGGGATGGGGATGGGGAAATTTTTGCCTCACAGGGATGGAGATGGGAAGCTGTCCCCCGACGGAGAATTCCCCGTTGACATCTTTTCTGGACTTGGGAGGCGAGGCTGGACCGGCGCGACTTCCTCCCCACACCCAGAGATCCCCGACGGCGTCTTCAGGCTGCGGCCTCGTTCGGTTTGGGACCGAGGCGACTGGCGAGGTGGCGGCCAGCCTGTTTGGAAAGACGGGCCCACGTATCTGGAGGCCTACTTTGGTGTGCGGCCTGTGAGCTATCGAGTGGGGAACCCAGGCTGACACCGGGCTGGGCTTGATAGATACTACTGAGTACCCTGGCTGGCCCAACCGCAATGAAGTTAAGCTGACACTGGACGCAATAGGATGTTGGACTTCCGTGCGTGCCCACTACCCACGATTAGTCCCGTGAAATAAAAAAAGACAAAAATGTTCTTTTTTCAGATGGGACAGCAATTGCGTTTTCTATTGTGAAGATAAGTGTTCCTCAAAAAAAAATTGTGAAGATAAGTTAATAATTTAGCATTTGGTAGGGCCATGTATACGTACCACTACCACATTAAAATTCAGATTAGACACTCGATGGGATTGTTTTGTACTATTAATAAACCAAAACTAGGACGCCCAGCCCTACCAAATACTACTCCAGCTGCATTACGGAGGAGTAGTACGTGAATGTGATATACACAGCTCTAGCGGTCATGTCCACCAAAGCTGACAGGCAACATCTGGGAATAATTCTGTGGTCTCCACGATGAAGATAATAGCAACTTGGAGCTAGCAGAATAATAGTACTACACCACACACATGAATACAGTGCTCCTGCATGATTGTCCAAGTTGCCACCTTGCGCTGTACTAGGGCATCTCATCTCATCAAGCAGCTAGCGGCAGCTGAAACCTACTCTCAGACTGTCTCAACAAGGAACTCGTATGGGCAACTAAACTTAAAATAGTTAGTAAGAGAGTCAAAATTAGCCTCCAATAGAGTATCTATACGAGAGATCTATTTTGGGTTGTCTGAGAGTTACAACTCAAATATGGACATCCTTTCTCGTAGAAATCTATTTACAGAAAGAATTCTCTTTTAGATCTTATTGGTAGAGAATATATCGAATATATATTGAATCTTTTGTTTGTAGTGTTACTCAAAGGACATAATGTATCTTGTATTTTGAGTACGGTTGTCGGAGATAGCCTCCAGCATCGAAGTGCCCATATAACAAACAATTCCTCGGCTTCGTCGATCGCGCTTGTGATGTGATCGGGGTCATCATCTGAATCTTTCGGCTGGCTTGATCCAGATAATGATGAGACTGCCTGGAGCTGTTGGCCCCTGCTCGCATCTGCTTTTTCTAGCTTTGCATGAAGTCATGAACACTTGAGCAGTGCTTGCAGCCGCAGCGCTGCTACAGCAAAGACAGCCCCAGCCCCACGCATCACATCCCACTTGTCAGCATAAAACAAACCCGGCCCGGCCCGAACGGTGTTTTTCCTTGACATGAAACACGCCGGCGAGTGCCCACGCTGGCTGGGCTACCCGTAGATCATGTCATGTTATTACCGCTGCGGCCAGCGGCGGTTTCCTCCGGTGGACACGTGCTTTCGACGGCGGCGACCGACCCAGCCGCCGTGGCCGTGTCCGGCTGTCTCCGTCCTGTGGCGCTGCTGCCTGCCTGCTTGCTTTGGGAATGGGAGCTACTGCTAGTGCCGCTACTACTCCCTAGTACGTGATGAAAGGGATCAAAGGAGGAGGTAGAACGCCGGTCTCAGGCGCGGTACGGCCACCTCGTCGCGCCGTGGGCGTCACGGGACATTGGTTGATCTTTGTCGGTCGGAAAAAGTCACAAAACATTTTCTCATGTAATACAAGTTTAGTGTCGCCGCTATTCTATTGCAGGGTTAACTTTGTTCGACCGTAGTGTGCCGCTCGCATTCTAAGCCGATCAAAGTTTACTTATATAACAACTTCATTTTGTACTTAGTGATATACATGCTAATCATGGTCGCGTAAAAAGAACAGCTGACAGCGAGCGAGGTGGCCGGCCGGCTCGGCCTGCAGGAGGAGCCTCCGCAGGAGCTCTGCGATTCGTTGAATCCACACATGAAAATACAAGTTTTGTCCTACTCGATTCGGAAGCTAGCAATCCCATACTAAAAATTCAGGCAGTAGATAAGAAGTTTGAATTTTGAGAGTTCCAAATTCTTCGCAAACCCACAATAGGTATATATAGCTTCTATATCATATTTTACTACTCTCTTCTGCCTAGAATACTTAAACTTAGAGTTAAATGTACCAGAGATCCATTAACTTGTGATGAAGTTTCAGTTGAGTGCATCAACTTTCAAAGTGGTTTTTTGGGTCCATAAACTTTTAAAATGGTTCACTGCAGTCCATACTTATTTATTTAACCTTAAATTCAAAGCACATTTGTAGAAAACCCCTTCCCACACGCATGCGGTGCATGCATGGCCGGGTTTAGTGCTTTACTTGCTCGTGCCTTCCTCCACGTACCACCGGAGCACGAACGTCTCGTACCGCGCCCTGTCGTCCGCGCCGGCGGCGACGACCTCGCGCACCAGCTCCCGTGTCACGGGCACGCCGCAGCTCGGGTCCGGGCACCGCAGCACCAGGCACCGCGCGCCGTCGCCCACTGCCTCGTGGATGTAGCCGCCCTAGCACTCGCGGCAGTAGTAGTGCGCGCAGCCCGCCGAGATCATCTCGCCGGCGGAGTGGACGTCGAAGCATATGGCGCAGGTGAGCGGCTGGTCGTTGACCGCCGTGGCGGTGTCACCCTGGTCCGCCGTCAGGCCCACGGCCTCGCGGATGCGCCGCTCATCGAAGAACCACTCGTTCTCTAGCCGCTCGGGGTCCCACCGGCAGTGCCGCAGGAAGACGGCGGCCGCGCCCCCAGTGCCCGAGCCTGGCGATGGCGCCCCCGGCGAGCCGTGCTCCTGGCGGTCGTCGCCCGACGAGTCGCACCCCTGGCTGGCAGTGCTCCGGCGAGCCGCGGCCCCGGCGCCCGAGCCCTGGCAACAGCGCCCCCGGCGATCCACGCCCGTGTGCGCTCTGCTGTGCGTGGGCAGAACCCCCTACTTGCACTGCAACTATACTGAATTAGGAGTAATGGTGTACCTACAATACAAGGCGTGGCCGGCGGTCCACGTTTATCGCTTAACCATGCCATGCGTCGTCCCGGTGCCGTGCTAGTCGTCCTTGGCGCGCGCACCATCTCTGCATTGCATGCATTCACGGCGCGCCATGGAAAATTCTTCCTCGTTGTTCCCGGCGCCCCATCCTCCCCGGCATTCGTCCTCCCCGAGCCCGAGCCCCGGCCCGGCCGCCCATGTCGCGTGAGGCACCGCCCGCCCCGCACCTGCAAGGGGAGGTCACCGTCAACAAGAGCCGCTTCTGCTTCCCGCTCAACTCCGTCGCCACCTCCGCCGGCGTCTTCACCGGCGATGACCCGCTCAAGTTCTACTTCCCGCTCCTCCTCTACCATGTCTGCGCCGTCTTCGCGCTCTCCCGCGGCGTGCACGCCCTGCTCAGCCACGCCAACGTGCCCCTCGTCATCTCCCAGATCATGGTACGTAGAGGAGTACTTGCGTTGCATGATGCATGCGTGCCAAATACTGGATGTAGTACACGGCCGACGCGCTAATTGCAGCGTGTGCACACAACAGGCCGCCGTGCTGCTCGGGCCGTCGCTCCTCGGCCAGGTGCTCCCGCACGCCAGCGAGCTCTTCGCCACGCCGGAGGGGTGGGTGCAGCTCAACACGGTGGGCACGTACTCCTTCGTGCTGTAGATCTTCGTCATCGGTGTGAAGACGTACCTGGGCATGATCGTCAAGTCCGGGAAGAAGGCCGTGGCCATCGCCTTCTTCGGCACCGTCGGGCCACACCTGGCCATGTACGCTGCCGCGGTCGGGGCGCGCGTGCCGGCGCCGTGGAAGGCCAACTTCATGCTCACCAACCTCAACGTGTGGTGGTCGCTCTCGGCCTTCATCGTTGTCTGCACCACGCTGGGTGACCTCAACCTCCTGTCTTCCAAGCTGGGCCGCCTCGCCATGTCCGCCGCGCTCATCGGTGACTTCGCCAACACCTTCTCCATCACGGGCATCACGTCCTACCTCCTCGCGTCCAGCCCATCGGAGAAGGTCCAGCGGATCGGTTTCCTGTCGCTCCTCACCTCCGCCATCTTCATCGGCTTCTTGGCCTTTGTGGCGCTCCATCCTGCGCCTCATGCGCGACGTCCCCGAGGGCGGCCTCCTCTGCGAGGCACGCCTCGTCGCCGTGCTGCTCACCACCATCGTCTGCAGCTTCGCCGGCGAGATCATAGGCCTGCACGCCACCTACGACCGCCAGGAGCACGGCTCGCCGGGGGCGCCATCGCCAGGCTCAGGCACCGGGGGCGCGGCCGCCGTCATCCTACGGCACTGCCGGTGGGACCCCGAGCGGCTGGAGAACGAGTGGTTCTCCGACGAGCAGCGCATCCGCAAGGCCATGGGCCTGACGGCGGACCAGGGTGATGCCGCCACGGCGGTCAACGACCGACCGCTCACCTGCGCCATATGCTTCGACGTCCGCTCCACCGGCGAGATGATCTCGGCGGGCTGCGCGCACTACTACTGTCGCGAGTGCTGGGGCAGCTACATCCACGAGGCGGTGGGCAACGGCGCGCGGTGCCTGGTGCTGCGCTGCCCGGACCCGAGCTGCGGCGCGCCCGTGACGCGGGAGCTGGTGCGCGAGGTCGTCGCCGCCGGCGCGGACGATAGGGCGCGGTACGAGACGTTCGTGCTCCGGTCGTACGTGGAGGAAGGCATGAGCAAGTAAAGCACTAAACCCGGCCATGCATGCACTGCATGTGTGTGGGAAGGGGTTTTCTACAAATGTGCTTTGAATTTAATGTTAAATAAATAGGTATGGACTGCAGTGAAACATTTTAAAAGTTTATGGACTCAAAAAGCCACTTTGAAAGTTGATGGACTCAACTGAAACTTCCTCAGAAGTTAATAGATCTCTGGTGCATTTAACTCTTAAACTTATACTCTCTTCGTTCAAAATTATAAGTCGCTTTTGACTTTTTTTACATTAGTTTTGCTATGTATCTATGTTATATCTAATACATAGCAAAATAGATGTACCAAAAAAATCAAAACGACTTATAATTTTGAACGGATGGAGTATATATTTTTTCTAATATATCTCTATCTCTAATTCTAGAGGGACTAAGTACATCTCTATCTCTAATTCTAGAGGTACTAAGGATTTTTCTTTGAGCAGGTATCTATTATAGATCCAAAATGTCCACTATTATGGGAGTATCTCATAAATATGATTAGAAATACGGGACGACTAGCGCTCGAACGTCCGTCCCAAGGCCCACGCCCGGACGCTCGCGCTGTAGTTTCCTGTGCTCGCATCAAATATCCACGCCGGTGCTCGCACAAAAAAAAACTAGCCCGGCCCCCCTGCGTCTGGGTTCACATGCCCACGCGGGGCCTGTGCCGCTGGACCGCATGCAGGGACTACTATCGCCCCTCCGTTTCTCATGCACATTGCAACATATACACATCCGATCTACTTTTAAAACATCAACACCTGTAACATACGTTTGAAGACAAATGAAACACTTGAAATATGCTTCGAAACACTTGCAAAAACACATGAAAAGCCATTGCAAACATACGCAATATACAGATAAAAACAATTGCAATATATGTGTAAAACGTATGCAACATCCAAATAAACACACTTGCAGAAATACGTCCAAAACACATATGAAACAGTGTGAACAGACCTTTGCAACATGCGTGCACAACAATTGCAACATATGCAACATTTTGGTCTAATTTTGCAATATTCATCTGAAACAACTGCAACATACCTCTGAAACATTTGAAACACTTGAAACATATGCTTGCAACATGTGTTTTCAACATATCGCAACATCTCCTTGTTACTTGCAAAATGGAGGCTCGCCAACGTGTGGAGTTAATCAGAGGCAGTCATCTCGTCGCCACCAACGACCAAATGGACTCCGCCTACTATGAGGCCGGTGGGGACCCCTTCGTCACCACTGGTATTGTGGGCTCGACACGCAGCCCCCCGCAGCCCCAGCAGTCGGCGCCACTGTCCCCACCACCATCGGATTCCTTGCCGCGCAGTGGATCTGGTGGAAGGAGCAGCGAGGCAGAGTGCGGCGGAGACGCGCAACACGTGATGTTGGCGAGCGTCCACCCCGTCGGGGGGCTGTGCCACATGGTTGGGGCACTGCCAGCCCGGCCGTGCACAACGCGCTGAGGTGGCTACGGTTTGGGCCACATTGGGAGAGAGTGAGAGGAAGAGAGAGAGATAGGAAGGGGATCGGTGGCTGGGGTGGAGACAGGGACATTGCGGAGCCAGCGGCGTTGACCGGCAGTGGTGTTACCTACAACGGCCGCGGGTATAGAGCAGAGTGCGTCAATGGTTTCTTTCCTTTTTTGCGATGCGGTGGAGCGGTGTGAGCAGTGCCATGCGTGTAGGCGAGCGGCGGGAGCAGGTTGGTCCGTCTGAACGGAGGATGCCTGGGTCTAATCATTATCGTTAGAAATAAGATCGAAGAGAATAAAAAGATGTGTTTTGACGCTAAAATATATTTCTTACGTTATTTTTATTTGCAACTCGGGCATTTTATGGATATTTTTTTATTACCTTTTAGGAAGAAGAACTCCTTTTTTAAAGACCACTCCTCCCGTCTTTGTTTATGCTTTCAAATACAAATGTTGAGATTGTTTTCAATATATATATTCATAATAAATTTTTTAGCGATACATTTGTTGATATACTATTTTCAATACTTCTTCCTTATAAAAGTATAAATCTCGATCTCCGAAGACTCAAACATTCCTAGATTTGACCAAAGATTTATAAAAAAATATTAATAATACTTATTAAGCATCACTAGATTATATTTTTATAACAAACCTATTTAAAGATATAAATGTTGATATTGTTTTTTATGAATATAGTCTAACTTAAAATTGTTTGACTCCTTTTTTATTAAAAGGAGAAAATATATCTAGTCTAGTTAATTAAACTTGACGGCTCACGGCTGGCCGGGTCTGCCGTCTCAGTTCGTTCGTGCAGCCTGCAGCCAGCGCCCCAGAGACAAGTGGTTCGGATGGACGGACGCCATGGAGCCCTGTGGGTGCACTGCACGCATTGCAACCTTCCAACTACTCCAACTTGGGCAGTAGAGAGTAGAGAGTGAGGGACGACGGGTAGATGACGATGCGTGCCTCGTTGTGTGCTGTGCACCAAGCCAGCTACATGCCTGATTTTGTTGAGCTCGCGACGTGCATGGACCAATGCAGTTATGCAGCATAGCATCGCAGCCCTAGATTTGATATCGATGTATTACTTCCCCTGTCCCGAAATAAGCCCGTGTCTCAATCACAACTTTGACCGAGCATATATAAAAAACTAATGTTTATGATACGATAAATATCATTAAATTTATTAGGTCATATATTTTTCATAGCAAATTTATATGGATATAAATTTTGATACTATTTTTCTATAAATATAATCAAATTTGAGATTGATTGTGTCGGGTTCATAAATCCGGGGTCCCTCGTGGACCTGCTTCCCAGCAAAAGCTCGGTCCAGTAGACGACGTTGCGAACGATGCGTAACTCCTGGACCGGTCCAAAAAACCTAACGATAGGCCAGACGGGCGATCCTGTCTCCGACCAGAAGGCCTGGCCAAGGAGGACCGACGCCCGCCTCCGACTCCGGCCCGCCTCTCCGACCAGAAGGCCTGGCCAAGGAGGACCGACGCTCGCCTCCGACTCCGGCCCGCCTCTCCGACCAGAAGGCTTGGCCAAGGAGGACCGACACTCGCCTCCGACTCCGGCCCGCCTCTCTGACCGGAAGGCCTGGCCAAGGAGGACCGACGCTCGCCTCCGACTCTGGCCCGCCTCTCAGACCGAAAGGCCTGGCCAAGAAGGGACTGTGACAGAACTGCCCAATTTATACAAGATCAAGTACGGTTGTCCCCGCTAACACGTTGACACACCCATACTTTCACTCATATAAACCCGGTAGTCCGCCGAGTGTCCCGAAAGACCTCGGTAAATCAACATCACAACCAAGATCGCGTGATTAAGCAAATACACATCACATACATCGGGTTGCAGCGGAAATAATATTACAAAGGGGTTAACAAATAATAGTACAAGTTTGGGTTTCAAAACCGCTTAGTGAAAACAACATAGCTTTCAAATGATTACATTAATATAAGTTCCAAATATATTGCTAGCATAGTGACATCATCTAATAAAAGCATATAGATGAGAAGTAAGTATAGAATCACTGAGCCCACCGGTGGTTAGCCACCACCATCAACAGGTCGAGAACATCACCTGCAACAAGGTGGGATAAACCCTGAGTACTCGAATGTACTCAGCCAGACTTACCCGTCGTAAACCAGAAATAAAGTGACACCAAGGATTATGCATGGCTTTCTTTAGTGGGCTAGCTGACTTGTTTGCGAAAAGCATAAGCTATCATGAAGAAACCATTTTAAGTACTTTGCATCATCTTTATTATGGCCTATCCATCTAGGTAAGCACCTGTACTATAGCAATCACTTGATTAACCAATAATATCCAGTTACCAATTTAGATTTAGCATATCTCATACCATCCAAATAACCATCATTGTTCCATAATAATTACTATGATGCAGTAACTCGAGTCAAGTGCTCACTATCCAGGAGCGATGGCGATTCGAATCGATTCCTAACCAGCTGGTGATTTATTCCTTACACAAACCTCACTCACCCGCTAAAGTGAGATATTGATCACCGAGTCAACTTTCCAGGAATCTCGAGTTTGCCAGGAACCACATGTACCCGGGGGCCGACCGACTGCACTTTGGCCTTATCATCCCGCCCCCGTGTCCTACCACACCTGCTCCGGCACAGTGCGTTGCGGGCAATCTACTCGGCCCGAAAAATCTCCCAGCTTCGCGGTCGGAAGGTACTTTATCCGGCCAGCTAAATGTAAGGCATGCGTTCAACATGACTCGAGGCCCAACAACGGTCGGTCCTTAATCGACACAGACGGAAACTAACAGCACCCTAGAACCCTGTCTGGTTGCCTCCAACTTTTTCCGTCCGGTCTCCAATTATCCATCACACATGGTTAATTCCAGGATATCATTCTTTCCATAGCTAAATTCTTCCAGTAACCACCTATAATGTAGGTGACCGGATATCACCGATCGCTACCGGTCTAAGCAAGGCTAAGCAGTTATTCGATCCTGACCTAACAGGGTAAAAAGGTAATAAGGTAGGCAAGGATAGTAATAAATGCATCAACGGTTTCAATCAACTCCTACAACTTAATGCAACAATATATAACTCATATATAGAAAGAATTGCTTTTATAAATTAGGAGACTTATAATGCTCCGGGGCTTGCCTAGGATCCGCCACAAGTCAGTTCAGTTAGCTTGCACCGTCCTGGTGACATCACAGGTCCTAACACTTGCTTAGTCCTTTCATCTTCGGGATAGATCCTCCATACACCGTCTTCGGGTTTGGCTCCAACATCATATTCTTCACGTGGTTCATCTAGCGCACCTAGAGGAGATGCAATATGCAAGTACATAAATATGAAGAATAGTACCATGAGACACATCACAAAATAGCAAGCAAGACAAGCATAGTTTACACTAACACACTTAAGTACTTTGCGATGCTTAACTTAAACATCACACAATCTATCATGCTAAGATGGCAAAGAAGACGACAACACCAATCATGACACAAGTTTCCCAAGATCTCAAATGCTCTAACTCAGTCATCATTCAAGGCATACGTCACACTTAACAATATACAAGCAAGCACTATAATTGGAATCTGCCAATTTCTGGACATGCAAACAGCAGCTACAAGATTTAGCTATAACTGGAGTTACATAAATCCAAATGACTTGCAAGAAGACATTATGGAAAGCTTATGAAATTTTATACAATTCATCTTTAATCATCTTAGCATGATTCTCAAGTTAACTAAGTCAAATATATCCATTTACAGAAACTGGTCCACAATTGACAGAAAACAGTCATTTCTGAAACCCAACTTTAAACAGCTGTAACTCTTAAACTACTTGGCCAAATGACACCAAATTTTAATAGAAGCTAGATACATGAATTATCTACAACTTTTGTATAAACAAGTTTCACAACAAAGCACATTATCATGAAGAACTTTGCTAAGTTCCCAGATCTATCCATAAACCACATCGGCAAGAAAATAATTATTAACTTATGTTGCAAATACATAATTAGGCAAAACCAACTTTACCAACATGTCACACATGACTAAAGAACACCAGAAAACCTAGTGTCCATGACCAAATAAATTCTTTTAATGCATTTCTTAATTTATTTTAGATAATAAGGTGACTTAATGAACATATACCAAAAGTGCACAATAACTTCTACAAAAATTACAGTGGCTCACATATCCTCTCAATAGTCTACTGTACAAATTTCACTCCATTTGGATATGTATAGCAACCTCTATGAAAAAGACAAGTTGCTAAAGCAAGAATTCATGTGAGAGCAAGATAAACCAATAACTCACTCATACTTCATCCAATACTCATGAAATTTTTACCACACATCAACTATCACATGAGTAGCATGCCACAAAAATTTCACTTCATTTGGAGCCCTAGATCTACAGTTATGAAAAATAACAAATTCAACTAGCATTACAACCTTACTCCACAAATCTATTTTTACCGCAAAATATTTAAACTAAAACATGCCATATTATAGATCCACTGCATAGACAATTTCATAAGGATTCCAAAAAGTCCTCATTTACTATTTTACGAATTTTCTATGATTTACTATAAATTTCCAAAGTTCCTGCAAAATAATTACAAACCAGTCCTTACGGCACTATTCACATGAGTCTATGACATTGCAGATAGGACCCTCCCTTTCTTCAAATTCTAGCACGAAGTCCTTGACGGGGTTCAAAGCAGAGAGGCCGTCGGAGGCTCGCGGTGCCGGCCAGAGGAGGCTTGCCGGCGGCGATGGAGTGGCGGAGGAGCACTAGGGGTCCCGCGCGCACACGCTAGGCTGCTCAGCTTGGCCCAACACGGCCTGTGGTGGCGCGGCCACAGTAGCCGCGGCGGCGACGGTAGCTACTCCGACGGCGGGGAGCATCAGCGGCCAAAGGCGTCGGTAAAGGAGGTCCAGAGGTGCGGCGTGGTGAGAGGAAGGTGATGGTGCAGTCAATTTGGGTGTAGGGAGGCTGGAGACGAAGGAACAACGGCGGCCAAATCTCGAGCTCGCGGCGGCAACCATGGTGGCCGCGTTCCGGAGCGCGCGCAGCACCAGAGAGCGAGGGAAGGAGAGTGGGGAGGCGAGTGAGTGCTCGGGCAGCTCGGGCGTTCGCATTTGGAGGCGCAGGGGCAGGGCAGCGCGTGGCGCGGAGGTGGGACGCGCGGCGGCAATGGAGTGCGCGCTCTGCTGCATGGCTGCCACGGAGACAAAACAATGAACACGTGGCGTGCGTCTCTGTGCCCGACTTAGGGTCCGTTTTTGGGCCATCTCTGCTCCGAATTGGGCTATGGGCCTTGAAGCAAAATTATTCTCCTTCTGATGCTCTACAAACTTGATTCAGGGTGCTCGGCCATTAGGCTGTTGGATTAGCAGATAATTAGTACTAAACTTGATAGTGTCAGTGATTTGACAGCGACAAGCAACTCCAAATTGATGGTCGAAATGAAATGCAACTGGTGCCATCTTCTTGTATGTTCTTCCCCATCATGTAAGCTCCAACTTTTACATTTGGATCAACTGAAGTTGCTCAGAAAAATTTGGAGAACGTGGAATGCCAACAGTGATGACAATGGATTCCAGACTTAGAAATTTTTCTAAGTACTGAAAACAGCTGTCAATTCAAAGTTCGAGCCTCGATTTGACTTACTTCCAAGCTGATCTAGCTCTTAGTCCAAAAACAAAGTTTGTTCTACATGATATGGACTACAACTTTCATTTAAGGTCCAACCCTCAAAACTGGTATAGAACCTACTGTTCTAGTTTGACCAAAGTAGGATCACTATAAAGCTTAAATTATCCTTTTGCTCCATTGGAGCGTTTTCTTGGCATTTGCCCAACATGAACCTTTCATGACTTTTGTTGTAGAGTTCATCTAGAGTCATTTTGGCAAGGTTGCAAGGTTTGGTTGACATCTCATGTTCTCATTCACTTAATAGTGCAATTCAAGCACTTCGTAAAGTCATTCCAATAAGGATATAACTTATCATTTCATGTGACTTTTTGATTCCAAACTTCATGAAACTTTTCGAGTGTCCAATATAGATGGGTATTGATGTGAGACACATGAAGATATCCCAATCACACCACCCAAGCATATATCTTGAAAAGGGGTCTATAGGCGAGCAAAAGGTGCAATATCCAAGTTTAGGTTGGGGCTCGTTTCTATAGGTTTGACCTTGACATCTTCATCATCACTTAATATACCATGTTTTAGCTCAAACCCATTGCTTAACTGGTGGCAAACACCTGGGGTGTTACAGCCCTCCCTCCTTAAAAGAATCGCGTCCCGAGATTCAGGACGAAAGACTTTTGTGGAAGAGAGACAGGCTACCAGTTTCCAATATCAGCCAGAGCTTTAGGCTACATAGCTTCAAGCATAAGAGAGGCTAATTTGGTCAAGACACTTTCTGATACTTGTCCTTTGTAGTAAGTTTTGTCTGAAGAATTTCCTTCGTTGGCCTTCATGAAGTATTGTTACTTTGGGAGGAATCCAAGATAGCAATGTCCTACGTACTTCGCCCTTGATGTACGAAGAGCGATACAAACATAGACTAAATACTTGCAGCATCTACTTCCCAAGTGGATATAGCACAGACCTTATGGACTTTGCATTAGACCGTAGTCGGTTGATGGATATTCCTTGTAACGATGCTATATTTGTTCTCAAGGTTTGAAAAGCAGTTCTCTATTAAAGTGGCTTGAGCATAACTTCTCATAAAGGATGTGATCATAGATGGGGTAACCATCCTTTGAGGGTATGAGAAGCTAGTTAACCAATATCCAAACTGGTTGTAGCGGCGTAATCACTCAGATGTCAACTGATGAAAAGCTACATAATGTTCCATGTGCGCAGTGCTCTTTCTTTGATACAATATTGTATGGTCTGAGTTTGCTGAGGGAGTGGTAAACATAGTAGCTGACTCTGTCGGCTCAACGTTCTCGATGATCATTCCTTAGGGAGCCTTCGTATCCAAGTTGCAACAGTGATCTGGGTGGAATCTGATGCAACCTCTTGGGTAAAAACACATATAAGGTACCAAAGGCATGTCAGCATTGGAGAACCATTAACGTAGAAGGATGTTAGCGAGGCTTGGAGGACAACACAAGTTGCAAGCAATCACAAAACTAGGGACTAGTTTACTACCAAGCAGGTTGAGCACAATTTGCCTTCGTGGTGCAGTTGCACAACAAGTTGGGTTGACTTGCATCGTAGCAAAACCAACTTTCTTGAACTATATTTGACCTCGAGGCTTCCATTCTTAGGCCAATCAATATCTCGAAACCCATAATCTGAAAATCTGCGGTCTGACACCTTTCCAATTGCTTTCGAATTGCAAGGGCACAATTTTTGACTTCTAGAACACTTTGACTGCTTATGCATTGCTGATCTAAGAGGGCAAAAGCAAGGCACATAGGGGTGCAATTAGTCTTCTCAAGGGTATGGAGGGTTGTCTAATCAGCAATATACCTACAAGTTGTAATTCCTTGGCATGAATTACAAACACAACTGTCTAATGCAAATAATGATCGCAGTCACAACGGAATTGCAGATTCTGTACCCTTTTGTTTTCTATTCATATATCACAAACTACTGCTCCAATATGCACAAATTTTTGTGGATATGTAGATCCATGGGTCTTCTAACTACTCACCAAAATTCAACTCAAACGGACACCGTTTGACCATCCAACAATTCATCTACCAAAACTGTTGTGTTCTGAAATGGCAGCAACCGAGCCGACAAGGTATCTCTCAATCCGATGTTTTACTCAACCAATACTCAAACCAACTTAGGATATTGAAGGGTCCTAAGCAAAGAATGAGATCACCAAGTTTGGGGTCAATCCAACTTCGTTTGAGTCACTAATCGCCGACTTGAAGATAACCGGTTTAGTGTCACAAAATCTGAACAGATTTCTCGTTCTTCCTTTATAACCGCGGTAGCTTTCTCGCTGAGGATGGAGGCTAGGGTTTTCCTCACATGCTTCTCAGGTAACAATTTTCCGCCGTTGATCTAGATACCAACTTGACTATGCACAAGCATTGGACTTGTGGGCTGTTTTTACAGGGCACAAAACATTATTCCACATGTAGGGCATTTCTACATTGACGAGGAACCATTCCTATATATCCTTCGGCACTTCATCCAATAGAGTCCGGGCATATGTGTAATTGGCACCTTGGGGCATAAAGATGCTGACTAAAATCAGGGACGTGCTTTCACTAGCTCCTACCTAGCCGATACAACGTCTTGTACTATATACGTGATTGTCAAAGATGGAATTGACTGGATAGCACATTTGGAGAAGAAGTAGCACTTGCATTGCCGGCCAGGTTTGCTGTTTCCTTGATCAACATTGTTTTGTGAGATCTGGCCTTCATAGTTACCAAATAGTCGTTACCTAACTGAAGACTAACTTCCTACTAGTAACAAATCAGTTGTCCCTCAACACTAAAAAGGTTCCAAATCTTCACTCTTGATAATAAAAACTTTAGTCGAAGCCTATAGATGGTCACCATTGAAGTCAGCAGAAAGGGGTCACACCAAAGGAGGTCGGTTCATCTACGTCATCCTTATGCACCTAAAGATTGAGAACTTGGACAGGAATCTCATATATACCAGGTGACCTATTACAGCACATAATCTCCTGGTCCATTTATCATCCAACTGATAACTTGTTCAACCTTAAGTGTGGTGCACCTTTCTGATCCAATGAAAATGACATAAGTTGCTCACTAGATGATTGACATCATTACAGGGACAGTCACGTCGAGTAGAGTCACTTGTCTACCCTCTTGCAGTCTGTTTAGGTTCCTATTAGTGACCTGCTCTTCAAAGGTTAACCGTTGGACGACTTCACAAGGGAGTCCTATTGCATCTAGTTCGACATATATATCTCTTGACATGATAAGGAGAGATAACCAAGGAAGAGCTCAAGTGAGAATAACATATCGGTGCAGTTCTGCAATGGATCATGACTAGAAATCTCGATACCAGCGCGTGCCGAGTAGCACAACCTTGTGTGCGCGCCCACAGGAGGCTCTCGGTTTCATCGCAGCACCATAGATCGCTAATCGTGGCACCATTACTGAACATATAACCTACAAGAAATCTCACATGGCACAAATTGGGTTGCATAGGAGCAAGCACTATGCGAAGGAAGGATAGCAAACAAGGATAGTCACAAGGTTAGGAATCAGCAAGGAGGCGATCTAAAGATCAAAACACAGCGCAAGAGAACATAGCTTAATTGCCAAAGACAACTGAGCAGGGGACTTCTTGCCGAATTTCCATATACGTCTTGTGTCCACCCAAGTGATTACCAGATAAAGATTAACATGAGATTTGGTCTTGTCGAGTAGCAACATGAGACCAAGACTGATAGACATCCCGAGACATGGGAAGGTTGGAGACAAAATAAACAAGATTCAAGGGACAGAGCCAAGGCACTGACTAAGGATTCAGTTGATAAGGCAACGACATGATCTGTGAGAAAAAGGTTCCAAAGCGGGGGTAGATAGCGATTAGCGTTGCACCAGATCATTAGTAGAAGAAGGAGCAATGAGGTCTAACAAGGATTTTTGAGCAAGGTCCTCCCACACAGGAGCGGGACAACCACAAAACACGTGAGCAAATAAGGGGGGGCTAAGCTTGGGTCAAAAATCAAGCAAAGGCATGGATAAAAGTCTTCGTAGCGCAACGTTCAAGGGCTAGCAACCACATGTACAGGCTCAGGCTCCTAAGAGAGAACTTAATGGAAAATGACAACCATGAGATTACCAAAACTTGGACGTGGTTCTAGGATAGCGCTCTTCAACACTCGTATGCTTACCGAGGACAAAAGGGGTGATAACTATGGCACTAATTAGATAACAAGCATACATACCCATCACTTGGCTAAACTAGAGGACATTAAGCATGTAACCACAATTATTTCTAGCAAGGCTAAGCACACACTTTTCTCAAGCACTTCCTATTCAAACAACATGGAACACGGCATTCTTGTTTAACTCCACACAAGGAAGATAGTGCAATACATCGACCACAAGTTACTTAGAACAAAGGAAGGAAAGCATATTTATGCACAAGCACAATCATGATGCATGCTCGTCCTATTCGTCCTCACGAAATTGCCAGCCTAAGGTGGCAATCACGTTCTATGTCGGTGGCATAACACGTACTCTCTCGATATATAGCTAGTCGTCAGCTACATTCAATCTACGCATTCGTGGTTAGCGTACCTGCAGGCAAATTCATTGCAGCCCATCCCCACAAGAGATAAATAAGCGCACAATGCAAACAGTAAACTAAGATACTCTCCATATATACATCCCCAGATGTATATACTTCGATATCCATAGCTACCCGACAGATATACCCACAATTAAGTACCTTCATACATACATGTGTGTAACATGTAAATATTCCAGTAACCACAGCTAACTCTCCCCTAGACCGACAGTTGGACGGTCATACTCTCACAACTCACACTTACCTGGGCGTAGAGGCAATTGATCCATACATTACCATTCAAACGAATGGCATCCATACAATAGCACGCCGTATGGACGACGAAAGTAAAATTTTCAATAAGTACATCCCCCAAAGTTAGTACTTAGATAGCCACCTAATAGTCCTTAACTGGGCATAAAGGAAGATGTCGCTAGCATAGTTTTGCAAATAAATTTTGACAAATTTGCTTGTAGCTGAAGTTTTAGTTAAAATAGACCTTTTAAAACCAAAACTTAGCTTTTAAAACTATGTACCTGACAGTATTATGCTTAATCTCGCTCTGATACCAGCTGTGACAGAACCGCCCAATTTATACAAGATCAAGTACGGTTGTCCCCGCTAACACGTTGACACACCCATACTTTCACTCATATAAACCCGGTAGTCCGCCGAGTGTCCCGAAAGACCTCGGTAAATCAACATCACAACCAAGATCGCGTGATTAAGCAAATACACATCACATACATCGGGTTGCAGCGGAAATAATATTACAAAGGGGTTAACAAATAATAGTACAAGTTTGGGTTTCAAAACCGCTTAGTGAAAACAACATAGCTTTCAAATGATTACATTAATATAAGTTCCAAATATATTGCTAGCATAGTGACATCATCCGACAAAAGCATATAGATGAGAAGTAAGTATAGAATCACCGAGCCCACCGGTGGTTAGCCACCATCATCAACAGGTCGAGAACATCACCTGCAACAAGGTGGGATAAACCCTGAGTACTCGAATGTACTCAGCCAGACTTACCCGTCGTAAACCAAAATAAAGTGACACCAAGGATTATGCATGGCTTTCTTTAGTGGGCTAGCTGACTTGTTTGCGAAAAGCATAAGCTATCATGAAGAAACCATTTTAAGTACTTTGCATCATCTTTATTATGGCCTATCCATCTAGGTAAGCACCTGTACTATAGCAATCACTTGATTAACCAATAACATCCAGTTACCAATTTAGATTTAGCATATCTCATACCATCCAGATAACCATCATTGTTCCATAATAATTACTATGATGCAGTAACTCGAGTCAAGTGCTCACTATCCAGGAGCGATGGCGATTCGAATCGATTCCTAACCAGCTGGTGATTTATTCCTTACACAAACCTCACTCACCCGCTAAAGTGAGATATTGATCACCGAGTCAACTTTCCAGGAATCTCGAGTTTGCCAGGAACCACATGTACCCGGGGGCCGACCGACTGCACTTTGGCCTTATCATCCCGCCCCCGTGTCCTACCACACCTGCTCCGGCACAGTGCGTTGCGGGCAATCTACTCGGCCCGAAAAATCTCCCAGCTTCGCGGTCGGAAGGTACTTTATCCGGCCAGCTAAATGTAAGGCATGCGTTCAACATGACTCGAGGCCCAACAACGGTCGGTCCTTAATCGACACAGACGGAAACTAACAGCACCCCAGAACCCTGTCTGGTTGCCTCCAACTTTTTCCGTCCGGTCTCCAATTATCCATCACACATGGTTAATTCCAGGATATCATTCTTTCCATAGCTAAATTCTTCCAGTAACCACCTATAATGTAGGTGACCGGATATCACCGATCGCTACTGGTCTAAGCAAGGCTAAGCAGTTATTCGATCCTGACCTAACAGGGTAAAAAGGTAATAAGGTAGGCAAGGATAGTAATAAATGCATCAACGGTTTCAATCAACTCCTACAACTTAATGCAACAATATATAACTCATATATAGAAAGAATTGCTTTTATAAATTAGGAGACTTATAATGCTCCGAGGCTTGCCTGGGATCCGCCACAAGTCAGTTCAGTTAGCTTGCACCGTCCTGGTGACATCACAGGTCCTAACACTTGCTTAGTCCTTTCATCTTCGGGATAGATCCTCCATACACCGTCTTCGGGTTTGGCTCCAACATCATATTCCTTCACGTGGTTCATCTAGCGCACCTAGAGGAGATGCAATATGCAAGTTCATAAATATGAAGAATAGTACCATGAGACACATCACAAAATAGCAAGCAAGACAAGCATAGTTTACACTAACACACTTAAGTACTTTGTGATGCTTAACTTAAACATCACACAATCTATCATGCTAAGATGGCAAAGAAGACGACAACACCAATCATGACACAAGTTTCCCAAGATCTCAAATGCTCTAACTCAGTCATCATTCAAGGCATACGTCACACTTAACAATATACAAGCAAGCACTATAATTGGAATCTGCCAATTTCTGGACATGCAAACAGCAGCTACAAGATTTAGCTATAACTGGAGTTACATAAATCCAAATGACTTGCAAGAAGACATTATGGAAAGCTTATGAAATTTTATACAATTCATCTTTAATCATCTTAGCATGATTCTCAAGTTAACTAAGTCAAATATATCCATTTACAGAAACTGGTCCACAATTGATAGAAAACAGTCATTTCTGAAACCCAACTTTAAACAGCTGTAACTCTTAAACTACTTGGCCAAATGACACCAAATTTTAATAGAAGCTAGATACATGAATTATCTACAACTTTTGTATAAACAAGTTTCACAACAAAGCACATTATCATGAAGAACTTTGCTAAGTTCCCAGATCTGTCCATAAACCACATCGGCAAGAAAATAATTATTAACTTATGTTGCAAATACATAATTAGGCAAAACCAACTTTACCAACATGTCACACATGACTAAAGAACACCAGAAAACCTAGTGTCCATGACCAAATAAATTCTTTTAATGCATTTCTTAATTTATTTTAGATAACAAGGTGACTTAATGAACATATACCAAAAGTGCACAATAACTTCTACAAAAATTACAGTGGCTCACATATCCTCTCAATAGTCTACTGTACAAATTTCACTCCATTTGGATATGTATAGCAACCTCTATGAAAAAGACAAGTTGCTAAAGCAAGAATTCATGTGAGAGCAAGATAAACCAATAACTCACTCATACTTCATCCAATACTCATGAAATTTTTACCACACATCAACTATCACATGAGTAGCATGCCACAAAAATTTCACTTCATTTGGAGCCCTAGATCTACAGTTATGAAAAATAACAAATTCAACTAGCATTACAACCTTACTCCACAAATCTATTTTTACCGCAAAATATTTAAACTAAAACATGCCATATTATAGATCCACTGCATAGACAATTTCATAAGGATTCCAAAAAGTCCTCATTTACTATTTTACGAATTTTCTACGATTTACTATGAATTTCCAAAGTTCCTGCAAAATAATTACAAACCAGTCCTTACGGCACTATTCACATGAGTCTATGACATTGCAGATAGGACCCTCCCTTTCTTCAAATTCTAGCACGAAGTCCTTGACGGGGTTCAAAGCAGAGAGGCCGTCGGAGGCTCGCGGTGCCGGCCAGAGGAGGCTTGCCGGCGGCGATGGAGTGGCGGAGGAGCACTAGGGGTCCCACGCGCACACGCTAGGCTGCTCAGCTTGGCCCGACACGGCCTGTGGTGGCGCGGGCCACAGTAGCCGTGGCGGCGACGGTAGTTGCTCCGACGGCGGGGAGCATCAGCGGCCAAAGGCGTCGGTAAAGGAGGTCCAGAGGTGCGGCGTGGTGAGAGGAAGGTGATGGTGCAGTCAATTTGGGTGTAGGGAGGCTGGAGACGAAGGAACAACGGCGGCCAAATCTCGAGCTCGCGGCGGCAACCATGGTGGCCGCGTTCCGGAGCGCGCGCAGCACCAGAGAGCGAGGGAAGGAGAGTGGGGAGGCGAGTGAGTGCTCGGGCAGCTCGGGCGTTCGCATTTGGAGGCGCAGGGGCAGGGCAGCGCATGGCGCGGAGGTGGGACGCGCGGCGGCAATGGAGTGCGCGCTCTGCTGCATGGCTGCCACGGAGACAAAACAACGAACACGTGGCGTGCGTCTCTGTGCCCGACTTGGGGTCCGTTTTTGGGCCATCTCTGCTCCGAATTGGGCTATGGGCCTTGAAGCAAAATTATTCTCCTTCTGATGCTCTACAAACTTGATTCAGGGTGCTCGGCCATTAGGCTGTTGGGTTAGCAGGTAATTAGTACTAAACTTGATAGTGTCAGTGATTTGACAGCGACAAGCAAACATCCAAAATTGATGGTCGAAATGAAATGCAACTGGTGCCATCTTCTTGTATGTTCTTCCCCATCATGTAAGCTCCAACTTTTACATTTGGATCAACTGAAGTCGCTTAGAAAAATTTGGAGAACGCGGAATGCCAACAGTGATGACAATGGATTCCAGACTTAGAAATTTTTCTAAGTACTGAAAACAGCTGTCAATTCAAAGTTCGAGCCTCGATTTGACTTACTTCCAAGCTGATCTAGCTCTTAGTCCAAAAACAAAGTTTGTTCTACATGATATGGACTACAACTTTCATTTAAGGTCCAACCTCAAAACTGGTATAGAACCTACTGTTCTAGTTTGACCAAAGTAGGATCACTATGAAGCTTAAATTATCCTTTTTGCTCCATTGGAGCGTTTTCTTGGTATTTGCCCAACATGAACCTTTCATGACTTTTGTTGTAGAGTTCATCTAGAGTCATTTTGGCAAGGTTGCAAGGTTTGGTTGACATCTCATGTTCTCATTCACTTAATAGTGCAATTCAAGCACTTCGCAAAGTCATTCCAATAAGGATATAACTTATCATTTCATGTGACTTTTTGATTCCAAACTTCATGAAACTTTTCGAGTGTCCAATATAGATGGGTATTGATGTGAGACACATGAAGATATCCCAATCACACCACCCAAGCATATATCTTGAAAAGGGGTCTATAGGCGAGCAAAAGGTGCAATATCCAAGTTTAGGTTGGGGCTCGTTTCTATAGGTTTGACCTTGACATCTTCATCATCACTTAATATACCATGTTTTAGCTCAAACCCATTGCTTAACTGGTGGCAAACACCTGGGGTGTTACAGGGACGACACTCGCCTCCGACTCCGACTCGCTTCTCCGACCAGGAGTACATCGAACCTCTACTTACAGCTCTTCTTCGACTGGGAGGCCGGAGCCGACTGGGGAATGACCGACCAGGGACGCCCATTCGGTGAAGACCCAGGAAACGGACAAAGCAAGTAAGGCAGGGCGCTCCAGTCAACCGCAATATCAAGGACCGTACCCTGCACACCTGCATGACAGTACTGTCAGGTCATGTCAGAAGGGTACTTTATAACCTTCTAGACATGTCAGAACACCAACAGTGTTGTGGGCGCCAACATTTGACCCACAGTATGGTAGGCGCCGACATTTGCCATACCAGAAGAACACGGTGGAACCAACCACATGCATCTAGTCATCAACAGTATTGTGGACGCTGACAAACCGCCTAGTACCCGACGGCGTGGGCAACAAGACTAAGAAACACACACTCCCTTTTCTTTCACACTCTCTCTTGTAAACCCGTCCCCTTCATCTATAAAAGGGGATGCGCTCTCTCCAAAAGGAGGACGATCGATTCGGACGACTCGAAGGACTCCGACAGACAACACACGGATCATTCCGATTCTCTCTGTTTGGCTCTAGAAATATAAGGCCAAACAAAGCATACATTCAAACACTTAGCGCACGTAGGTGCTCCCGTCATTCTTGGCCCTTCGGTCTAGAGTCCGACCGGACTTCTGATACCCCCATCTTACTTCCTCTCGTTTGTAACCCCATAGAAAACTTCGAGCACCTAGGCTCAGGAATAAAGTCATCGACCGACTCAAACTGGACATAGGGCATGTTGCCTGAACCAGTATAAACCCTATGTCATTGAGTGCTAGGCCACATCCGATCACAACGTACGACAAAACTACAAATATTTACGTGTTGGTCACTTTTCGCACTGACAGTTGGCGCCGTCCGTGGGGAAGATGCCGTACGTTCACACTTTTGGTCATCGGATGGCCCACCTTTCCGTCGTCTCGGCATGGCGGGCTCAAGCGATATGACTCGCTTTGGCTCGCTGGAGTTTCCCACGCTCCCACCTGTTGGGATGTGGGTTCCTCCCGTCTTTGAGCCATCCCAGACCTTCCTCTTTGGAAGCCTGGACTTCGTCACCAACCGGCTCGGCGTACTACACCTCCGCGAGGAGGCACTTGTCCCGGCCCCCGTCGAAGGAGGAGCGTCCTCCATTGGCTCCGGGACACCTGGCGACTTCAACGACGAGGCACCTGCGCTTCGCTTTGAGCCTACGCTAGGCTCAAACCCTGCTGTGAGTAACATACATACTGTTATTTATTCGCTATTTACTATCTTCTGCCGACTCTCCAGAGGGACACCGTTGTCCCTGCTGAAAGCTCTAGTTTGGTTTTGGTGAATTGATGAAACCCTAAGTGCTAACCTAGTTTATCAAGTGATCATGAGATAGGTAGCACACTTCAAGTAGAGAAGCTAATGAAGATCATAGCATGACAATGGTGATGGCATAGCGATGATCAAGGGCTTAAACTTGAAAAGAAGAAAGAGAAAAACAAAAGGCTCAAGGCAAAGGTATAACTTGTAGGAGCTATTTTGTTTTGGTGATCAAGACACTTAGAGAGTGTGATCACATTTAGGTTTGATAGCCGTACTATTAAGAGGGGTAAAACTCGTATCGGAATGCGGTTATCAAAGTGCCAATTGATGCTCTAACTCATTGCATATGCATTTAGGATCTAGTGGAATGCTAACACCCTTGAAAATGTTTGTGAAAATATGCTAACACATGTGCACAAGGTGATACACTTGATGGTTGGCACATTGGAGCAAGGGTGAAGAAGTTAGAAGTGAAAACAGAGTGATGCCAGCGTCGGTCAAGTGACCGGATGCTGGATCCAAAAGCACTGGACGCTGACTGTCTGCGTCCGGTCGCGTTGACTGGCGGTACAGTGGCTAGGGTTTACCACCGGACGTTGTGCTGTGTCCGGTCGAGGTGGACCGGACGCGTCCGGTCGAGGAAAACCGGTTTTTGACCCTTACTGTACTCGACCGGACGCTGAGGCTCTAGCGTCCGGTCAGTTTTTTCCGGAGCGTCCGGTCAGGTTCGTAGCCGTTGAAATCTGATGAACAACGTTTGAAGCTGGTGACGCGTGGCGTCCATCAGTGGACCGGACGCTGAGGCTAGGGTCCGGTCAGTTGGACCGGAGCGTCCGGTCAGAGCGCAGTGTACCCAGTGAAGGGGTACAACGACTCTATTTCATGGGGGCTTCTATTTAAGCCCCATGGCCGGCTGTGGCTCATATCTTTGGCCATTTTCATTGACATAGCAACCTTGTGAGCCTAGCCAAAGTCCTCCCACTCATCTCCATCATTGATTCATCATCATAGTGAGATTGGGAGAGAATCCAAGTGCATTGCTTGAGTGATTGCATCTAGAGGCACTTGGTGTTCGTGTTTCGCTGCGAATTTCGCTTGTTACTCTTGGTGGTTGCCGCCACCTAGACGGCTTGGAGCAGCGAGGATCATTGAGTGGAAGTGGTGATTGTCTTCGGCTCCGATCGTGGTGATTGTGAGGGGTTCTCGACCTTTCCCCGGTGGAGAGCCAAAAGGTACTCTAGTGAATTGCTCGTGGCTTGTATGATCCTCATCTTGTGTTGGTTGTGCGGCACCCTATTGAGGGTTTGGCGTGTGAAGCCAATTAGCGCGTGAACCTCCAAGTGAGTGAATCGCCACAACGAGGACTAGCTTGCCGGCAAGCAAGTGAACCTCGGTAAAAATCATTGTGTTCATCATTGATTCCGAGGGTGATTGGTCTTCATTGTTATTCATCTTTGTGATTGATTGGTTCACTCCTCTACACAGCGGTATAACTATCTTAATCACTCTCTTTACATTATCGCAAACTAGTTGACAAGCTCTTTAGTGTAACTAGTTGTGGGAGCTTGCTTGCTTGGTTGGTGTGGCTCTTTAGTTAGCTTTTGAGAGCACACTAACATAGGGGTAGTGTCATACCCTCTTGTGTGAATCAACACTATCTAAACTAGAATTGTGGTAGGTGGCTTGCATTTGAGTAGGCTAACGCAACACTTGCTTCACCTCATAATTGTCTAACGTTTTGTTAAGTGTTGTTGTAGAAATTTTATTAGGCTATTCACCCCCCCTCTAGCCATTAAGACCTTTCAAGTGGTATCAGAGCCGAGGTCACCGTTATTTGAGGCTTAACAACCTACGGTGTTAAAATGGCTCAAATCAATAACACCAAGAAGCCACCCCAATTTGATGGCACAAATTATCCCTATTGGAAGGCTAAGATGACAACATATATCAAGTCAATCAATAGGAAGATTTGGAAGGTGGTAGAAACAAAAATTGAGATTGAAGATGAAGAGACTCCCACCGCCGTCGAAGAATTGTTACTCCAAAACAATGACATTGCTCTTAGTGCCATCCATGATGCGTTGGATGAGAGAGCATTTGAGCAAATCAAGAACATTGAGAGAGCTCATGAGGCATGGAAGAAATTGGAAGAATCATTTGAGGGCACCAAGGAAATCAAGGGTGCAAAGGCATACATTCTCAAGGATAAATTTGCTAGTTTCAAGATGAAGGAAGATGAGAGTGTGCCGGACACGTTCCATCGGATGGAAGTGATTGTAAATGATCTCAAGGCACTTGGTGAGAAGATAGAGGACAAGGAGTTCTCAAATAAGTTCTTGAGATGTTTGCCCACAAGATTTGGCATGTTGGTCACCTTACTAGTGAGGAGCGGTTTGAACACAATGACACCAAACCAAATCTTGGGAGATATCATGACCAATGATGCTTATAGAGATGATGATGAGAAGGAAGAAAAGAGGGAGAAGAAAGATGACAAGAAAGATGACAAGAAGAAGAGCATGGCATTCAAGCCACATCATCCAAGGGCAAAGCAAAGCAAGAAACATCAAGTGAAGAAGATGAATCTTGGGATGATGATGATGATGAGAGGATGGCTCTATTTGTCAAGAGATTTGGTAAGTTCATGGTGAAGAAGGGTTATCGTGCTAGAAGAAAGAAGTCTTCATTCAAGAACAAAGAAGAGTCAAGAAGGTGCTTCAAGTGTGGAAGCAAAGATCATCTTGTTGCTCAATGCCCATACAATAGTGACAATGATGATGACAACAAGAAGAATAAGAAGAAGGACAAGAAGGAAAAGAAAGAGAAGAAGGACAAGATGGCCTTCAAGAAGAAGAAGGGTGGTTCATATGTAGTCACTTGGGATAGTGATGCTTCCTCAAGTGATGATGATGATGATAGTGATGATCACAAGACCACCAAGAAGAAGGTTCTTGCAAGCATTGCCATCAATGAGAAGCCTTCTCTCTTCGAATCTTCATCATGCTTCATGGCTAAGGCCACTAAGGTACAATCCTATGATGATGAAAGTGATGAAGAACATGTTGATGATAATGAACATGAAAGTAAAAATGATAGTGATAGTGATGATGATGAACCTACTAAAGATGAATTATTTGACATGCTAGAAGATGCTAGAGAACACTTTGATATCATGAGAAGGGAATGCAAAAGCGTGCGTAAGGAACTAAAAGCCCTTAAGCAAGCCTTTGATGAGCTCAATGCATCTCATGGGAGGCTAGAGGAAGCCAATGAGAAGCTTGGCAAAGCTCACAAAAAGCTTGAAAAGGCTCATTCCTCTTTGCTTGATGAGCAAAGTAAAAAGAAGCATGTTGAAACTTGCAATGTAGGTTTAACTTGTGATATAATTGATGAACCACTATATATGCCTATCATTGTTGCTACTACTAACCCTTCTTGTAGCACTTCCACTTCTACCTCATCTAGTAGTGATGGTCTCACTTGTGATGCCTCACTAGTGGTTGAGAATGAGAACCTCAAGAAGGAGGTCACTAAGCTCACTCACAACCTAGCTAAGGCTTATGGTGGTGAGGACCGCTTGCTTATGTGTTTGGGTAGCCAAAGAGCTTCTCTCTACATAGAGGGATTGGGCTATACCCCCAAGAAAGGCAAAACGGCCTTTGCTCCTCACAAGACTAGTTTTGTGAAGAACAATGGTTGGTTTTGCACTAGTTGCAAGCAAGTAGGTCACAAAGAGCAAGAATGTAAAATAAGAACAAAAATGCTAATGTATCATTTATTAAGCTTGATTCATGATATATGCTTACTAAGGGTATAAATGGTGTAAAGGCTAAGTTTATTGGTAAACCATGGATGGGCTCAAAGAAGAAAGCCATTTGGGTGCCAAAGAGCCTAGTGACTAACCTTCAAGGACCAAGCAAATTTGGGTACCTAAAAAGAATTGATCTTCTTTTGTAGGTCAATTATAAAGCTGGAGGAAGGCATTGGATTCTTGATAGTGGGTGCACTCAACACATGACCGGTGATGCAAGAATGTTCAACTCTATCAACACCAATGGCAATGATGGTTATGATAGTATCACATTTGGTGACAATGGCAAAGGCAAGGTCAAAGGGCTTGGTAAGATTGCAATATTCAATGACATGAGTATATCCAATGTATTGCTAGTAGAGAGTTTGAACTTCAATTTGCTATCCGTGGCTCAATTATGTGATCTTGGATTCAAATGCATATTTGGGGTAGATGATGTAGAGATCATAAGTGTAGATGGCTCTAACTTGATCTTCAAAGGCTTTAGATATGAGAATCTATACTTGGTTGATTTCAATGCTAGTGAAGCTAGATTATCTACATGCTTGTTCACTAAGTCTAGCATGGGTTGGTTATGGCATAGAAGGCTTGGTCATGTTGGAATGAAACAATTAAATAGATTGATTAAGCATGACTTAGTTAAAGGCTTGAAAGATGTTGTGTTTGAAAAGGATAAGCTTTGTAGCTCTTGTCAAGCCGGCAAACAAGTTGGAAAACACCCATCCTAAGAAAAGCATGATGAGCACTAGTAAAGCATTTGAGTTATTGCACATGGACTTGTTTGGGCCAACATAATACACTAGTATCGGTGGAAATAAATATGGCTTTGTGATAGTGGATGACTATACTAGATACACATGGGTATTCTTTCTAGTGGACAAAAGTGATGTATTTGCAACATTCAAATCATTTGTCAAAGGCATTAACAATGAGTTTGAAACAACTATCAAGAGAGTTAGGAAGTGACAATAGTAGTGAGTTCAAGAACACTAGAATTGATGAGTTGTGTGATGAATTTGGAATTAGACATCAATTCTCGGCCAAATACACTCCACAATCAAATGGACTTGTTGAGAGGAAGAATAGAACACTAATTGATATGGCAAGGTCTATGCTTAGTGAGTACAATATGAGTCATCTTTTTGGGCCAAAGTTATCAACACGGCTTGCTATTGTAGCAACGCCTCTATTGTCACCGATTGAAAGAGGAAGACACCATATGAGCTCTTGAATGGTAGAAAGCCCAACATTGCATATTTTTGGGTCTTTGGTTGCAAATGCTATATCTTGAAGAAAAGCATAAGATTGGGCCAGTTGACAAGAAATGTGATGAAGGATTCCTACTTGGTTACTCCACTACAAGCAAAGCATATAGAGTTTGGAATTTGGATAGTGGTACTCTTGAGGAGGTTCATGATATTGAATTGATGAAACCAAGGGTTCGACGAGTTAGAGAATGAGAACTTGGAAGATGTTAGAGGGCAGTACAACTTTCAAATGCCATGAAGAACATGGATATTGGTGAATTGAGGCCTAGGCAAGTGATTGATGATGAAGATGAGCAATACAAGTGCTCTCTAACTCAAATGTGCGAGATGATACAAATCAAACTAGTGCAAGTGACTCTCATGTATAATGAACAAGATCAAGTGGCTAGTCCATCATCTCTACCCAATGATCAAGCAAGTGCAAGCAATCAATTGTCCATCCTCCAACCAACCCAATGTTGCAAGAGATCATCCTTTGACACTATAATTGGAGATATTTCAATGAGGTGTAAAACAAGATCAAGATGGGCATCATTTTGTGAACACTTCTCATTTGTGTCATCCATTGACCAAAGAAGATAGATGAAGCTTCGAAAGTATGTTGATTGGGTCTAATGCTATGCATGAAGAGCTAAACAACTTCACAAGAAATCAAGTATGGGAGTTGGTAGAAAGACCAAAGAGACACAATGTGATTGGAACCAAATGGGTCTTTAGAAACAAGCAAGATCAAGATGGGATAGTAGTAAGGAACAAAGCAAGATTGGTATCACAAGGCTATACACAAGTTGAAGGTCTTGACTTTGAAAAAACATATGCCCCGGTTGCTAGATTGGAAGCAATAAGAATCTTGCTAGCCTATGCTTGTGCTCACAACATCAAGCTCTATCAAATGGATGTTAAGAGTGCATTTCTCAATGGCTACATCAATGAAGAAGTATATGTAGAGCAACCTCCCGGGTTTGTAGATGACAAGAAGCCCAACCATGTGTACAAGTTGAAGAAGGCATTGTATAGCTTGAAGCAAGCACCTAGAGCATGGTATGAGAGATTGAGGGACTTCCTCCTCTCTAAAGGGTTCACCATGGGCAAGGTTGACACCACTCTTTTCATCAAGAAGATTAGAAAAGATCTATTTGTATTGCAAATTTATATTGATGACATCATATTTGGATCAACCAATCAAGAATTTTGTGATGAGTTTGGAAAGATGATGGCTAATGAGTTTGAAATGTCCATGATTGGAGAGTTAAGCTACTTCCTTGGTCTTCAAATCAAGCAATTAAAGAATGGTACATTTATGAGTCAAGGCAAGTACATCAAGGATATGATCAAGAAGTTTGGCATGATTGATAGCAAAGTCATTAGCACACCAATGGAAACCAATGGCAACTTGGATAGTGATGCAAGTGGAAATATAGTAGATCAAAAGTTGTATCGGTCTATGATTGGAAGCCTACTCTATGTGACCGCATCAAGGCCGGATGTTATGTTTAGTGTATGCATGTGTGCAAGATTTCAAGCCTCACCAAGAGAAAGTCGTTTGAAGGCTACAAAGAGAATATTGAGGTACTTGAAGCATACACCAAATATTGGTTTGTGGTATCCCAAAGGAGCAAAGTTTGAGCTAGTTGGTTACTCCGACTCGGATTATGCAGGATGCAAGGTTGAAAGAAAGAGCACCTCAGGCACATGTCAATTGTTGGGAAGATCACTTGTTTCATGGTCATCAAAGAAACAAAATAGTGTTGCATTATCAACCGCCAAAGCCGAATATATATCCGCCGGTAGTTGTTGTGCACAAATACTTTGGATGAAGGCCACCTTGAGTGACTTTGGAATCAAGTTCAAGAAAGTGCCATTGCTATGTGACAATGAGAGTGCAATCAAGTTGACAAACAATCCGGTTCAACATGCAAGAACAAAGCACATTGATGTCCGCCACCATTTCATAAGAGATCACCAACAAAAAGGGGACATTTGCATTGAGAGTGTAGGCACCGAAGATCAACTTGCCGATATATTCACCAAGCCATTGGATGAGAAAAGGTTTTGCAAGCTAAGGAATGAGTTGAACATATTGGATTTCTCAAATATGTGTTGATGCACCCCCACTCATATGACATGCCTCTCCTTTGAGCAATCCAAGGTAAAAGTTGATTGGTATGGCATACATCCTTGTTAAGGACATATTTAGCGCATCTAGTCATATTTTCAATCTTATTAGAACCTTTCAAGTGGTTCTACTTTATTAGGCTCATTCATGAAAACCAAATGATTTTGATGTCTATATGGTATCACTATTGGTTCTATGCTTGACTTGATCTAGTGATAGCATATAACATGTTTGTGAGCTTGTAAACCTAGTGTTTAATCTAGATAATGAACTATAAGTGTTTAACTCAACATGGTACAAGATAACCCTTATTTGGAGGTGTGAAGAAGCTTGTCCTTGGATCGAACCGAGTTAAATATCTTTGGGAACCAATCTAGAAATGAACCAAATTTGGGAAAATGACCCTCACCCCATTGATTGACATTGATAATCTCGACCCTACAAGTAATTCTATCTACATTTAGAACCTTTGTGGTCATTGATGACAAAGGGGGAGAGAAACAAAGATAGGGAGAGATATATGAAAAAGGAAAAGGATCAACTAAAATATTGAGCACACAAGTAGGGGGAGCAAGCTCATGAACTTGTATGGTGCATTTGAATGCGCATTTCATATGTTTGCTTGCATGGCATAAGTATTAAGCTTGCATGGCATAAGTATTAAAGTTAAACATCCATGCTTGTGTGATGAATGTTAGTTGTAAGATTGAATGATGAAATGAAATCACTAGATAACTTTCTTTTCCAAGTAAGTCTTTACAAGTGATATCTTTTCAAAAGTATGTTTCCAAGTGATATTGAGCTAACCATGGTGCTAAGTATGGTATATTGGTGCACTCTGATTGGTATCACGCTTCAAAGGTCCATCTTTTATACCTTAGCATCATATGGTAGACATTGACTCCTACATTTCCTATCTAAGCGTATGTGCAAACTTCAATCCAAACTCTTAGCACATATGTAGGGGGGGCAATTGCTACCATTTAGGGTTCATGAAACTTGTCCATATCCTTTTACACATGGTAAATATGCTTGGGCAAGCAACATGGATTCAATTGAATTTCAATTCATATCTTTGTATAAGGGTTGTCATCAATTACCAAAAAGGGGGAGATTGAAAGCTCTAGTTCGGTTTTGGTGAATTGATGAAACCCTAAGTGCTAACCTAGTTTATCAAGTGATCATGAGATAAGTAGCACACTTCAAGTAGAGAAGCTAATGAAGATCATAGCATGACAATGGTGATGGCATAGCGATGATCAAGGGCTTAAACTTGAAAAGAAGAAAGAGAAAAACAAAAAGCTCAAGGCAAAGGTATAACTTGTAGGAGCTATTTTGTTTTGGTGATCAAGACACTTAGAGAGTGTGATCACATTTAGGTTTGATAGCCGTACTATTAAGAGGGGTAAAACTCATATCAGAATGCGGTTATCAAAGTGCCACTAGATGCTCTAACTCATTGCATATGCATTTAGGATCTAGTGGAATGCTAACACCCTTGAAAATGTTTGTGAAAATATGCTAACACATGTGCACAAGGTGATACACTTGATGGTTGGCACATTGGAGCAAGGGTGAAGAAGTTAGAAGTGAAAACAGAGTGATGCCAGCGTCGGTCAAGTGACCGGACGCTGGATCCAAAAGCACTAGACGCTGACTGCCTACGTCCGGTCACGTTGACTGGCGATACAGTGGCTAGGGTTTACCACCGGACGCTGTGCTGTGTCTGGTCGAGGTGGACCGGATGCGTCCGGTTGAGGAAAACCGGTTTTTTTGACCCTTACTGTACTCGACCGGACGCTGAGGCTCCAGCGTCCGGTCAGTTTTTCCGGAGCGTCCGATCAGGTTCGTAGCCGTTGAAATCTGACGAACAACGTTTGAAGCTGGTGACGCGTAGTGTCCATCAGTGGACCGGATGCTGAGGCCAGGGTCCGGTCAGTTGGACCGGAGCGTCCGGTCAGAGCGCAGTGTACCTAGTGAAGGGGTACAACGGCTCTATTTCATGGGGGCTTCTATTTAAGCCCCATGGCCGGCTGTGGCTCATATCTTTGGCCATTTTCATTGACATAGCAACCTTGTGAGCCTAGCCAAAGTCCTCCCACTCATCTCCATCATTGATTCATCATCATAGTGAGATTGGGAGAGAATCCAAGTGCATTGCTTGAGTGATTGCATCTAGAGGCACTTGGTGTTCGTGTTTCGCTACAAATTTCGCTTGTTACTCTTGGTGGTTGCCGCCACCTAGATGGCTTGGAGCAGCGAGGATCGTTGAGCGGAAGTGGTGATTGTCTCCGACTCCGATCGTGGTGATTGTGAGGGGTTCTTGACCTTTTCCCGGCGGAGAGCCAAAAGGTACTCTAGTGAATTGCTCGTGGCTTGTGTGATCCTCATCTTGTGTTGGTTGTGCGGCACCCTATTGAGGGTTTGGCGTGTGAAGCCAATTAGCACGTGAACCTCTAAGTGAGTGAATTGCCACAACGAGGACTAGCTTGCCGGCAAGCAAGTGAACCTCGGTAAAAATCATTGTGTTCATCATTGATTCCGAGGTGATTGGTCTTCATTGTTATTCATCCTTGTGATTGATTGGTTCACTCCTCTACACGGCGGTATAACTATCTTGATCACTCTCTTTACATTATCGCAAACTAGTTGACAAGCTCTTTAGTGTAACTAGTTGTGGGAGCTTGCTTGCTTGGTTGGTGTGGCTCTTTAGTTAGCTTTTGAGAGCACACTAACATAGGTTAGTGTCATACCTCTTGTGTGAATCGACACTATCTAAACTAGAATTATGGTAGGTGGCTTGCATTTTGAGTAGGCTAACGCAACACTTGCTTCGCCTCATAATTGTCTAACCTTTTGTTAAGTGTTGTTGTAGAAATTTTATTAGGCTATTCACCCCCCCTCTAGCCATTAGGACCTTTCACCTGCTATGACCGCCATGCGACCAGTTCCCCTACGGTCTTGTGTCCCCCTCGGATGCGGACGCACGGGGGCTCCAAAGCATGCTGACGTCCTCCCCTCTCACATCTGAATTAATGGGGATGGCGGGCTACGCCCCTATCTCTTTCCACTACCTCATAGATGATGAGGTTGAGAGCGACGACTCCAGCATCAGCGACGTCGTGGCACCTAGCCACCCTCTGTCCTAGGAGTATGCTATGGCGGACACTCCGAGACAACCATCGGTGGTGACAGAGTCTCTACAGACCCACACCCCTCTAGACCCTCACGTAGAGGTCCTCGCATGTGCGTAGGAGCACAGCAAGGAGCTACGACAAAGGCGGTAGAACCAGCCACCACCTGCGTCGGCGTGCTCAGTGCAGCATGCTGCGCCCCGTGGGCGCAACCCGATGAGCGGCGGCCGCCAGGTCCAGCGCAACATCATGGACGGGGGGAATGATCCCCCATAGTTCGCTCGGACTGGCCAGAACATCACCGCTGCGGCAATGCTTCTGCGTGGCCTTCCAGAGCCTGTCGACCCACAGGAGTAGGCGGTCTACCAGAACCTCTTTCCCTATTGTTCAATAGGCAAAAAGCTTCGCGTCGTGCCACCGACTCACGGCCTCTTTCCCTATCAGGGGACTGGGGGCGTGCCAGTCCAACCACTCCATCGGCTCACCTCTGTAGCTGCCAGGTGTGGAACAGGAGGGCGCATCTATGCCATGGCCTGTCCTGGCGCTCGCTCTATACTAGCCACATACACGCGAAGGCCTCAGACCGAACCGAGACGCTCGCATCATCATCATCAACTGGCGTCAGACCCGGCATGATGATGACGTCCATCAGGCGACGGTGAGAGCTATAGATGGCCAACGGGCTGGCCCGGCCCGGCATGGCATGGGCACGTGCTAGGCACGGCCCGATAGGGCACGGCACGGAAGGGCCCATCGGGCCACCAAGCCATGCCACACTAGTCCATCGTGCCTGGCCGACGGCCTAGGCATGGCCTGTCGGGCCAGTTTCCGTGCCGGGCCGGCCCGATGAGCCCTGCCTTTTTAGCAGGTCAGGCCATCCCGAGGCCCACAAATGCAACATAGAGGAGGGGGAGGCAAGGAGTGGAGGTGGCGGTGGCCACCGGCAAGCTTCCCCCGGGTCGCTTGATGCCGGATCCGGCAAAGTAGCTGGTGGAGGAGGTGAGTTCGATGAAGTAGCGGCTGGATTGAGGGCGTAGAAGGCCAGATCAAGGTCGATCCGCTCGAAGCCGCTGTAGGGGGACATGGAGGAGGTGGCCAGACATGCGGGGGGTCATGGAGGAGGCGGTCGTTACCGTGCTCGACGCCGGCGTTGTGGTCGAGGGACGAGGAGGAGCCGGGTTCGCACCGTGGAGGGGATGGAGGCCGCTCCGCTCAAAGCCGTGTGGGGGGCATGGAGGAGGCAGCCAGAGCTAGACGCGCGGGGACCGTGGAGGCGGCGGCTGCTGTCGCATGGTGTTGGTGGAGCTCTGGAGGCGTCGGCATGGGGATGGGGGAGGCGGAGTGGAGTGGAGGTGGAGGCGGCGGTGTGGCTAGGGATGGAGCACGCGGTGCCGGCTGCCATGTGCCCACACCTGGCTAGAGAACAAAGAGAGGGAGCAAGGGAGAGGAGCTAGGTGCGTCATGAATCGTAGAGCTGAGAGGAGAGGAGGAGTGAGCACTGCGGCGTGGGGACTAGGGAGGCCAGGAGGGGGATGCGCGAGGGGATGGGAAGGGTGTTAGGGTTCAGGGGGATGCGTGGGGGATGGGAAGGGTGCACGGCCTCCTCCGCCCACCGGCTACGGGAGCAGGGCAGCAGGCTGACATGTGTCCTTGCCGGACCATCGAGGAGAGCGGTGAAACGCACCCCAGGCATGGTCGCCGACCTGACGACTGGAGTCCTAGCCCAGATGGCCTAGGACCATGGGCCTTTGGCCGACGCATCTAGAGAGCTCCGTTCCCATAGTGCTTCCGATCACCTACCAACATCGCCAAATATACCGGGGAGACTGTCGATGTTTGACCACCGATAGCCTACCATGGGGGTACCTAGGGCAGTATGTTCGGGCTTCAGCGTATGCGGAACTCGACGGTTAACACAAGAGACAGTCAATTTATCCTGGTTTAGGCCCTCGACTGTGATCGAGTAATAGCCCTACATCCAGTCGGCGTTAGCCTTTGCGTTGGATTGATTGTAAAACATTGTGTTGTACAATTGTTCTCTAAAACTCTCTGATTCAAGGAGCCCTGCCCTCCTTTATATAGTCAGGAGGCCAGAGTCCTAGTCGGTTTACAGTGAGAGTTCCTAGTAGGATTACAGGATAATACTACTACTAAGATTTTAGGGGAAGAATCCTAGTCAGGCTAGTTCTTCTCCCTTCCTTGCGGGGTACCCCATGGGTCCCACACCAACAAGCCCCCGAGCACTTCATGGTTGAGTTCTGGAAGCCTCATCTTGTTCCTTCAAGTCTTGTTGAGCAGGAACAAGTGTCGTCAGAGTGCTTTCTTGAGCGAAACCGTGTAGCGCTTCATGAGATCTTCGCGTGGCGTGTACCTTTTTGAAGAAAAAAGTACCCCCATTTGGATGTAGCCCCCGAGCCTCTTGCTGTTTGGCACAAGGAGCTTGAGGGTCTTTTCTTGAAATCTTCCTGATTCAACATTGAAAGGTTCCCCGGCTTCCTTGTTGAAAAGAGCTCTGATTTAGCTGTGTTTGAGTTCTTTTTATCTTGTGGTCTTGAAGTCGTCTGTCTTGAAGAAGTGTTCTAAGTGACATGCGCTTTTTTGAAGAAAAAAGTGCACTCACTGAGTGTAGCCCCTAAGCCTCTTGCTATTTGGAACAAAAAGTTGGAGGGTCTTGAATCTGAGTTGTTCGATAGAACTATATACCTCTCCTTTTGCATCCCCCGAGCATATATCCGGGTTGTTTTGTTCAGGAAGAACTCGGATGCAGAGTCTTGGCGTATTCTCTGGTAGTCTGCTATTGTTAGATGTAGTTGTATGGTGGTGGTTGAGTGTAAATGCCTTTTGATCACGGGTTGTACTGTGTTGGTATATTCTTCCGAATATGCTCGTCTTCGAGCACTGTTCCCTCTCACATGAGTCTTCCATTATTGAGTCCTGTCTTTTTCACTGTGTCCTTGGTTAGGCTTATTTCGTTGGTACTCCTAGTCCATGTGCACCGCTCCTTTGATCTATAAATACCCTCCCGGAGTGCTTGTTTTCATCCATTGAACATTCCGTTGAAACCTTCGTGGTCATGAACATGGTAGTTTGTGAAGTAGAGCAGCCCCCGGGCATGTTTTGTAGTTCCTGTGTGTCTTATCGTAGCTGGTGGAAGTCTTGTGATAGGGATTAGAGGTAGGCTAATCCCACAGCAGCATTGTACCAGGATGTACGTGGCGGTAGTTGGAGGAAGTCTTGTGATGTGGGCTTCGTTCCTTCATCTGGCAGTTCTGGGTTGATCATCATCGCCTGTCCTGAGACTGTCCGGTGCAGATCAACACCATATCCAGCATCACATCGGTCTTGGGTAGACAGATGCCTGTCGGCCTTCTCTGCTCCATGTTGTCCTACCGTGCTACTGATTTCCGCCTTGGATGCACTGTGTCCGTCCTTTGAAGAAAACAGTGTAGCCAATGGCGGTTTGTCCTTCCGAATAGCAATTTGGGACACATAGTCGTTCCAGAGCCTAGCCGTGTCTGGGTTCCTCTTTGCTACTTTGCTTTTCGTGGTACCGACTTCGTTGGGTCTTGTAAGATTTGTAATCTTCTATTTTTGAAGTCGCTTGTAATGGAACGAATCTTGTCTTCTGAGTTGTCCTTTACTTTTCTGCTGTGATCCCTATCGTTCATGAGATTACCGAGTTCTTTCCGTAATAACCGAGTTCTTATGTTCCTTGTGAGGTTGCCTTTCTTTTCTTCATGGTTGACGGGTTGTTTTTTGCAGTAATCTGATAACTCTGCCGTAGTGCTGGATGGATAAGTCTAAAATCTGCCCGTTGAATTGTACCATTGTGTGGATTTGTGCCCTCCATCATTTTAGCTGTGTTAGTAAATGGACCGTTGCGTTCTCACACGGTGTTTTAACGGGCCTGGAGGGCCATTTTTATCGCTGTAAAATCTATTTAAAGACCCTTCATTTTCTCTTTCTTTACTGCCCTTCTCTTGCCTTGAAACCCTAGCTCTCAAACATCCACCGTCGCCATTGCCGCCGCCGTCTTAGTGCCACCGTCCAAGCTTTCTCTTCCCCTAGTTTCTTTTTTGCCTCCGTTAGTACATGGGTAAGAAGAAGGCCGCAAGCAAGTCCTAGTCAACCTTCGTGGATGAGGAATCATCACTCTCCGTGATTGAGAATCAGGAGTTCGTAGCCATGAGGGCTGCCTAGAAGTCTTTGCTGGCTCCAACAACAACAATCGAAGAGCAGCTTCGCGAGCTTGTCTGCGATGGCTTGATCCAGAGCAAGGACTTTGCTGAATGGAGAGCTCCAGGCGAGCATCGAGTCCCTGCTCCCGGTCCTAGTGAGATCGTCCTCTTTGTCTCCTTTGTCTGTAATGGACTCTGCCTTCCCGCTTCTGCCTTCCTCCATCGGTTCCTTAATTATTTTGGGGTTACTTTGAACCATCTTACCCCCAATGTTGTCCTCCATCTTTCTGTCTTTGTTCATCTTTGTGAAACCTTTCTTGGAATTCCTCCTTCTCTTTCCCTCTTCCGTTTCTTCTTTCATCTAAAACCACAACCCCGCCGTGATGACACTTCTATTCTTGGTGGGTGTGGGATTCAGTTCCGTCAGGGTCTCAAAATTAAATTCTTTGATTATGACTTAGTTGACTCTGTGAAGGATTGGCGTTCTGAGTGGTTTTATTCTGCCAACATGATTCCTCCTCTTTCCGTTCATTCTTCTTCTGGTCCCACGGTTAACGATCGATGGGAAAAGAAACTCTTGACTGATTATGAGAACCAGGCGATCAAGCCGCTTGTTGAGAGGATAAATACTCTGAAACAGCAAGGTTTGACCGGCCTTGGTATTATTTCTAGTTTTCTTCGCCGTCGAGTCCAACCTCTTAAGGAGCGAGAAAACTTTGGTTTTGAGTACTCTGGGGCAGAGGATCCTTCTCGTATGGTCCCTGCCCTTGAGTTGACCGACGAGGAGGTGCTTGAGCGTCTTCGGAAGATGCTAAAAGGGGTGAACGTCGTTCCTTACGCTGTCGTTAAGTATTGCGCTAAGAACCCTCCTCCTGCTGTGAGTTGTTTTTCTTTATTCGAGTACTTTTTGAATTTCCTTTGTGGTCTCCACCTTTGTTTAATCTTTCTCATCTGGTTGTTTTACTCTTCTTTGTCGGAATTGGGGCGCAACTTTGTTGACCCGATCCCTCTTGATGTCCTCCCTGCCGTGGTGAATACTGGGGAGAACCTTGCTGGGGCTTCTGTAACTAGTAAGTTCCCAATCACCATAGTGTTTCCTAGGGTTTCTTCTAGATTTGTTGATGTATATGAAGAATATGTTCCTCGTCCAGTCCCTCGAGGTCCTCATAGTGTCTCAAAGAGGGGACGAACGGATGGTTCTTCATCTGGTCTACCTACTTCCAAGAAGTCTCGGAAGCCAAGTACTCGTCCAGGTACTCCAGTTGTAGCTAGCATGCTCTTAGGTGAGCATATTAATACTCTCTGTCCCTTGTTTTCTTGTTTTTATCTTGAACCGAGTACTTTTGTTCTTTTTTTCTTCAGTGGGTGCCCTGGTGGCCTTGGTCGAGACCGAGGAGGAAGAGGATGATGAAGTACCCCTTATCATGCGGCGGTAAGTTGTTTTCATTTTCTCCCGCCGTTGAAATCCTCCTCTTTGTCTTGACTTTTAGTCTTGATCTTTTTGTAGTAATCAGACGTCGGGTATGGGTTCTTCTGAGGCTCTTGCGCCGGTTTCTTCTGTAGCTCCAGCGTTGAGTTCTTCGGTAGCTCCGGTATCGAGTTCTTCCATAGCTCCGGTGCCGAGTTCTTCCGGGGCTCCGGTACCGGCTTCTTCTGGGGCTCCGGTACTGGCCATACCGCTCCTACCACCAAGTGGCGGTGACGTTTTTGTGGCCGTGGTCCCCCTGTGAGGTCCTCTTTTTGTTTTGCGAAGAAGAAGATAGCAGGGTGAGTGGATTCTGGTTTCGTCTCTTTGCTTCTGTTTTCCTTTTCTCTTGTTCTCATTGGCGAGTTCTTTTATCAACTTTTAGGCCTTCGCCTTCTCTTGTCCCCCCCGTCAACTTCTTCTCAGCCCTCTGTTGTGAGTACTGAGCCTCAGGACTCGCAGCACACTGCTAGTGAAGTGGTTGTGGGGGTGACAAGGCTTTCTAGCGATGATGCTGCTGCTGACTTGGTTGCCCCGGAGGTGACCGTGGCCATTGCAGCGGGTCCTTCTGAGGGATTGGCCCTGGCTTCTCGGGAGATTGCTCTGGTTGTGCCTTCTTCGCCTCGGCCGGCTTCTCCATCTCCTTCTCTTGCCTCCGATGGTCCTCCTTTTGCTGATGATGTGGTGCAGCAGTTTGATGCCACTCATCGGCTATCGGAGTTAACTGCTGCCTGGGGAAGCTTATCGTCCCTTGCGACTTCTTTTGGAGAAAAGCTCCAGGTAAGTTTTTTCGCTGTTCCTTCTTTGGATGATCACTTTTCTTCTGTCCTCATTCCTTGTTTTTCTTTGTCTCTTCTTGCTCAGTCCTTCTCTCATGATCATACCGGCTTCTTTTTCTCGTCTGAAAACGAGAAAAAGTTGTCTTCCAAAGTGAGCACCCTGAAAGCTAATCTTGACCTCCTCTAGGCTAAGATGGAGGCTGAGCATCAAACGCATGAGGAGGAGGAAAAATCTCTTCGTGCCCAGGTTGTTGAGACTGAGAAGCAGAGGGATACTGCTTTCCAGGAGGCTCAAAAGAATTCAGAGGCCGTGAAGAATTTGGAGGCCGTGAAGAAAGAGTGCAACGGTATTGCGGGTTCTTTTTGTTTCCTTCTACATTCAAATTCTCCTTTCTGCTGACTTGTTGTTTGTTGTCTTGTCCAGCTCTCTGGGATGAAAAGCAGAAGCTCTCAGAGGGCGTTGAAGAAATGAAGACTCTTGTTCGTACAAGTCACAACAAGGCTGAGGAGGTAATTACTCATGCTAAAGAGGAACTCACGCTTGCTAAGTTGATTAGGCGTGGAGCTAATAGAGATCTTGTGCAGGCCCAAAAAACTATTGAAGACTTGTCTGGCAAGTTGGCAACGGCTACTGAAAACTAGAAAGCTTTGTGGAAATCCTTTCGTTCAGTAGCCGACGTTCTCCGAACTCCAGCGGATGATGGGCAATCTTGGGCTCAGTTGATTCCTCGAATTCCAACTCATTTCCAAGAGTTTGTGAAGAGGTGTGCTCAACTGTGTACCAAGAATGTCCTGGCCCAGGTCTGGGTT